>NC_134038.1:71899877-72213609 GCF_965140245.1 Athene noctua | reverse complement strand
CAGGGATGTGTGCTCCACTTTCCTCTGCCCGCAGCCCATGACACAGTGCAGTCTCTGCACTCTCAGCGCAGCCAGAGCCTGACCACAGGAGCTGCATCATTGTGGTGCATCCCCAGGCAATAAAGGCTTGGCTTTGTCTCTCTACATAAACAACAGCAGTCCAGGGATGGCATCTCCTACTAGCACTGAAAAAGCAGCACTGATGTTTATGAATGAAACCCCTGAAAGGGAAATATTTCACAGTCAATTTGTAACACAGTCAAAGGTCTTCTCTGCTTTGGAAGTTACAGGCTTTAACCACTGTTTGACCTCTGTATGGCCCCGAGAGAAGAACAGTACCCCAGAAATATGGTGATTCCCTACTTCTCATAGCTGTGTCATGCCGCATTTCCATCTTCCCTTCAGCAGGGAAGCTTACGATCCATGCACCACATTTGCATTACCACCCATCAGGCTACGTGGAACTTAGTCAACTAAATATCAAATTCAGTGCTTGCAAGTATGCCCAATTAAGACAAGTAGAGCTGAATGAATTGAGGAAAATGTAATAAACTTAAACTGTCCTGGCACAAAAGGTCTGAAGTTGAGCTGGGATCACACATCTGGATTATTATATTGCTGTTTAGAATATTGTGAATACTGTATGTTGGGTGTCTCAGTAACAACCCTTAATGGGAGGATTCTGGCTGTGCAGCATCTGAGGTCAGAAGGTCCCTCAGCACTGCACCTCCAACATGTTTGGATAACTCTGAGATCCCAGAGGCCAGATGCAGCAATTCACGCAAACAGGAGACAGAAAACAAAAGCATATATTATGCTTAGTACAGTGCATGCCAGACAACAGTTGGCCAGATGGATAATTTTCCAGGAAAGCATGAGAAAAAGTTATTCTTTGGGAGGACTTGATGAGGCTTGTGAATACTGTTCATGATCCAGAGTCTTGCTTGAGCTTCTAGAGCAAGGCACAGAGTCAGGGTCCAGGTTATTTGCCTGACACTGCCTTTGGACTGCTCTGGGGGAAATCAGTCAGCATCTGTCCCTGCTATTTCATTGTTCTACAAAACAGATAGTGACCTAGCATGTCCCACATCATGAGAAAACCAAAGGGATGTTACCAGGTCTTTCTAGGACCAAAACCCAGATTTTAAAAAATATAACTCAATAATTATTTTTAAAGAATTACTAATGGAAATGTGTTCTAAGTTATGGAAAATGATTAAGTGTAATATTCCTCCACAAGTATTAGCGTAACCAGACAAAGTCAGAGCACAGAGCAAAACTGATAATTTTCTGAAGACTGCTTAATTTCAATTTCCCTGTAATTAAAAGCATGTTCAAATAAAGCCCAGGACACATGTACATTTCCATTTGCAAATCTATACAAGTTATATGCAAATGTGAAACACACAGACCTATGCTATTTTCTTAGCTGAGAGTCACAGAAAAATTGAATATAATAACTGGCACAAGGAAATTTGAATGAATTTTCATCAAGCCCTTCCTATACTAATGACACAATACACTGTCAAGCAGCAAAAAGACAAGCTTTAGCATGCCTGAGAAAGCCCACAAGACCCTTCAGAGAGGCAGAGTCCTCTGGCACAGCCCCATCATGTCTCAGTGTAAACACTTCAAGCCCCTTGCTTATCAGTTTTCATGAGGTGTGTGCTTCCTCAAATGACTGCTGAAACCAAATTTGCTCCTTGCAAAACACGCACACATTCCCATGGTCCCAGGAAACAGTGGGCTGCCAAAACGGATTGCTTTGACTGACCTGACTCAGCTCTTTCCTAGCAGAAAATACATATTAAATCTCTGTTAGGCTAATATGCCAACTTCTACAAATCTTAAAACCTCATGGCCTATCCCCATCTAACACATTGCATGGTCCCATAACTGCACCTCCACAAATATTTGTAGGATGAGCAGCCAAGATGATTTTACTCACAAATATTCCTGCAAAAGATGACCATTGTATCTGGCTAAACAGCCTGTGGGCTGATTCTGCAAGAAACCAGTGAATCTGCTCAATTTTTTAACTCTGTTGTCTCAAGGTTTTTACTTGCTTCCTCAGGCATGAACACTACTGCACTTACTGTTTTATGAGTCAGGAGATGAGATGCATCTGGCTGTAGGGAAATTGATAGGAGAAATAAAGGGGTGTCCTTCAAGCTTAGCCAACTGCCAGGCTTTTTATGCAAAGGTGCAGACTGCAGTATGCTGACTACATAGCCCTTAAAGGCATGTAGAAATCAGGCAGCAAAAAGTAATAAAGAAGTTATATGGCTTTCCAGATAGCCTTAAAAAAAAGGCAAAAAAATTCTTAAAAGCAACTGGGTTTAGTCATAATTCTGCCTTGCAAGGAATGCATTACCTTGGGCTTTGGAAGAGGTGGAATCTGGTGAAGGCTCTTTCACAACACCCATGATTGGTTTCCTCTCTCTAGAAACAGCATTAATCCATCTAGAATGGGTGCCCTGGTTGTGCTAGGTCTTGTAAAAAGACCTACAAGTCCAGTTTCAGATGGGGACCCCAGAGTGCCTGGGAATGTAGACACCAGAGTGTCTTTTCCTGTTCCTCTTCTGCTGCATGGAGCAGACTGGGATCTGCTATAGTCCTTGCTGTACATTGTCACTGGTGGTATCACTAGGTGGCCCTCTTTGATTGACTATTTCTTCTGAGCAAGTTTTTAATCTTCAAAAAATTATTGTAGCGTTAGGGATTGGGGCTTTTTTTTTTTTTTTTTTTAAATAAAGGAGTCGTATTTTGAGAGAAATTATAGCATGAAGCTGAGAGCTTGCTCTGAGGTTTATTCCCTGTACTTAGAGAGAAAACCCGCAAAACCTCGACTCTGAGCTCCTAAGGATGAACTTTTTTTGAGAAGGGGTTTCTCTGTACACTGCTTGAGATTACCTTTGCTCTGAAGTTAGCAAATGCATATAAACAAGTCAGACTTTGAGCAACTAACACTCCAGCTTGCTTTAGTAGAAAGCTGATCCAGAAATTTACTACTATTTGTCTCAGTGCTAGAAGGAAAATAAGTTTTTTTCAAGTGGAAAGGTTGAAACATTTACGTGGACTCCCTACTTTTACCTGGGCCTGCAGGAGGACAACATATCAGCTTGTAATTCTGTCATGTGTTACCTTTTCTCTTGTTCCAAGAGGTTATTTGTGCTTCCATGAAAGAGAGGCCATTGCAACACTCAGCTTTTCATTGCAATCCTTTCCAATTCAAAAAAATCAAGAGTGTTTATATAGTGAAGCTTGTAGCGACTTGTACCCACACAATCACACCCCTCAGCACTGAGGAGCTGGACCGAGGCTCTGTGTTTCATTCTGCTTGACTATTCAGTACTGTGAATTTACAGCCAAGCACCAAGCAGCAGCACATTGTGCTGAACTGCTTTTGGATCTGCTGGGAGGGTAAAGACCTAAAAAAATCAGAAAAGAATAAATCAGTAGTGCCTGGAAGAAATAGGGGGACCAGAGGAGATGCTGAGTGGAAGAGAGTGATGCTAGCTCTCAAAAGTTACTGATGAGCTGCTTCCTGCAAGTGGCCATTTCTGCTACCAAAGAGTGGTTGGTGCTGCATCAGTTAAGGAAAACCCAAAGACCAGTTAGGTTCCTTAGAGTGAACTGACCTTCTCACAGTCTAAACACTTGATAACTGCTTTAATTAAGGATTGTGCATGTTCCAGAAGACCAGCTGCCCCAGCACAAGTCAAGAAGATGAGAAAACCAAATGAGCAAAGAAACAACTCTAGCCCACACCTCTTTACCTTATTCACAGAAATCATAAACAGAGCAAGTCTTGGTCCCCAGCAATGTGCCAAAAGGGAGGGGAGGAAACAGAGAGTATATTTGTCCAGCTGTAAAAATACAGGTGGAAAAATTAATGTGGCATCAAATGCTTATTGTCTCTGAAAGGAGAACAAGCCCCAGAAAGCGGAGTTCTTTCACACGGGATGACCGAGTAAGGGGTGGGTTTCCTCCATTTGTATCCGAGCCAGGAAACCCACCAGTAACATCTGCTAATGCTAATAGACGGGAATCCGTGCTGGGGACTTCAGAAATGCTGATGTTTGCTCTTTAGATAGCATAATATCATTAGTCCCAGAAGAGAAAGAAGCCCAGCTTCTCGAATCAGATCATTTAAATTCTGATCTTGACTAACAAAAACATGAAAGGGCTGCGTAAGGTCCACAACAAAAACCTCTGCTTTTTCAAGCCATTTGACTTCCACAGTGCTGGGATTTCCCTGGACACTCACTAAGCGGCTGCTACAAAGGCTCAGGCTTGATGGCATTTTCTTTCAAGCTGACAAGAACAGCAAATTCTGGACAGCAGCCTCAGATCCACAAATAAGCAAGAGCTACAAGCAAGTATGTGAGATGCCACATGTTAGATTAGGCAGTCTCTAAGATCTCTTCCTTTCCTGAGGACAGAGCTTCCAGCTAAGTGAGAGCTTTGAGATGAGCCCATGACCACCCTTCTGACTAGAGCTGGCATTTGCAGAGCTTTCCAGGGGTTATTTTCCTGTCCTAGCTTTCCACTTGAATAAGTTGCACCATCACTGTAAGTGATAGAGTCTGCAGCAGAGCTGTAAAACCTGCTGTCTGAGAATCCCCTTTGCTTACCTATTGTTCCAAGAAAGGTCCTGCAATTATAACTGACAAGGCAATTTAGCACCACAAGAGGAATATACCACTTTGCAGTTCTCATGATTTACAGTGGATCAAGCGGCACGTCCAGCTCCTATCCCAGTGACAGAGTTCCTTCCCAAGCACTACAGGAGAAACAGCAGTGACTAAAGACAAGATACAGAATCACAGAATACTTTGGTTTAGAAGAGACCTTTAAAGGTCATCTAGTCCAACCCCCCTGCAATGAGCAGGGACATCTTCAACTAGATCAGGTTGCTCAGAGCCCTGTCCAACCTGACCTTGAATGTTTCCAGGGATGCGGCATCTACCACCTCTCTGGGGAACCTCTTGCAGTGTTTCACCACCCTCATTGTAAAAAAATAGCTTACTTTAATGGAGTCTAAATCTAGTCTCTTTTAGTTTAAAACGATTACCCCATCTATGGGAACATGCTTTGCTAAAAGGTTTCTCCCCATCTTTGTTATAAGCCCCCTTTAAGTAATGAAAGTTTGCAATAAGGTCTCTCCAGAGCCTTCTCTTCTATGACTGGTCGTAAGCTGAGCTGTAGGAAAACACATCACCTTTCAGCCACTCTTCTTAAAGATGAGTGTACGTCCCCTGTTAAGTACCAAAATTATACACACAACAGAAATAGAGATTAAAGAATACTTAATGCAAGAAAACCTCTGAGAGAGGATACTTTGCCTGCCTGCATCCCTTTCTCCAGCAGTGGCATCTCTCAACCCAGGAATAAATTATCCACATATTTCTAAGCAGTGAAGCAAAAACAAGAGCTTTTTACACCTATCCCAGCTCTCCCTTCTCCATACAACAGTTGTTTCCAAATACAGCCAGCTTCCATCAGCATCTCTCACCCTCCTTGCTTGCAGGAGCTGATTTGGATAATGATTTCATGTTGTCACCTTAGTTGTTCCCTGGGCTGTGGAGGAGGAAAGGGGAAGGAAAAGATAGTGAACATAAGTGAATGTCAAGAACCTTCCTTAGATAAAATATTCAAATCTTACAATGAATAATACATGGGAATGGAAAACATTTACCCAGCTACATCCAAGCCCAGTGCACTGGACCAGAGGACTGCACCAGCCTGGCTGGCAGCAGCTTACTGAAGGAGACAAAAAAATGTATATCACTTCTGTGATTAACTAAATTCCCCTTCACCAATCCAACAGCAGACACAGGCTACACACACACACACAAATCCTTTATGCTTCTGTTCCACCAGCACAGATGATGCGCTCATGTGCAGCAAAACAACAGGCGAACTGCTTCATAGGTTTCAGGACAGCCTCAGCTGGAGGTTAGGCTGTTCTGTGTTGCTGATCGGCAGGAGTCCCAAAATGATTAATAGAGATTTGCCTTGCAGCCGCTTTGTCGCTGCTGTTCTCTGCTCCTGTATGCCCCCACCCCCCAAGCTTCCTGGTGGCCATAGCAACATCCCCAATATTGCCTAGAGTGCCAGCTCTTCCCTCCCTTCAAGCAGCCTCCGCTCCAGGAAACAATCCTTTTGAGTATCAAACCTGCACACTTCACGCTTATAGCCATTTTAATCTCCGACCATTTCACAGCCGGCTGGTTTCTGACATTTACCAGGTGCGACTGGCCCGGCGCATCCCTCTTGCCTCACCCTGCCTGTTGACAGCACTGATTGCTGCTTCACAGGAGAGTAACACTGCAACACACCATCCTCAAAGCATGAAGGGTTTACCTGTTGGTAACATTTCTTAAGCACCCTCTTGGTAGGCTCTTCTGCTGTTCATCAAGGAGACATCTCTTTCCTTGCTGCAGGGCCGTCTCCACTTGTTGCACCCCAGAGCATTGGGTCTCTTCTCTCTTTGTTTTTTTTCTAGCCAGAGGGTTGGGCTGGACTAAACCCCAACAAGCCCCTTTGTAAGAGCTGCTGAATGAACCTGGGTACCATCTGTAGTCAGGAAATGGACATCCCGCTCTACCAGCTAGAAAAACGCTTACCTAAGCATATATTGTAACCTGGGCAGCTTGAGGATCCGTTTGTATGGGCGGCGATGCTGCTGTGGGAACTGCTCACCTCCCTGCTCTTGCAAGCTACAGATGTTTCCTTTAGCGTTGTTCTAGTTTCAGGCACAAACTGCACAGGAGGAGCCTAAGGGATTTTGTGAACCCCCCATTTACTATATCAGGGTACACACGCACCCCTGCTGTCTCAAGACACTGTGGACATCTGGAAACCACTCCTTAGAAATCATGGGGGTCCAAACAGGAAGGGAAAGAGGGAAGGAGAGGAAGCCCAGAGGCCACCCCTTCCTTCGCACAGGCTCCAGGGAATCTCAGCACTCGTACAAACCCAGGAACGTGGACTCCTGCCTGCACACTGGCAGTTAATTCAGATAATGGCTGTGCCAGGCTGAAACTGCTGCTCTGGATTGGCTCTACGCATTGCATTTCTCTTTCAAATTGGTGTTTGTAGAAGTGTTCCAACAGGTTTTGCTTCCAATGCACATATTACTGTTTAAAAAACCCCACCAGACTGCCTCTAAGGCATCCAGAAGCATATATACAGCTTGAAGAAAAGATTTTGTTCAGTTTTTAAGCCTTCAGTGCTTTCAGAACTAATTCATTTATGCAAGGAGATTAAAATGTTACTTATTGCAGGCCAACATATTTCCAGACATATCTAATCATCATTAGCCTTTCTGATTACTAAGAAAACAACTTGCTTAAGTATTGATCATAAATCTATGATACTACTTGGATTTTAGCTTTGCACATTAGCATCAGCTGCTGTGAGATGCAAATACAATAGATTTGCTTTCCTACTGCTTGTCAGAATATTGTACATGTGGTACTTCAGTATCCCAGGCTCAGATATTGCATTCCTCCCCTGGGGTCTAAGAAACAAGAATTTCAAGAGGGCAGAAAATGAATTTCTAGCCCAAGGGAAAACATTTGATGAAAAAAGTCACGTTGTTAATAGTTTTCATGGAAAATTAGATGAAAGCAGGGATGAAAAAAAAATAATACTGGCGTGGTTTTAGCTCAAAGTGCCACGAAGGACTTGATAAGAGCTGTAGTTTGTCATTTTTGAGCCCAGTCTCTTCTGCACACTGGGGTTCCCAGCCAGGCTCACACAAGGCGTGCCTCGCTGTCTGTAGGGTAGGAGGAAGACTGCTGCTCCCCATGGGTAGTGTCAGGCAAGGGAGGCTGTCTGCTAAAACCTAAAGTACAATTCAGGAAGCATTAGGACATCTAGACTGACTGAAAAAACATTATTTTTATTGGGTGTATTCTTTCTTGTGTTGAGAAGTTCTGCTCTCCTGTGGATAGCATGCACTTTCCATGAGAACTGTGAAAGCCCCATTTGTCCACCAGAAGTGTCAATGGAAATAATGTAGGTGAACTTTCATAATACCACCTTGTACTTTGAAAACAGCAAGTGAAGTAATCTTTGTGTTTTATCCAGAAGGAATAGGACAGGCCAGGTGGATCTCAGGGCTGGACAGCAAGTCATTTGAGGTGTACAGATCTGCTGTTCTGCTCACTGCTTTCTCACAAGAAGAGGGAAAACATGTATCAGTGTTAGTTACTGTATACACTGCCACATTCCTTCCTGGAAAGAGGGATGGTGACTGCAGAAATCCATCATTACTGTTCTTGGATTCATTACGAACAGCAAGCCCATGTGCAAAAAATAGAGTCACATATAAAAATCCAAGGAGGCCCAAGGTACCAAGAGATTTTACAGGAGCTCCTGACAAGGCAGCATGCAGCTGAGGTAACCTGCTTCTCCAATCACAGAATCACAGAATCGTCTAGGTTGGAAAAGACCTTGACGATCATCCAGTCCAACCATTGACCTAACACTGACAGTTCCCAACTACACCATATCCCTCAGCGCTATGTCAACCCAACTCTTGAACACCTCCAGGGATGGGGACTCCACCACCTCCCTGGGCAGCACATTCCAATGCCCAACAACCCGTTCTGTAAAGAAATGCTTCCTAATATCCAGTCTAAACCTTCCCTGGTGCAACTTGAGGCCATTACCTCTTGTCCTATTGCTTACTACTTTGTTAAAGAGGCTCATCCCCAGCTCTCTGCAACCTCCTTTCAGGCAGCTGTAGAGGGCAATGAGGTCTCCCCTCAGCCTCCTCTTCTCCAGACTAAACACCCCCAGTTCCCTCAGCTGCTCCTCGTACAACATGTGATCCTGCTCATTACCTTGATCCATTTTCAAAGAAGGGGATGAAACGTCATGATGACATATTTTACTTTAGCTACTCAATGCTGTGGGCTGCAAAACAAAAGAAAATAACCCCATGAATTCACAATAACACTCTTTGGACACCTTTTGGTTTTTTTAGGCTTAGCTGCTGCAAAACAGAAGAGGTTAAATGCAGGGTAACCACTTGCTTCCCTCTTCACCTCTGCTGGGCAGCCTTCAGAACCAGCACAGCTATGAGCGAAATGCTCTGTTATGATCAAGACCAGACACAATATCTCCCTCATGCTTTTCTGCCAGCCACATTGCTAGTGCTCACATCAGTCAACTGTTGCATTTTTTCCCCTGTCCCCATTGCGCAGTGGCAGACGTTCCCCAAGGAGCACGAGAGCCTCCTCCAGAGTCACTCACTGAGCTAATGCTATAGCAGCATTAGGACTCAGGATGGCTGGAAGTCTGAGGTGGTGAGAAGGACATGTCAAGCCATCTACTCTGTGCTTCTTCAAAGGGCTGGATGAATGAAGTTCAAGCTCTTGGTTTTTGTTAAGTATAGGTGGAGCTTGGGGGTATTAAGGGAGGATGTCCTGTCCCTCCTCTTTCCCAAAACTGTCTGCTTACCACTGACATGTGCATGTTTTCCCTGCCTCACTGGCACACAGAGATGCTTCTCCCAACCCTTTGTATCAGACTCCCTCTGTACTCCAGATGATGTGTGCACTGAGACTGGAAAAGCAAACAACTTCCCTAGAATAAATGTGACCATAAAAACAAATCTCCATGAAATTAGAAGGGGTTTAGCAAAACTTACATTTTAAAAAATTTATTTTAAAAATACAAACACTCTGTGGAAAACTTTCTTTTAAAAAACAAATAGATGAGTTGAAAAGGAACTGAAGTCATTGATTAGAAAGCAATTAGAGTACTAAAAGCTTGTTAGCTTTTAGCTATGTGACTGGACTATTATGAAATAAATTTATAGCTGTTTAAAAAGGGCCAACAAGAAAAAAATAATTAGTTTGGTGTATCAGTGAATCATTTTATTTATTTTTATATTCTGTCTTTATTCTGAGAGGACACAAGGATAAACTTAGAAGTCTCCATTTAGTAATTAAAAGCAGCAGCATGGGACACGACAGGTCTGCTACAGGTCATCTAACAAAGAATATTAGGTAGACAGTTTTGATTATTTTCCTTCTTTTTCTAAATTTTTTTTAAGCCATTAGTTGGAGACTTTGGTAGCCTTTTCCTTTCCCAACAGAAAGCTATGAAACAGGCAAGAAGCTCTTGAGCTTCTTGGGATATGATGGCAGTGATTTTCTGGAAAGTTAAAGGGAAGAGGGAGTTTTGGAGGATGGGTAGCTCTCTAAAGAAACAGTATTAAAGCACATGCTATGCCAGTGCGGAGGAAGCATAGCAGGAGAGCAACTTGGCTCTGTCAGGAGCTATGTAACAGCCTGAAACTTGAGAAGAATAAGAAAAATAGGAAATAGGGTAAGCTATTCAGGAGAAGCATGACAGAAGAGCATGAATTTATAAGGGTAAATTCAAAGGCCCGAGACACAGAACATACCCAGATAACAGCAATATTAATAGGAAAATATGTAAATTAATATATTGGCAAGACAATAACGATCATTTCTCAGTAGGAAGGGAGCAGCTGGCATTGAGATTCAGAGCAATTAATGCCACTTTGCTTTAGTATTCACTGAAAAGGATCCAGCTAGGATGTGAATGGGCAGAAGAAAAATGCCCAGGAAAGGGGTGGAAGAGCTAAGATGTTACCAGAGCAAACCGAAGAGTAATTAGGTAAGGTAGAAAACACCTAAGGTTATTTAACTGGCTAGAGCAGAGGAAATGCATCCAGGGTGCTCGTCAGCCTGTGGTGGCGCACATCAGAACCGCTGGAAGTTTTTATTGAGAACCTGGAGAAAGAATGGCACTGGATAATGGGAAAAGAGACAAGTAAGATGTCAATCTCAAAAAAATGACTGAACTGTCCAAGGTTAATAGAGAAAGTAGCTTCAATTTCAATTCCTCAAAAAGCATTGGAACAAACTATCTAATTATATGTGAACATGCAGTAAGCAGCCAAGATACAAGCAACCACCATCACTAACTCATTGAAAAAGATCACATCAGATCAGTCTAATTTTTTACCCATTGCCATACCAGAATGTAAACTCTAAGAAAGGCTTGGGGTTTGGGGGTTTTTTTGGGTGGTGGTGGTGTGATTTTTCTCCCCTCTGTTGTTTTGGTTTTGAAGTATGTTTTTTTGCTCCACGTTCAGCTAGGTTTGGAAAGGAGAAATAATCAGTCACTATGTGAAACAGACCAAACCTCAAGGGTCTTTGGGAATACAGGAGTTTAATAACATGCCATGAAATGAGATCTCTTTAATGTTTATCTTTATTTATTTATTTTACACTCACTGTTCTGTATCTTTGGATATCCAGACCACACGAGCTGGCTCCCCACCGTGACGCTAGCCCTGCAAAGTATTTCTTTAAACTGCAGGGTAAGAGTAAGATTTACACGGCACCCTGGGGTTCACAAATGCCAGATGAATGTAAATACACATTTCTGTGTGCACATGAAAGCGCACTGCAGTGGCATCCAGAGCTGTTTTAAAAATAATTAGCTGCATTAGTCATGGGGCTGGGCAAGGAAAGATTTTATAAAGGCAGATTTGTCAGCCTCCATCCACATGCAGCGGAGTGAGGGGAGGTGCAGGCAGAGCTCTAATCTATTAAACCAGTTGATAAATACCTTACACCACTCAGCATGAAAAATTAAGCTGTGAACTATACAACATATGTGAATTATCTTCTAATTTTATTAGACAGGAGCTCACAGTACAATGTTTCTGAGAAAGCAGTAAGGCTTGGGTTACAGCTCCCAAGCAGTCAGACTCTTTGCTGCACAAGGGAATTCAGTGCCTACTGTCAGTACCACAGGTCTTGAAGGGACATCTGCAATTCATTTCTTCCCAAAACAATTGTTCACAAGGTGTTGGACATGAATACTTTACCTTCTCCTCCAAGTTTTGCCAATCTTCTGTCATTCAGATTAAGATCTCGTTGGCTAAAAAACTGTATCAACCAAAAAGAAACACTACAACAAAAAGTACTTTTATCAAGATATTCATTATGCCTACAGAAAAAACTTCTTAAAACACCTAAACTCAACCAACCAACCTTTGATGCCCTTCCTAAAGGAAAACCATTAGCACAGGTAAGTTGATGGGGATCTCATAGGATACACCCAAAATGCCCCAAAACCCAGCACAGGGCCACAGATCCAGGGGGCAGGAATAGCCCATTACAAGTCAACAATGCCCTTGGAGTGATTTGCCAGCCATTGCCCTCAATGACTCCTTTGCATCTTCTTTAAGTCGTCCCCTCATGGAGAAGGGTGTCTCCAAGGACATCCTAAGGACAGAGGCAGAGCATGCCAGTTGCTGTGCCAGGGGCTGGTAAAGAGCCTCTGAGCACTGCAGCTGCCTGAGGCTGCCTGGGGAGGATCAGGTGAGAGACAGGAGGCCAAGAAACTTCAGGGATCCATGGGAGGAAAAACCTGGTGGGTGGCTGTAGGCTTTTCACTGTGAGGAAAAGAGGCCAGCTTGCAGGCTGTGGTACCAGGCTGGACAGGCAAGGTACAAGTGACAGGTGACCTAAGCAGGGGTCTTGGTTGCAATAAGTGATGGGGACTTAACAGAGGAAAATAAGAACATCTGGAAGTTGTGGACCATGGTCCAGAAATCTGGCTACTTGCAAGCTATCAAGAGACAGAAAATAATCAGCTATAGTCCTTTCCTCTTAACCATCTCTACCATGTTACCTTGGCCCAATGCACCAAGTTCCCCTCACCCAAATAAACCAAACAACTAACAACTACTGGCCACTGAAAAAAAAAACAAACAGACCTCAGCTTTCTAATTGTTCCACCCCCAATAAATAAGAGAAAACTAACAAACCTTTTGAACAAAAACTCTAAATTATCCCCTTTCCCTTTAGCAACCACCTACAACACATGCACATAACTAGTGGCTGCATTGCAGACACCATCTGTTCCAGCACAACAGCAACTCACCCACTTCTACCCACTCAGCATGACCAGAATTTAAAATCGCATGCTGTGTGTGCAGGGGAGGCACATGTGTTGCGACTGATGGAGAAGAGGAAACTAGGATAAGGAAGGGACAATCACTGCTAGAGGGGGAGCAGGGTGCAGCCCCAATGAACCCTTCTCTTCAGGAAGATGCTGAGTTGGCTACACTCAAGAAGCAGGGAAAAAAGTTCATCCTGGGAGAACCAAATGTTTCACTGTCTTGTAAACCGCTTAGTCCTGATGCAGCCACCCAACTCTATTGCTACCAGTAATATCATCATTTTTAGTGTGAAACTTTTTGGGTACAGAACTCCACAGAATATTTTCCACAAGTAGGGCATCACACGGAACACCTGTAAACTGCTCTGGGAGATGGCATCAGCCCTGGTATCATACCTGGCATGGGCAGAAACCAACAATTCAGCCTCCAAGTGCAGTTCCCTGATCTGACAGTTTTGCTCTGTGGTTGTGAGCACCACACAGTCTCTGCACCTAACTTTACCCATTTGGGGAACAGATATAAATAACTGCATGTCATACTATTGTAAGTCAGACTTTGCTTGGCAGCAAGATACAAGATGTTCACAGTACCTTGTCTGTGGAGGGCTATACAAAAAAATGCATTCTCTTTTGCAAAATTTCAGCTATTGCTACCTTTTCTCCCCCTACCCCCAACAGGGAATCCAAGAAAGCTAGCAAGATAGATGCATTAGAAAAATAGATATTTTGGTACAAACTTTTAAAATAATCAGTGCAGCTCCATCAAGATCCTATTTCTGTGAAGCAATAGGATCACTGTGAGAATAAGTATTTTGCCCAGGGTTTCAATTCTCTTTCCAGAAAGGGCTCTGCACTACGTGGGCTTCCTCTCACGGCACATTGCCAATACTTTACTTTCAGTTTCTATGACTTTCTTCTTTCTTACTTGCTATACTTGGATAAGCCAGGGTCCATGCAATACTATTCCTTTTGCATTTGGATGCTTCAGAAACTCTCAGTTCACATGGCTCAATTTCTGCTCCTGAAATGTGGGCTGAAATTATTTGTGGCATCATATCTACTATTGAGCATTATTAAAACAGAGTACATTTACTTGGTTCCTTATTTAGCCTGACTAAAAGGAGGATGTCATACACCTGCTTCCTTATATACAACCATTTGGTTGATTGTGCATGTATAAACTGTTTTGTCTCTCCTCTGAACTAGCTTGAAAGACCTTTGGAAGTGGGATTGCATTTGATAGTTTTTTGCACAGCATCAAGCACCCTAATTGTATCAGATTATAAACTTGAATAATAGTTGGTTTGATTAAGGAAGCAACACATGATACGTAAATCAGTCTGTTCAAATGTATGCTGAATGCAATCACGGCAACATAAAGTATTTTCTTTTTCCTATTCTCTGCCATCTGAACTTCCTCAAACACGAGGAAATCACTTTTCCAAGTCATTAGCCTTAAAAAAGTCCTCAATCTACATAACCTTGTAATGACAAAAAAGCAAAGTTTACACAAGTTGGCAATAAAGCAAGCAACATTCAGTGTTAATTGAACAAGTAAATCTATGCATGTATCACAGAAATCTGCAAAAACAAACACTGTACACATAAATAATAAAAAAAGGTTATATACAGATTTTTTCAATAGTGTGAATGAAGTTTTTACTTCAGTACAAAGATTATTGTGACCCGGTAGAAAAAAAAGCACTCCTTATATTATCCATATTGCTATCTTCATTTTAGACTCTATCCTTTTGAATTCTGTTTATGGTTGAGATGTCAAACTGAATTTATGTCTTCTCTGCCCTTTTTGGAGCTACTGTTGTTATTCACTTATACATTCTATTTTTTATATATATATATATATATATATGCACACATACACATATATATATATATCTTTATATACACCCCCTTCCTATCCACTTGATAGAGAAAGAGACAGTATTTGAAAGTAATGCCATTTAAGCAGATCTTTAAGACTCCTCTTGTAATAGCCGTTGCTAAGACAGGGTTTCTTAGTTACACAGCTAAGGAGCTTTAAACTATTCTCCCTTTTTTATCCAGGCCAGTTCTGGTTCACTGCTGTAGCTGTCAAGCTGAGTAACAAAGGACAAACAGAAAAATAACAATATGACCTGCATCAGGCTGTGAAAGAACAGATGGCTTTATAGGAGGGAAGAAACTTTTCCACTCCCAGGGGTGCTCATGCTGGCTGCAGCACCCCCCTGCCATAGGGACTGCAGCTGAATTGCCTATTTTCCTTAGTGAAAATCTAAGGGAAATATGGGGAATGAAGAGGATGAAGAAGCTATTTTCAAAATTGTCATCTTCCTGCTTCTGCAGAAGGTTTAACCACTTTTTGACCCTGTAGGCTTTCCACATAGCATCTAGGTTCTGTTCAGTCCTAACTATACTTGAGCTGGAAGTTCTGCTGCTTCTCAGTTCCTGCTTTACTCTTCAAAAGTGGGCACATTATTCACTGTCTAAGAAATAGCTCTTACAGAGAGATGGTATAATCCCAGCTGCATGCCTGAGAGCTAGAGACTCTTGCCCATGCTCTGACATATCATTTAATGCAGCAGGCAGAGCTACAGTAGCAGAGGTGCAATATCACAGTAAATTTAGTGTGAGCAATTCTCACAAAGGACAAAAATGACATTCGCTATCCAAAATGCAAGTGTCCTCAGAAATAAGATTTCTCAGGAACACTTAATCAAACAGTAGATTTTCTTATAATAGTATTTTTTTTTTTTTTTTAAAAAAAAAAAAGCCCAGCAGCTCAGGTGAAAACAATACAGTTGTGACTCTTCTAAACAAAAAATGACACTTGCAGCTGGTCTGGATACAGAAACAAGTATCTTCAAGGGCAAAAGGCACTTGAGATTTTGGCACGTAACCAGAAGGCTGGAATCAGTATATCCTTTTAGGCTAGGTATTATACATAAGCAAGTTGGCCTTTTTTGAAACAGCAAGCTTATGCTAATGTGGAATCTTTATAAATGAATGCGAAGCTCAAGAGTTACACTACATTTATGTTGCATATGTATTAATTATTCTGAACTTGCATAAGCAGAACTATCTAGATTAGAGCTGAGGACCCGCATACTCAAAAAGGAAACCTAATTGCTTTGTAGTTTGCAAGGAATAACATTCAATATTTAATTTTAAATGAGAATTTATCAGGTATAAAACCATTTACCATTATAAAACTAACATAAAAGCATTTGTACTGACACAGAAAGCTCTGAAGGCCAAAGTTAAACTCAAGTAGGACCAAATCCATCAGCAATCAGTACTCCTATGGTATTCTGTAGGGTACGCTGAAGTACACGGTGCTGTTTTTCACACACTCCTCCATTTTAGTATTACCATCAGCATTACTGACACCTTAACTCACACCACTGTGTGTGCCAGTGTAACCTGAGTGCCCTGATAAAACTACCCACTATGCTTAAGACACAGAACTAGGGCTCAGGAAGCTTTTTCTATCAGAACTAATTAATTTATTTTTTAAATTGTAATTGATGCATGAAAGAACGAAAGGCTCCCAGAATCACAGAATTGTCTAGGTTGGAAAAAACCTTGAAGATCATCCAGTCCAACCATCAACCCAACTACACCGTATCCCTCAGCGCTATGTCGACCCAACTCTTGAACGCCTCCAGGGATGGGGACTGCACCACTGCCCTGGGCAGCCCATTCCAACGCCTCACAAGCTGTTCTGTGAAGAAATGCTTCCTAATACCCAGTCTAAACCTTCCCTGGTGCAACTTGAGGCCATTACTTCTTGCCCTATCGCTTATTACTTGGTTAAAGAGGCTCATCCCCAGCTCTCTGCAACCTCCTTTCAGGTAGCTGTAGAGGGCGATGAGGTCTCCCCTCAGCCTCCTCTTCTCCAGACTAAACACCCCAAGTTCCCTCAGCCGCTCCCCGTACGACCTGTGCTCCAGACCCTGCACCAGCTTCATTGCCCTTCTCTGGACACGCTCGAGTCATTCAATGTGCTTTTTGGAGTGAGGGGCCCAAAACTGAACACAGGAATCGAGGTGCGGCCTCACCAGTGCCGAGTACAGGGGTCAGATCCCTTCCCTGTCCCTGCTGGCCACGCTATTGCTGACACAAGCCAGGATGCCATTGGCCTTCTTGGCCCCCTCGGCACACTGCTGGCTCCTGTTCAGCCAGCTGTCAATCAGCACCCCCAGGTCCCTCTCTGACTGGCAGCTCTCCAGTCACTCCTCCCCAAGCCTGTAGCGCTGCTGGGGGTTGTTGTGGCCCAAGGGCAGCCCCCGGCATTTGGCCTTATGGAAACTCCTCCAGTTGGCCTCAGCCCATGGCTCCAGCCTGTCCGGGTCTCTCTGCAGAGCCTCCCTACCCTCGAGCAGATCAACACTCCCACCCAACTGGGTGTCATCTGCAAACCTACTGAGGGTGCCCTCGATCCCCTCGTCTAGATCATCAATAAAGATGTTAAACAGGAGTGGCCCCAACACCGAGCCCTGGGGGACACCACTCGTGACCGGCTGCCAACTGGATTTAACTCCGTTCACCACAACTCTCTGGGCCCAGCCATGCAGACAGTTTTTTATCCAGAGAAGTGTGTGCCCATCCAAGCCGTGAGCAGCCAGTTTTCCAGGAGAATGCTGTGGGAAACGGTGTCAGTGGCCTTGCTGAAGTCAAGGTAGACAACACTCACAGCCTTTCCCTCATCCAATAAGCAGGTCGCCCTGTCGTAGAAGGAGATCAGGTTTGTCAAGCAGGACCTGCCTTTCATAAACCCATGTTGACTCGGCCTGAGCATCTGGTTGTCCTGCACGTGGTGTATGATGCTACTCAGGATGAGCTGCTCCATCAGCTTCCCGGGCACCGTAGTCAAGCTGACAGGCCTGTAATTTCCAGATCATCCTTCTTATATATGGGTGTCCCGTTACGGACAATGTTGCCTCTTCTGTGAGTGGATGCTAAACTCATTAAAACAGGAAAAATACATCAGAATGTTTTAAAACACAGGGTACTGCAGGTGTCTGAGCTCTGCAATAGCAATGTCAGACTAACACACAAGACTGCACATGAGTTACACTGAGCCTGGCCTTTTAGCCAGGAACTGATGTCCCTCATCCCTGGAGACGGACCTGGGAAACTGTCCTGGCTCTGAACCCAGAGATCAGCAGTAGTGATCTCAGTCCCTCCAAAGACCTTTATTTTCACATGGTCCTTCCTTTTAATACATGGAAAACGTTGAACTTTGTCATTCAAACAAAAATACAAGCTTTATTAACAAATCAGCCTTTGCATGTGCTAGGACTGCATATTTAGTTATTAGTACATGTAAATCAATTTAGTTACATTATACTAGAACTGACTAAAAAAAGGAATCTAAACCCAAATCAAGATGAAATTGGATATTTTATAATATTTGTTAAAATACTTTGATTACTCTAAGGAACACAAACTAAATTGAGTTACTGCTTGAAAATTTTTATATCACTGAGATATGACACCAAAAAGCTATACATGAAAATAATACATATACTGGGAAATGGCAGTTTGACATATCTATTCCCAATTGTCTTTGTCTGATATGAGTTACATAAGGACACCTCTTCCATACTCCTGGCTTCCTGATGGAGCCCCCCATTTCTCTGTGGGATTGCTGGTACCATAAGGATTTTAAAGGATTCCCTTGTGCATAGGAATGGAATACCTTGGTGCTATGCATTGTCTGAAATCATTCTTAACACTAGGCACACTAAGGCCCTCTTCACTAGCAATCAGCTGCACAAGTCCTGAGGATACAACCATGGGGTTGGAGTCTAATTCTGTCTTATCTCCTCCAACCGGCGCTTCTGCACCCTGTCCTGCTAACAAGCTGAAAAGACACTGGTACATCTTTCTGTAAACTGTTTCATGCAGATTTTCAGGCAAACCTTCATCTTTGTACCTTTCTACACACCTGTAAAGAGATTCCAACCCTCATAAATATCCCATGTCCGAGCTGCCCAGACAGTTTTGGGTTTTCTACTTTCTTTCACCAAGATTTCATTGAATTCAGAGCTTCATCATAAAGGATTATTGGCCTCAAGCTTAAAAAGACTAATCAGTAGGCAGAGCCATATCTTGTAAACAGCAAAAAGTGCTTACTAACAATCATCCCGGTTTTTAACTGAATCCCAAACATATTTTAAGGTCAATGCTCTATCCATCTGGTAGTGTTGGATTCAATCTTCAGTGTGTTTTCTATTTTGAAACTTATAAACTTGTATTTTACATACACATGTAAACAGAAAAAAATTGAGAACAGCATCATTGGGCTCTGGCTTGTTGTGAAAACGTGACAGCCAGACTGGAGCAACAAAGGGTGTAGAAGGTATGACTAGTCAGACACCTCTGAGGAGTACCGTGAGGATGTGGAAAATCCCCAAAAGAAAGGTAGTCTGCACGTTTTATACATAGTAGCAAAAAAGAAAACCTTTGCTCAAACAGTTATGCGGCCTTGTATCCCATGAATGCAAAGGTTTATTGGTCTAATTAATTGAGACAATCCTCTTTTATAAAAAAAGTTGCAAGTGAAATATTTTTAAGAATTTGTGGCTTACTTGGTTGCGTTACTTCTCCAACAAGATATTAATGAAAGAATTATACATTGTATCTATACGGAGCAGACGCTTTCCATACGTGTTTGCTTGCTCTAGATAAAATTCAAGCTGCAGTCATAAGTGACTGTTTTTAAAAGGATTTAAAAGGTCAGTAACATTTTTATGCAACTCTTTTCTTTAATAAAGCCTCAGTAAAACCATATAGCTAAAAATGCTTTATTTCACCATTAGCCATATAACTAATAAACATAAAACTGTGGCTGTAATATTTTTGTTCAAAACAGTTCCAAAACCCAAGAAAACTATCCTGGAAACATTAGCCAATACTTTATTCCTATAAAAATAAAAAAGAAAAAATGATACATTCATTTCAAGAAGTGTCTACATTTTTAAACAATAACTTAAGCTTTGAAATATCAACATCAATTTACATTTCAAATTATTTAAAGAAAAGTACAGCTTCAGATACAAAATAAACTCTTTCCTTACCTTCCAAATACATCAAATACATCCTTTTATTCCTCTAATGCACCAGCACTTAAGATCTCAAAAGAAAAAACTATAGACTGCTACAGAAACAACCATTTAAAAGAAAAAAATAGAGTGGCTGAATGGGTATTATCTTTCAAGGTTTTTCTACATCTCTGATAAACTGATAACTGAATGCATATGAAAATACAAAGGTAGTGACTAGAATTGTGGAATCGTTTGCAAAACTTGCAAAAAAACCCCAAACTTTGGCTTTCCCATTGTTATGTAATTTATACCAGTACTATTAAGCAACTTTTGTATCAGTTGCAGTGAAGGTCAATTTTAACCAGTCATCATTTTTTATTATGAATGCCTGGCAGATTTTCAAAGCCTTGGTAGGACTGTGCCCATTATTTATTTTGCATTTCTCTATTAAGGTTAATAATGAAGTATGAAAACCTAAATAAATTATATTTAGTACTCACTGCACAGTTCACTGCAATATAAGCATTCATACTTGTAATTTATTTTGCAAAATCTGAATTTGAGATATATTTACATTTGAGCACATATGCCAATTCCCCACCTAATTTCTTCAGACAGTAATTTAATTTCTATCAAAAACTAGGAAAGCAACAGTTATACCAGGTTTACATTCATGTATGCGAAGCTCTGAAGCAGAAGGGCACTGATCAAGAATAACTCAGCTGCTACCACATTAACCTGCTGCTTAATTGAAGCAAATGATGCCCATGAAAATTAACATTACTGGTCTGAGTTTTTTTTTCCTGGAAGGAAGTATGGCTTCACTGTTCTTGCAAACTCATAAAGGTACACTTGATCATACTTTAAATTAGTCCACTCAGATTAGATAATACAAATACAACCCCACTAAGGTAAATATAGACTGCTGATTTAGTGAGCAGGCTTTCTGTCTCTTCCCTAAAGGAGGAAGCCCTTTCTCCTTCCATTCTGCAGCAAGGACTTCTGAATCAAGATTGCAATCACCCCTTTGCAAGAAAGTTGAGAAATTAATCAGGCTGTTAAGTCAGTGGTGACTCTTCTGTGCTTTAGTGGCCATACTGCTTACTAGTCGAGAACTAGTTTGGTTTATGACTACATATGATGCAGCCACAGCAAAGAGAATACTTGTGGCAGCTTGGGTTTTTTCACAGAGAAACTGTTTTTTATCTTGTAAAAGGTATAAGCATGTTTTGTATAGATTTTCGTAAAAAGACCTTCCTTACTTGAAGATTCAGATTTTAATGTGGTTTTTTTTTAAAGTATTAATTCTAGCTTAGCACAAGATGACTTCCTGATGCTTGGGAGAGCAAGCTCCAAAGACCTTCTATTTACAAAATGGTTATTCTGCAAAAGGCTGATAGAAATATGCTGCTCGACTGGCTTCAGTTGGTAACTGACGTTAGGTAATGGATTTAATAGATCTAGCAAAGCATTTATTTCCTGTTAGCACGCCTGACAACCTCACTAGTTACCCAGCCACATTTGGATTCCATTTATGTCTCAGAAAAAGACACCAAATGAAAGCTGCCAAAATAATTTTTAGAAGAAAAAGATTCCACTTTTGTTTAATGTTACTTAGAAGCACAAAACAGTAAATGAGGAAAAAGTTCAACTTAAAATTATTTTCTAAGTCAGTTTTATGAAAATTAAATCCCACCAACAGTAGGGCTCTTCAGTAAAGAAATTGCTCCAAGAGAAGTGATGCATTTAAAATATAGAAAAGTACTGTGCAAAGGGAAAAATCCTTGCCTTTCCTACCCCTACCTTACCTGTTAAAAACATTTTCATCCTCACGTTTTTTAATTTTTAAAAATATAAACCAGGTCTTATCTGCCCAGAACAAAGCATTTCCTACATGCTTCTTCAAAATATCTTTATGATTTTTACCACAGTTAGCAGTACTGTTAAAATTCCTCAGAGAGGACTCCAGGCTGGTCTGAACACCACACTGCATCTTCAGCAGGTGTAAGTAACATCATATCTTAAGCAACAGCAACATCCCTTGGCCTGTTTATGACAAAGCCAGTTTTACAGTTGTAGGAAACCTCAATGTGTTTTTATAAGGTAAAACAATGACAACTTAAGAAACATCATAAAAGCTAAGAAAACAGAATTTGAGCAACTAAGAGCAAACTGAAGTGTTTCATTAATGTCTATTAAAACATTTTTAATATTCTAAATAAGAATTTCATTAAAGATTCAAAACCTGCAGCTAAGCTCAAAATAACATAGAATCTAAGACTCTTGTCCAAGGTTTCCAAGTAATCTGCAACAAAATGAGGAGAGTCAATGAAGGCACATTCTACTCCCCATTTCCAAAGCCACCTCTTAAGATGAATTTGTCTTTAAAAAAAAAGACAATAGTTACTAGTCTCTTAACTATAGGCAAAACAGTGTCAACAGTCCACACAATCTGATTTTTCCATTATATTCTTGATCTTCAACAACTACTCAATCAGACAGCTGCTGTCACAGGTTAGTCTGAGCTGAAAAAGTTAAATCTATCATGTGCTACTTCTTTCTTTTCATTCAGAGAAACTTACTTTTTCCTTTTTTTCTTTTAAGATGACAAGTTTCAATGATTGTGGATACTATTGTTTGAAGCCTGTACAGGTACTGAACAACTGGAACATTAAATATGTTAAAGTACACTAAAACTAAATCATATTGCCTTAGATTGCTATCTTTAAACATAATACTATTGTTAAAACAGACAGTCATCTGAGATGGCTTAACACTATCAGTGTCAGAACTTAAATGCAAGAGAATCCTTTTAATCAAAACATGTTTTATATAATGAAAGAATCATTCACTTGGCTTTTAACTGCCATTGACAAAAGTATTTCATGACACAATTTTACCTTCTATATAGCTTCAATTAATAAACACTTTCAACCAAGTAGACTAATTGCAGGTTACCAACTGAAATACAAACATTTCCCACTGCACGTTCTTTCTTTGCATGAATAAGTAAAATAAAATTGCACTTAAATGCTAAATTTCAGACTATATCAATAAAACCATTATCAGTGAAATAACTACACTTAAATTTTAATTCATTGAATGTGAACCATGCATGTCTATTTTCAACATTTTCAATCAGTGGACCATTTATGCATTTAGTTTGACACATAAGAACACTATCTACAGGGAAGAACTTTCGTTGTAAAACAGTATCATATTATGCTTGTAATAAAGTAAATGCATAGTTCATTAGATATTTCAGAATTACAGTTCTTTTGAAATATATATATAATTTTAACCAATTTTTGCATAGTAGAAAAAAGGAGGAAAAAAAAAAAAGAGAATCAACTCAAAAAAATTAGTCTATATGAAGAGCTATTGCTGAATTCATAGGTACATTCTGATTGCATTTAATTTAGTACCAACACCTGAAAAACAGGATTATTAAAGCAAAACCTTCGATTAAAGAATTATTTTTTTGTTCCAAAACACCACCACTATTTAAGGTCTGGTTGTATTTTAATGATTCGTATTTCATACATCCTGTTACACGAAAGCCATTCATGGTTTGCGGCACCATTTTTCTTATTTTCAATATACTGTGAGATCTGTCCCTCCCTCCTCCATCTCAGAAGTGTTCCCTTGTGATACATCTGAAAACACTCTGAATAAGCATTTGTTACTTCTATATCAAATATAAAGCCACTTAGCTAAAATTTAATTCTGAAGAATGTTAGCATATTTCACAGTGATGAAAAACCTCAAAGGCTTCTTACTCTCTCTTCATCCATCGTCATGATAGAATTTTCAATACTTGTCGTCATGATGACATAAGGACAGGCAAAAATCAAGGTTAAATTGTTTATGCAGGTTTTACAGAATCTTGACTTCACAGCATTTTCTGCTATTTGTCAATTGCTTGACAGTTTAAAATTGTTAGGAGTTTTAACTCCTACAAAAAAAAAAATAAATCAGTCAACTCTGTCTTTTTAATTTCCTAATTCTTGTGGAAGCAAAAGACAGCATTAAGAAGATAAGGAGATCTTTTCATAATTATGCTTTCATTGCAAGATCAGATCTGAGGCATACATCATTCAGTGCAAAGTCATCACACACTACAGAGAGAAGACAAAACCCCCTTCATTCTCCCCTGTGGACCCTACAGGTACATGTGCAAAACCCAGCAAGACTGAAATAAAGATGGACACAATGTACAAGATACTTGTGTAGTTAATATTTGCTCTATGGTTTTACAAAAAAATAAATCAAATATTACAGAAATTACTATTTTTATAGCTTTGAATGGTCTCTCAGTGGCCAACAATTTCAAACAACTTATTAAAATCCAAATAAGAGTTCATGAATGGTATTACTGGAACCATCTAAGTTTACCAGAACAAGAGCAGCATTTGTTGTCACAACATGACCATCATCCTTTAAACACACACATAATAATGTAAGTCAAGCCTCTACCATGTATCTTGAGACTGAAGTTATATAAAGGATAAATTTACAGTGTTTTAGTAAATACATATTCAACAGGAATAAACATAAATTGCAATAGGAATATAGCAATAACAAACACAAACAAACTGTAAGTTTAATCAAGTATTTCCATGAAAGAAATAGATGCCACAGAGATGCTCTAAATATTTTTTTGCTATTTATTTTCTTGCTTTTTAACTTCTTGCCTTTTTCACTTCTTGATAAACCATTAATTGCATGTTATGCCAACTACAAGGGATGACTGAGACCTGGGCACATCAAAACTTAAAAAAAAAATAAAAATAAACCAAAAAAGAAATATCTTAACAGAAAGGCACACACAAACAAAAGGAAGGCTTTTGTTAACCACCCAGCAGGCACAGATTCCTTAGAGCTCAGTACTCCTCAAGTGAGAAGAGAGCCACTAGGTTTTCTCATTGCTCAATATTATCCCTAACAGCAGCAGGCAGCCTGCAATTGTACAAAACTTTTCCACACACATTTTTCAAAAAAGCTTCCTGAGCAACATGTGCATGTCCAGTATCATTTTACATTTGGAATCACAGACAGATTGGGTGACCTCATGCAGTTTAGCAAGTGAAGAGCGAACAAGAGTTATGGTCTCTTGCCTTCCAGTCTGTGCCCAATCAAGCAAGAGGATAATGATTCAAAACATTACAAAAACTTGGTGAAAGTAAAATCTGGAATGTAGTATTTAAGAATGAGCACCAACCTATTCACCCTTCAACATAACAAAGCCAAGAAGCTTTCCATGTTGCCAGTTACCCTGCGTGTTCCAATTAAAACTCTTTTGATCAATAAACAGTAACCACATATCTTCTTTACCTATAGCTAATAATGTAATCTTGAAGAAAGGACCAAGCCTAAAGATGATAAAGGTCAGCCATTTAACACATCCTACATTCACTTTTCAGCTATCTCCTGGGGAAAAAAATATAACCTTCTGGTAACATGAGAGATGCATATTGTACAGCTGCGGCAGTTTCTATAATGAAACTCCAGATATAAATGATAATATCCATAATACAAACCATAATTCTAAAATATATCTGAATATGTGTGTGTGTGTATATATATATCTAAAAAGAAAATTACCTATTTTCCTCTTTTATACACATATAAACATCTGGCTAATATGCCCCATAAAAATTTTTCCTTATTTAGGACTAATCTTTTAAATAACAGTTTTAAACAGTCCCTTAGAATATATTTTTTTAAAACACCATTCAAAAATGAAGAACTATCTCAGGGTAGTCAAAAAGCACACACAAAATAAATTAACATCATACAAATGTGGTTATATTGTTCAGAAAGTCCAATTCTCCCATTTGAAATGAAATGGAGACCAGTGTACCTTAGGGTGAATTATTCATCAATGTACAAATTCGTTCTCTCTTTCCATGTAAATCTTCATGCGAATTTATCTGCCTTTCCATAAAGCAAGAAACACAGTAAATCTGCAGAATTCTTGCAAAAGGGAGTTGTGTTTCACTGGATAGAAGCAGTTTTTGCTGAAGGGCAGCAAGTCAACATTTTATCACCATCTGAACACTAGCAACACCTGTGCCCTTTTAAGCTTCACACCTTGAATTAGCAGCAACGTACTTGAGGGGTTCAGTAGTAATTTTTCTTCCAGTATTGGATTAGACTACTTTGCATATACAGTAAGTCAAAAGTCTAGTACTTGTGTGCAACATTAATCCACATTTACATCTGAGAACTCATAAATACACATGGAAACAAAGGTGATAGAGAATTAAACCTCGTTTTAAGTTAAAATGTTTTCAGTCCACAAATAGAAACAGCAGTGAAAAACAAGTATAAGATGGACAGCAGAAACAGAAGGAGTACAATAACTGAACCTGTAAGTAGGTCACTATTAAAAGGACAAGCTGAAATGAAAATTGATCAACAGAAGATGTAGACTGTACCATCTGCATAAATGCAGCATTATTTTGCGCATCACATACAGCAGATGTGATTTCTAACAAGCATATTATAACAGCTGGCACACTTACTAATAGATTTATGGTAACTGAATACTTAATTCCTCCAGTTGTTAATGTACAGTAGTTATGCATTAGCCTTTAAAGCTCTTCTGCCAGCCTTTTAGAAGTCAAGGTTACACTTCCATGAATATTTAGCATCCCAGTAAGGAAGTTACAAATATTCACCTTCAATGAGCTTTCATACAATACAAAGATACTAAATATCTTTTTAGGCTGAATCATTTCAACTATGAGTTTACTTTTTTCCATCTCAAAAGGAAACACAAGGACCTTTGTAACTTCCAAAGTGAAGGGTGTTTTAAGGCAGTAAAAGATGCGTACTAAGGTTTCCATGATTGTTTATGGTTGTCTATGTGAATAAAGTGTATTACACACAATAGCTCTCATATATCTACATGACTTTGTTATACTGTACATGATTTAGCAATCTTCTTGAGAAATTTAAAGTGCCACAGTTCAAATGTGCTCATCTGTCTTTTCATGGGCTTCTAGTCCATTCTAGTTGCTTTCAGAAATAAGCCCTTGCTTTACTTAAAGAGCAGTCTTTTTAGGGGAAAAAAAGAATTCATCCTTCACTGCTGTGCTAACTGGAATCCAGTGGTCGAACCAATCCTTCTTTGTAAACACGAAGAATAGCTTCACAAACAAATTTGTACTGACTCTGTATAAGAAAGAAAAAACAAAACCAGTTATGGATGGTTAAAGTCCTGATTATACAGTAGTATTGAATACGACTAACAGTCCCAACTGCTTCCTTTTTTCTTGGACAATGACAGGAGAGGATATACAAAGATGGAAGGAGAAAATCTAACTCTCCTGGCTGTGTTCAGAGTAAACAAAGGTAACATTTACTCTTCTCTGAAGGACAAGCATTAAAAATCTCACACCAAGGAAAACACAATCCCCAAATTTAAAAGAACACATGCTTAAATTTCAGGGAATAGGACTTATTTGAAAAAGCTATGCATATTTATATGATTCTCTGACTAAGTTTAACTAGTTATGTTCTTTACACATCTCATTTTTTTGGTAGTTATATGACTATTACAAGTATTCTAACCTTTCCAATCCTGCAGTTACATATTATTGGGTACATTTCAAGTTATGTGATCAAAACCACATTCAAAGTTACCATACAGGATATATACGTCTAAAGGCCTTGCTTAAAACTTTTTTTTAAAACCACCTACACTATTGCAGAGGATGGAGCCCTTTACTTTCAATTTGTGATCAGACCACACATCTCCTTTTGTAACAGAATGGGATCAAAACCTTTGGAATGAGCATTTTTTAAGAGTAGCAGCCACGTTAATTCTGTCACCCAACACTTGAAGTTCATTTAGTTCTTATAAAGTCTTCACAATTTAGATAAATTAGATTAAGGTTTCTTTTCTGAATTATATTATTAGATTATTTCTTCCATGACCTCGTGATATACCTATTTGTTAAAAGCAGTTAGCCTGTGAGTCTCGTTCTCAGATACAAGGAGACATTATCAATAGGACTAGTGCAGAATGAAAAGTCATAAAAATTTATTCAAGCTACGTGGATTAACACAATCCTGAGAAGATAAGATGATGAAAACTTAAAAGAATTTACAAAGATCAAAGGAGACCTCTACTCTTCTCTGATAGTTCTTTTCTCTATTGTCAGACCCCAAAATGAACACCTTTCTCCTAAGCTCTATATCATATATTCAGAGAAGCGCAGGTTCACTTTTCTAAATCTCTTTTAATACCTTTGAAATGTTCTCCCAGCTGCCCTTGTATGTCAGCTCTCATCAACTCTCCAGGAGCATCTAGAAACATTTCCCCGATATGTCCCAAAGGACAGCGATAAAAGATAATGCTTGGACTGTGAAGGACCTTAGGTTTCATTTAAATACCAGTATTTAGGAATGTTATTCTTGTCCATAACCTGCCATACATTTTCTCTAAAGTACAGAAAAACTTAAGGAAAACTGGGGGATGAAAATTAATTTTCTGCATCTCGATTTTCCTGCCTTTTCTTTCAACCCTTCAGTCAACTACTCCCACCTTCAATATCACACTGTTCTTTTGTCTTTATTTCTTAATTACCTTGTCTTTTCTCTTCATTGTTATTGTCATTTGCATATTTCTACTGCCTGAACAAGCCAAGTGTGATATTTAGCTCTGTTCAATAGTTCAGTTAACTTGTGTGATCAAGTTACTGAACAAATAAGAATGAGCACTTCAGCATTGCTTCCTCTGACTCAGACTGACTACTTGTTTTCTTTGCTCTTATCTGTTGCATGTATTCTTACTGCTCACTCAGCTGATAACTAGTTCTACTATGTACATCCTAAAGCACTGCTTTTCGTACTGTTTTATACCTCTAATTCTCTTTAATGGAATGTAATGGTTAGTTTTTATTTTTTTTTTTTTTTTTAATAAAAGGCTTTACAGTTACACAAATTTTCTGGTAGCTTTATTTTGGTCAGAGCTTTTGTTTTGCTGTTCCTGATGACCAAATTACAAGTCTTTAAGAAATCACAGTGATTTCATGTGATTAATAGCAGAAACTAAACTGAACAGTTAATAGCTCCGATGAGTCCATTCTTACTACTGAGTATGCCCTGTCTGACTAACTCACAACATGCATCTGGTTATGAGTATTATCTTAGAACTGGAGCACACATACAATCCTCACAGGGCAGCTGAACATGCTTCAGGAAAGGCTGTTACAACAGAGCAATCCCTAATGACTTCTCCTAGAAGCTCTAAGGTGAGTATTGACTATGAGCAGTGAGGCTAACTGGAATCCAGGCATGGGAATGTGATAGAGCACCAAGTATAGATCAAAATGTTAACATGCAGCTCTTTGGTATTGTTTTCTCACAGCTGAGTGCTTGCTTCTGTGGCTCATTTACAGCACAGTATGGCAATTCTGCTCATTGGCTTTTTACAACAGTATCTGCATACTTCAGAAATAACAAGTGAATTTAGTTTCACAGTATTGCTGCTACAGATCATCCCTCTCCTGATTGTGCTGATAGTGAACTTTGGAACACAGCAAGCGAGGTATAGGATCCTATTTTAGATACTCATTTTTCCACACTCAGGGTCTGATTTGTCAGTGTATTTATCACTATTCCCCATATTCTTCTGTTACATCAAACTGTAGAGTGCAAGGACAATTTCTGCTGATTTCTATTGTAACAGGAGTGACTCAGCCTTCCTGCAAGCTGGAGTTTACTTCAGGTTCTCATGCCTGATTCTCAAAGAGATGACCACCTCTAGCAAGTTTAAGCCTGAACTTGCTCAGTTCATTTTAGAAACTGAGGCGCATAGAGAAGTACAACTCCAGAAGTCAACATTCAGTTTCCGTAAAACTCGAGGCTAGTGTTTCTCATCTCATGACATCCTTTGTCATATGCTCAGCTTCCATTTCCACAAGGAACAGGCAGGGGACTCAGACAACTCCCTCCTCAACCATACAGTCCTGATGCACTTCTAGAGAACGCACTCATACTACAATGAATGAGAGCCCCAGCAACATGCATGAACAATCCCCGCTCACAGAGCTAACGTTACACAAGCAACTGTAATTCCTGACACCTCCACACACTCGATAACTCAAGACTTCTCCCCCCATCTAGTCAATTATAAGGCTAGCTCCTGCAGTCATTAATCTGTTAACGAATAGAATTTGTCTTCTCAAGTTACCTTCTTCCTTTTCTTGATGAAATGGAAGCCAAGCCATTTTATTTTAAAGATGACAGACAGACAGAAATGCCCAATTTAACTGTTGACTTTGTGGGTCTAGACTCCTTTGCTTCCATTTGTCATGAGGCATTTAGGTTTCCCAAGATAACCCACACAACATTCTACCATCTAACCTCTACTCAAGAAAGTAGAGCCTCCCATCCTTCATCCTTTGTCTCTAATGTTGATACGTTCATTTCCAAATCTGTTGCAAAATTTCCCCTGATTTCAAATTGTCTTTGAACCAGTTCCATCTTAAAATCAGCTTCTACTTTCATATTTCAGTAACTTATACTACCCAGCTTTTCCTGAATTTCATTCTTGCCCTTTGTTTTTTCAAACTGGAGTAGTGGAACAATTAAAAAAAATACACATATTGTTCCTATTGAATTTCTACGCCTAAAGTGGCCCCTTAAACAGCTATTTCCTCTCTTCAAACCATACTACAAAACATTTAATTTTATCTTCAGTTTAATAACTTCCTATAAGGCTCTGTACTAGAATGAAAAGCAAAAAATTATTCTAGCTCCTTGCAAGTCTGACTTTGTGCATTCTAACTACTTGCAATGTATAGAAATCAATTCTCTTTTAATGGCAAGGTAGGACATACTTACAAAAATTTTAATACACACCTCACAAGCAAAGCAGCTTTTGCCACCACACTGTTATGCCAAATATAGGAAGTATGAAATATAATATAATGCAACTGAAGACTCATACAACTAGATAATTTAAAAAAATTTGAGATATTTTTTTTTAAACTGGACAAGTGCAGTATATATACAGAAAGTGAGGCTTCCTCTCCATCACTTACTGATGTTTGCACCATCATAGCTCGCTGGTCTCGCATTTTTCGTACAATATCCAGTGGATAAACAGGTTGGTTTCTTTCAATTAAGCACATGGCTGTTTCCATAGTGACCAATACACCAGTGCGACCAATTCCAGCGCTGTGAAATGTAACAGAAGAACAGTCTATAAAATTAGGTTTTTGCAATGCACCAGATTCACATCACAGTCTTAATACTAGGATGCTAAATAGCCTTAGAAATTACAGGATGTCCTTAATAAAATTGTAACAGTGTGAAGCTTATCTTTAAAGCAACTTCAGTAATATTTCCTGCCAATTATTAAAAAGAAAATAATTTTTATATAAATAAAACTAAAACCTCACTTAAAGCAAATGTATTTTTAACAATTATAGCTGCTTACAAATCTAAATTTACTGATTTGGTATTTTTGACTAAAAAAGGTAAGAGCAAATTGACTGCTTTTTGACAGTCACTTGAACAGCAGAAAAAAACCCCTTTGCAATACCATTCAAAATGAGGTTATAACAGTAGTAGAGAATAAAAATGGAGAACAATTTACACTACAGATTATCAGCTCTGTGATAATTACATGACTAAGCTATTTTACCAAAAGGTTGCAGAAGAAAGTGAAAGAAAAGAAACTCGTCCTTTAGATACAACACCAGTGCTTCTGTCTTCAGCAGCGAGTGCTAGTATTGCACAGTTCAATATTTTCATCTAATCCAAGGAATCTCCTGTCTTGCAAACAAATTTTTCAAAGCAAACGCTTACTCTAAGGCTGGAGCAAATCTCTGATCAGAATTTTCAAACACAAGTACCTGCAGTGAACAAGGACTGGCTCGTTCTCTACTCTCTTTGGCCTCATACAAGTCACAAACTCCAAGAAGTCCATGGAGTCATCAGGAACACCATGATCAGGCCAAGCAACGTACTGGAGATGAGTGATGGTGTGTTGTTGTTCTGTCTAAAATACAGTAAGGTTTTCAAAAAGCGTTCAGTGTTATGACTCCTATACTGATGTTTACTAGATACAAATCATACTTTTCATAGCAATTCTGCAGATGCTATAAGATGTATATAATGTAGAAAATGTTTGCCATTTTAAAATTCAGAGTAAAGTATGAACATGTAATTCTTATAAAGCAGGCAAAAGGCATTGCATTTTCTAAATAAATGTGGTATTAAGTTAAAAATCTATTTAGATCACAGAAGTTACATTTTTTAAATGTATTGATGGTTGACCTACCTTGACATCACTGATTCATCTGAGGTAAAATTCTACAAGACTTATGCATAATAGTACTATATAATAGTTTAGAACAGGTTTAAAGAAACAGCTGAAAACAGGAGAAGAACTACTGAGAACAATATCAAAGTAACATGGGCTTGGGGCTACACAATCTATTCTAAATATGTATGTCTGTGTGTACTTACAGATTCAGTGATAATATAAAGTTGCCTGCAACATTTGCTAAATCTGGTTTCTGTTAGAAAAGAGTATATATATTGTTCACATACATGTTCATTATACATATATGAGTGACTTCTGTATGACCCACAGAGGATAATTTTCTGTATGGAAGCAACATAATTAGTTAAGATTCTGTTGTATGAAGAGCTCTTTTTTCATTGAATTATACCTAAAAAAATGGTTTTACAAAAGTTCTTTCAGTTTAGATTTTTGTTAACTTTGATTATGAAATCAATCATCTTTGCATTGAGATTGGGCTCAAGTACTTTTACAGATGTAATCAGTGATTAGGGTGGGAAGGAAAAAAAACTAAGACAGTACAGAGCTCTGCTGTGTCATGCAATGAGGATCTCACTCTTTACAAATGGAGACAAAGCTTCATGTTCCTTTATTTCTTCCACAAGCTTAGCAACAGTTAAACTGTTAGCTGCATATTACTGATGTCTATTACTAGATTTAACATTTAACAAGCTCTCGAGATAAAACTCTCCTTTATCATTGCATTAGTCTACAACAACTGGCCTCTCCCTGTGGTCAACGCAAGAATGCTTTCATGATGCTAGTGACTTCTCAAAGTTTTTTTCCTTTTCTCTTAAGTGCACAACTACTGAAATATAGGACCTGTTTTAAATGCCTTCAACAGCTTGCTTTTCTCTTCCACTTGAGAAAGTGGTTCCACTCCCAGGAAGCAGGCTAGTAACATACAGAAGACAGAATAACTACTGCCTATGTACCAAGTAGAGTCCTAGGAAATGCGTTTATTCCAGTCAAAGTAACTGCAGAAGTTTACAGTTGACTCCAGGAACATGAAGATAAACAACACAGCTCATATTTCACTTCTTAAGGGCAGAGCCTGAGCAATCACAATTAAAAGGTCTAGCATAAGGCCCAAGTGGACAATGTAATCTAACATTAATGGGCAAGCTTATCATAATACAAATTGCATTGACATCTATCATCCAGGTGATCAAAAGACCCCACAATGACTGGGACTTCTGCAAGAAAACGCTCGGCCTTTTTCTACTCATTTTTGCTGCCATTATGTAGTTGAGCTTGATCAAATGATTATACTTTAAATTTTTTTTAAATGCTACAGATTGAAAAAATACAAAACTATGACAAGAAAATGTCATTTAAAAATCCTCTTTTTCAAATCTGTGTGTGCTTAATCAGAACCTCTTCAGAAGGGAAATGAGATAACGCAGCAATTACATGTAACAGTTTGAGATGATTCTCTTAAATCAGAGACATCCGAATTACAGCATTCGGGTGAAACAAAGACTTGATGCATTATAAAATTATCCAAGAGTGAGTATCCAGTCACCTTCCATACTCATCAAGAACTTCAAGCCATGAGTTGTGAATAAGAGCAGTGGTACAACTGAGAACCACTGACATTGATCTGTAGCATCAAAAGCCATTTTACAAGCTCAGAAAATACGAAAGTTTACTTAAGTTTTACTTATCAGTAATTCAGGCTCAAATATATAATTTTATTTTTTAAAAGGGTTCATAAAGTACAACAAGCATGTTATATAAGACTTATCTGGAGTAAGAATACACTGTAAGAGCATGCACTTAGTCTTCAGATTTGTTTCTTGTGGTGTGATCACCTTGATTTTCTATTACATGCCCTTATCATCCCTAGAGACTAACACAGCTGTTTGTTAATTATTCCAGGTATGCCTCAAGCTTCAGTATTGTTTTCTAGCTATTTGTTTTCATACATTCAGTTTTGAGTCTTTTGGTTGACCTCTTCTGATATGACTGAAGTTTTAAAAACTTCACCATTACATCACTTGCTTTTTAAAATGCACAAGTATTTTTAAATACTTTATTTTTTATTAGTAAGTTAAACTTACTGTAAACAGTATAGTCATATATGTTAGAACCATTTTTTTAATTCTAATACTTTTATGTTTCATACAGAAGATATCAAATCAGTACTCTGATGAAGTCCAGATTTTTTTAAAGCTATTTTTAGTGGTTTGTTTTTTTTTTTTAAATACAAAATCTTCAAGTCTTTACAGTCATAACAAAAAGTCATATGTTAAAAATCACAAAATGTCAGCCAAGTAACACCACACATGGAAATAACCTGCATTAGAAGACCATCATGGTTCCAAAAATCTAGTACTCATACCTTAAAAAAAGTGCTAGAATTACAGTTACTGGTCCCAGAGTCAGCCCCACTGCACATGTCCTAATAACAATACTTATTTTTAAACACACCATTTCTGACAGATCCTGCTTCTTTGTACAAACCTGGTAATGGAAAATAGGAGGTAGCTTCTTATTACACTCAAGTTGCCATATAAACCATTACTGTCTGCAAGTCAGTTTAAAACCTTTCCACAGATTTTTTTTTTTTTTTTTTTTTGCACTGAGGTTTTCAATGATGGTCATCACTGTAGTATCCTAATGACTGATTAATGTAGAATTTATCTTTACAAAATCGGGCTTTATTAGTCCTGTTTTACTGTCTCATTTTCTGCAAATTTAGATTTATAAGAGTTGCTCGTGGCCCAGCTGCTATTTCTGCCTAACTTGACATTATAGACCTTGTTGTTCCAAAAATACTTATGTTTTTTGCACTCACATGGGCTGATATCAATTGAATTTATGTATTTGGTATTTCCACAAATCAGCTTAAAAGGAATGGATTAAAAAAAAGAGTCCAAAGAATTTACGGACTCCAGTGACACTTCTGGATTATGTAGTTTGCCCAGTTTATCATCAGGCATTTGGCCAACATTTAGCTGCTTCATGACATTGACCCATGTTTACTTGGCAGGGAGATATCGAGGTCTAAGACATCATATCTGTCCAAAGGTATTTGTTCCTGTCCTTCTGATAATTGTTATTGTTGCTGCAGCAATGTGTCAAGCCAAAAGTTAAGATGTACCTACTTTCTGTGCAAATTCAAGACATCTTACTGCAAAAGCAACTTCATTGTGGTTAAGCTAACATCCTACATTTTGCTCAAAAACACAGGGTAAAGACACATGTTCTTTTCTAATAAATCTGCCATTGGGACTGCAGAAGCAATGGCACAGGACTGTCAGAAGTAATGCTTCAAATGGTTCCTGTAACATTTGCAAAATAATCTCATTGTCAAGAACCTCCACCCACAAAAATATACATTCTTCATATTTCTGCAGCTTGCAGGCTTGCTTATTATAATTACATCAAAAGACAGGCTTCTTCGTTTCATTCTCCTAAAATGACTCTTCCTGATTAATGAAAAAATTAGGTGTTCTTCAGAAAAACAACACACAGAGCTTAGAATAATAATCATATAGAAAGAAGGAAATTTAGCCTTGAAAGATCAAACTTAATTTGACTTTTCTTAAAATTCAAGCAATTGATTTTAGATTTCACCTCTTCATTTAATGTCCTTTTTGGTTTAGATTATAATTTAATCTTCAATTTTAAAAATGAGAAGAAATTTCACCATCTAGAACTACATTAACCTTGAAATGGTCCTATTATCTTTTAAATAGGAAAAAGTATGCTCTTTGCTAGTAAGCTTCACAAATACACCTTGAAAGCCGAGACCCAGTGATGAGGGTTAAAGCCTAGCTTCTGAAGAGCAGTGGCATTTAGCATTTCTTTGGACCACTGTTCCCACCTCATTATACCTCTGTATAACCCTTGCCCTAAAATTTTTAATCTACTTCTGTTCAGCTCTTTACTATTCAAAACCACCTTGTTTTCTTCTTCCACAAGTATCTGACAGCACAAAATGTGTTCAGTTCAGAGACACCTTTAAAATACCTCTGCAGTGCAACAGGTTTGTTCAAGACATTTATGACATGGTCAAATTTATAAAGATTTCTTTGGAAAGAGAAAATACCAGGTCTTTTTTTATGTCCGGAAGCAAAAGTTTCAGTGAACTGATCTAAGAATCTTTATAATGAGCAAACTCAACATTTCCCCTGACAAACTGTTGTATGACATGTATACGTCAAGGAAGACAAATGGCATGGAAAGCCTCAGCCCAAACAATTAAGATGTATAAAAATTATATTCTGCTTTCAGCTCTTTATAGCAGAAAGTGCTGGCAGTACACTGATTTACATTGCTGCCTTTGCTTTATCTAGTATCAATTTAACAGTCACTAGAAGGCCTACATGCTGGTCACTCACAAACAGAAAGATACTAGTGATTTTTCATCTTGCAGTTTCACCTCCTCCTTTCAGCAAACAGCAATAGCCTTCCTTAGCAAAGTGAATTTATGCTTAATCTTCAATTTGTTTGAATTGCCACATCAATTTATTTTCTTTTTTCTTCAAACCATCCCCTCCATCATTGAGATGTCCATGGAAAGTGATAGCTTTTAAATGAAAAGTAAGCTTATCTCCCCAAATCCTTCTATTTGCATTGTCATTGTCAGCACAATCATGCTAAACAGTCCACATTATGACACAGGGAATTGTCTTAATTACCTTGACCTGAGTTGTTTATAAGGTCTCTCTTCATTCATTATAACAATGGTGTAACTTGTCTTTAAAGGATGAAATTCAATCAATTCTTAAACATCTTGAATTTTTTTCTTTTTGTTTGAATGATTTAGTTAATAAAACTAATCAGGTGGGAGAATGACAGAGCACTTTGGAAACAACTAACAAGCTGTGGCAACAACTAATATAAAATGGAGGAGATTAAAAAAAAACCCTTGCAAAATTACAGTTCTTCAAAGTTATGTGAGTAATATGTTTCAGAAAGTATCATCTCCACAGCCTTGCTAAGTTCCGTGGCTAGGTTCTAGTCACACTTAACTGAAATAAAGAAAAATACTTGTTTAAACAAGGGAAAGCAGCAAAAAACTTTGTCAAAACATAACTGGATTAAATTGGTGAGATTTAATGGGCAGTGACATGTTGCAAGGCAATCACCTTAAAGGAAACTGAATGACAGTTTGCTTCAGGCTTCTAAAGCTATTTTTTTAGTGATTAAAAAGAAATATTTGTCTTGTTTTACAAAATAGTGCATTGTGTGATGAATTTTGCACTTAGACTACACAATTTCTTTCCTTTGGTCTGTTCATTCTGGTCCCCAAAGTGTTCTGAATTTTTTTCTAAAAATAAGAAAAACCCCAAGTTCAAAAAAACAAACAGTGCTTTATTTGCCTTTCTTTCATTTTGCTACAGGATAGCTTTCCATCTTGTTCTTGAAAAGGCAGGAATTTAATCCTTATTTAATTCTATGAGGCTCAGAAGGTTTACAAATATTTCACGCATTTGCAGCCATTTACTGATCTTCACTTTCAGGCAAAGAAGCACCAAGTTAAACTGCATTAGAAAAATCCTAAAAAGTTTCTTGTTCCTCAAGTCTTCTAAACATAGATGAACAAAAGGCCAAGGGCATCATTTCATAAAGCTCTCTTTTGAGCTATTTTCCCCTAAAGGCAGATTTGAAATCTGTGCAACTTAATTCACAGGAAACTTTTTCACAAATATGCCTTTCCAACAGAAATCAAGTCTCTTGTGAGTTTGGAAGCTTTATCCACCTGACTATTAAAAGCTACTTGTCTTCAAAAAGACCAGTCCAGTGATGTTCATATTAGTTCAGGGAATAATAAAACCCTGCTTTGAATTCAGATCACTTTTTATGTATTCTTCAAAGAATACAACAACAGTATCTGTGAGAGATAGTACGCTTAAAGCTTTGCAAAGTCTACTCAAATACAAGAACTGTATTTCTGGTCAGCTTTAAGAAAGCAGCTCAAATGACATGTAGAACTAGGAGATACTTCAGTGTTTCAGAGTTTTTTTGTTATGTTTCAAAGCTACAAAGGCTTTTATTTCCATCTGAAATGCCAAATGCACATAGAGCTATCAATTAATAGGGTCATATTTTTGTATGGACAGCTTAATTTTGAGTGTAGCCACTTTAAGCATACAAATAAACTTGCCTCTAGTGAAAAAACCCTGACTCCTTCAAAACTACCTCACCCTCACTGCAACAAACACACTTGCACCAGGACTAGCTTTAGCATGCTTTTGTCTAATCTAGATGAAATCTATGCAAACATATGCCTTTGAATTAGAAACGATGTTCTCAACTAAGAACTGTCAAGAGACAACTTACACAGTTGAAGATCCTTGTAACTTACACACCTGTTAACAGGTTACAAAGGCTCACTATTTTTCACCCCACCTTTTTCTCAAAAAAAAAAAGTAACTTGTATTAAAAAACCAAAAAACCAAAACACACACATGCTCCCCAAAACAACAACAAAAAAACCCCTGACTGCCTCATTCTCATTCGAATTTTAACTTACCACATGCTAGTAAACAGACACCTAAAGTGAAAACACATACTGAATACAGTCACTGGTGAATTTACTCAGAATTATGTACCGGTTTGATAAATATTAACCAAGAAAAAAGAACAAGTATTTGCAAAGAGTAAACTAATATTTACATGAAGCAAGAACTAACCAAAGTTAATTGGCAATCAACTAATTTGAGAGACAGGAACTAAAAGTCTGTCTACATATACTCTGCAGTACTGCTTTAATTAGGTTCATTTCTTCTGACATTCAGGTTTATCACTTACAAATTAATTGGCTGAAAACGGAACCAAAAATCATGCTGCTCCCTGACTGGATGGTTTCTCATAGCTAGAAACTGAAACACTGCAAACCATCTTAACTGAAAGACCTTCAAGTATCAGCATCTCACAGGTTTATTACTACAAAGGAAATCTTAATCACATTAAAACAAATTTGGATGCACTGTCAAGTAAGTGATAAATTCAGTAACAAATTTATGAGACTAAAGCATTTGTCATCTTGCTGTAAGAACGACAATTAAATGTTACATTTTTTAAACTGATACTTCCTTTTTCTTACTACTAGCAATTCCAGTAACAGTAAAATCTACTTAACTATTCAGAAGTTTAAAAGATTGACTAGTATCAGAACTGTAAATTAGCATTTGGACAGTACACAGTGATTTCTTACACATGTATCTTATGCTAGCACAAACCCTTAATCTTACTATATAAAACGTGACCATAGAATCTTGGAAAAGAGATGAAGAAGGAAATGTATAAAAAATGTAAGACAACTTACAAACAAAAGCCAAACTTCATCCCCTACATTCAGGTTGTGGGAAGTCTAGACGTGATCTGAACATAGGTTTCACAACACAAGCTGATATACAACAAGTATTCTGTGTATCTAACTTTCTCTTAGCTTTATAGCTCTTCTATTAGCATAAAGTATTAACAGCTACAGAATATAAGTACCTTACATAAATTAAACATATATCAATTGAGATATATAAAGATTTTTTTTCCTTTTTTAAAATCTGACTAAAGACAATAAAAAAACTGGTGAGAATCTGCATCTTCTCTCAAAACAACATTATTACACTTCTTTATTAGTTATTCTAGCTGCATGTGCCATTAACCAAGTGACCCATATTTCATCCTTGAAAGAGCAGTTACTTAGAAAAAAAACCCCTCTCATTGAAAACTGAAATACTTGTGAAGAGTCAGTGACTACAAAACTGTTTACAGAAAAGCACTAAACTTTATGAAGCTTATTACACTACCTGTACAGCATAATGTATTAATGTATTACAGAGGCTCAATAAGTATGTTTTTGAAGAAGCTCTAAAGAAATAGACTATACTATATGGATTCATGTAATGTATACTCTTTAAAAAAAATGTGCATGTATATATATACACACACACTTGTATATTCACACACAGAGATGTACATGCTCACTCATGGAGTCTGTACCTATACATGTATTCCTTCAGCTAGCCTGGGAATAATTAAAGATAACTCATTTACCTCAACATTTGTAATGACCATTTCTCTAACAACATAAGCAATTGTACAATCTTCAGAGTGGCATCTGACACGAAAGCTGCCATATTCCATTACATCTGGTGGATCAGGCCAATACTGATGACATTTGGTCTGTAAAGAAAATTAAGCACACATCAAGACTGTATACAAGCACTTCTGTTTCCATTCTCCCCTCATACACTATATTCAGGGAATTCAAGGAATGGTATAAAATCTATTTTGGTTTGTTGGTGAGGTGTTTACATCCAAATTATAAAATAACATGGCAAAACAGGCTAAATTTTCTATAAACTTTTGTTTTAGTAATTTATAATAAAAATTCAGGTAAAAGACTTCTCAAGGCATAACGGAGAACAAACAGATGGATTTATTCCATCTTAAGAAGAAAAACGTAGGGGGTGAATTTGTAACTAACTTCAGCTACCTAATAGCCGGTTATAGCAAAGATACAGCCACAGTTTTCTTGAAAGCGAAAAACAAAAGGATAAAAGGCAACTGAAAAAAAAAAAATGCAAAAAGGGAAATTGTGAATAGATGTTGGCTAAAAATTTCCATGAGGATGGTGAAGCACAGAAACAAGATGCCTTATGAGGCTGTGGAATCTCCATCCATGGAAAAAAATCAAAACTTAACTGACATAACACTGTGCACTCTGCATGAAGTTCAAAGCTGCCCCTGCTTTGAGCAAAGAGGAGTGGACCAGATATGTCCACAGGTACATTCAAACCTGAATTCTTCTTAGACCTTAAAGCAAGATCAGGCTAGAATGCAAGAAGTAGTGCGAACCAGTCTGTCCCCCCCTATTCCAACCCAACATTCCTGCAGCTGAGGGAAGGAGCAAGGCAGACTCCATTTCTGGAGGCCTGAAGACGTAGATCATTCTGCACCAGAGAGGGAGCAGGAAAAGGAATATCCAACAGAACTGCCACCCCTTAACACGCACCATCCAGAAGTTCAGTGTGCCTGGTACCCATCTGGCTGCCTCCATGAAAACCGTTTCCCTTCTCTCTCTGAAAGCAAGTGGCGAAGGTAGTGAAGTCACCCTAGGATTCTTATAAAGACTGCTTCCTTAACTTGGGTATTAGTTTTCAGGCCACTAAATGCTATGTGTTATTTCAGTTTTTGACAGGGATTCACTGAATGGGAAAGAGGTCTTTATTTTTCCATTTGATCAGATTTTGTGTTTTAAGGCAAACATATATTTAAAACACAGAATAGCGCTTATAAACATCAGTAGCAAAAGTACTATATAGAAAGTGATCACAAGCTCAGTAATCCACAGTAACTTGGTTACATAATGAAAGTTACCTTTCACACTTTCTAGGGAAATCTGAGCTCAGGAACTGGAAAACCAATTAACAACTTTAGTTCACGTTTGTGTTATTTGTCAAAGAGCTGTATAATTCTTTTCTACATCAGATGCAAGACTGAAGACAGAGATCTTCTCTTAAATGTCTATTGTATCTAAATGCTGAAGTTACGAACAAAAGCCCAGAAACATACCTATTGATGCAAGAAAATGTAATTTGCCTTCTACCTCACAGAGGATTAATGCAAGGCCATAATGGTTTAGCCTTCAAGCTTACCAATGTGTGACAAGCAAAGTTATATGTGCATGTGAAGGCACCTGATGTACTGTATATGCAGTTTGAGGTACACCAAAATACAACTGAGAGTAGAAGTAGAATTCAATATTAAAATTATATCCATGAAATACCCTATTTTTTCTAAAAGAAAACAGATGAATCAGTTCTGTGTACAACCACAGGGAACCATTTTCTCTCCTGTCTTCTGCTGCTGCATAGTAAGAGGTTGATCTTCGGATCCCTACCACTCTACTGCTGAAATTACAAAGCCTTCCTTTTTCTGCTTCTAAAGGCAGATAAGATAGGCACATCTAGTCAGCGTGCATGTAAATTTTGTAGAAAAAATCCTAATAACAATATCTATTCCTCATTTTAAAAGTTAAGCTTAGAGCAGTGCCAATGACAAAGTTTGCAATTAAAGGCTGAAACATTGTGGAATAGACTGAACTTGAAAAACTATTCCTGTGAGATACTAATTCAGTGATGTCTTAGTCCACTGAAGACAACTCAAGTTTGCTCATCAATATAAGGGTTTTAACATTTCATTCCAGTAATTAAATATTTTCATCTTCCATTACTGCAACTCCTGTCTTGTAAATAATTACCATCACGTAATAAATCCAAGCCAAGCAGTTTCCAAGTATGAGTCCACTGAACTTATGAGAAAGGCATACTAAAGAAAAAGTCCAGCTGAGCTGTAAGAAAATTCAACGGATTCATAAAAAAACATCGTGACACAACTCCCCAGACACCGTACTGAAAACTTTTTTAATTGTGTGTGATCAAAACAGCTGAGCTATAGTTGTCGCTTCACTGCCTATATATTTTAATAATAATTGTTACTAGCTCCAAAAGAAACCAAATAAATTGATATTCCCAACATATTCATATTTCAGCTTTAGTTAATTTGGATTCTCTATCAACTTATCAACATTGCCTGTGCCATCTGTAACATTTTTTGTGTATAACTTTTCTAAATTAACACAGAGTGGCAAGAGCTGGAAATTTTGAAATGTTGAAATAAAATGTCTTAATTCTACCTTCCCTAAGGCTCAGTTTTCAATGGCTTGAAATCCAAATTTTAACCATTATGTCTGAAACTTTTAATGCAGTAGTTTAGCTGAAATACTTTCCCCTTTAAATTTAAGCCAAAATAATGCATCCATTTTTGGATGTTCAAAAAATGAACATTAACGGGGGAAAGCCACCATTTTTTATTCTATTATACAAATCTTAACACCACTGAAAAGAAATATTCTAGAATGTAAAACCTCCAGGGTTTGAAAAGATTTGGCATTTGGAAATGGGGATAGTCTGTCAAGAACATACATCTTTTTATATACCTGAAAATTCACCCACAAACAGAACAAATATAAATCATCTCTGAAAGTAAACAAAAGTTTCTGGTGTATAAAGGTGCCAGCAAGATGGTTAGAAGTTAGCAACAATTTGCATTCAATGTTCCAAGACACTGGGCAAAGTACAGACTAGCACCAAACTGTCTTTCTCCTCAATACAAGGAAAAGAAAGCAGGAAGGTATTCTGACTGCAATACAGTGGAAAGAAGGGAGCATTTTTGTGCCAGATGATGTTTGTGTTCATGAACAGCTATATAACGTTTACCATGGTTAAAATCTCTTGGTTTTCAGCTTTACATGTCTTTCATACATTTCGATGAGCAATTACATTGTTGCTTAACAGTCCTTACTTATGTCTCAATCGTTATGCTGTTTAGGACCTCAAATACTCTCTTACTTTCCTAAACCATTGTTTTTTGACTGGGATGCCAGATAAATTCGATAGTGTAGTACATATTGCCTAGGAAATAAAGAGAAAGGCTACAGTGAAGGCATACAAGAGTCACCACCTTCTCCACCTCTTAAATAAACCTGTTCAGTTTGCAGCTTCTAAAACTTCAAACATAATCCCTTTATGTATATTAATAACCTAAAAACATCTTTAAAACTACAAAGGATACGTTAAATCAAAGTACAACAGTATACACCAGATATTGCTTTAATTTTCACCTTATTATTCTGAAATTAATGGAATGCTAGAATTAAAAGAATTAAGCGGAATTAATTAGAGCAATTCTAGGGAAGAGCCTACACCATAAATAAAAGTAAACCCGTCAAATTCTGACCACCAGCATGCTAAAACTAGTAAGTAGTGTAGTGGCAGACTAGTCTGAAGCCAGACTACAAGTTTTGCTCAATGTGCTCCACACTTCCAGATGTCTGCTGAACTGTTAGGTCAGCAACTGCCACATTGAGACCAGTTCCCAGGGAGAAAAAATGACAGCATATAGTACCTGGCTGATCAGCAAAATAGAGTCAATGCAGTGATTGCTGTTTATCATGCAGCTGTTTTTTTTCAAAGAAGTGTAACAAAAAGGAAGTTACAGAGTATCTGTACCTATAAGTAATTCAGAAAGCCTGGCCTTCAGAGAAACGATTAAACAGAATAAGCTGGCCTATTTTAGTTTAAAGTTGCAGCACATTTCTTCAGTGCACAAAGAACCTGAATACTCACCCGTCCTCGTTCAGTGAGAGTTGTTAACATGATGATCAGTGACAACTTGTGATCCCAGACTACTTGCCAGAAGTGTGCACATGTGTGTGGTAGAGGTCCCTGAGTAGCAATGTACCTGTTCACAATGCCTACAGAAGGAATTTCCATCTATAAAGAGAAAGAAAAATCCTATGTAAAGCTTGCTCCCATTACTCAAGCACTATCTTAATTCAGCATTTTATTCAAACAGGAAGTTCTGAGGGAAGATTAAGGTGGCAAGCTGAGTAATAAGACAATCAAGATCACAATTTGTTATGTGAAAAATCTTTAAATATTTAATTTAAACCAGATGTATATAAGATTCTATAATCCTTCATGCTGAACTAGGAATAAATGGTTAATAGTGAAAATCTATTTGAAAACTGGAAACTACAAAGCTTTCCAAATTTTCTTTAATATTTAGTAAGGAATAATGGCAAGGTATACCATACATGAGCAAAAGCTGTTTATTGCCTGATACTAGACACACTAAGTTAATAGTTGATTCTGATTTAGGTGTTTAACTCAAGTATCTGACACAAACATATATACATATATATTTCCCTCTTTTCCCTATATCCCAGGTTACACACATGATTAGGGCAATCAGGGCTCTGGTTTATCTTCTGGACGCTTCATGGCAAAGATAGAGCATAAGTGGTTCTAGAGGGAAAAAGGCTTAGCTTTAAGCTATAGGAGACAACCTCTGCATTTTCCTATGGAAAGGTAAACCAATTTTTATGAGTTAAAGATTTGGCACTTACCACAGTGTACACTACATGCTTGTATGTACCGTGTATCAGGATGGCCACTTGTTTCACAAGAGACACTTCATCTTTTAAATTATGAATCATTACATCTTTTAGATTTACAAATCCCCAACATATAAAATGAAAAAACCTTATTCCTCAAACAGTCTAAATTTAGTCAGCTACTGTAGTACAGAAAGTGAGAAAATGCAAGTCTCTGTATGACTTACATTCACATAATTCGCATTAATGTAATCTTCATCTCCTTGCAATATTATCCTTGTGGCATCATCTGCACACACACAAAGAAAGAGGGAATAAAATTAGCAATTAAGAGGCATGCGTCCCTTCTATTAAGTCAAAAAAATGAACTGCAAACACACAAACAGAACACAAACCAGAATAGATTACCTTTTGGAAAATAAAATGAACAATTACATGTCTTTGACTATGTAATGAAATCTTTAATCAAGAAGTGCAATACAACAGTTTTATAAGCTATCATTTAAAGAATAAAGCAAAACAGGCAGAATCTGTACTTAGTACTCACAAGGTAGAACATCTTTGTATCTGTTCTTGTCCATATTCTGAGGTACCTTTGCACATGTAACAGCTAACCCTGGTTTCTTTCTATAAAGTTGCTGCAAAACAGAATTAAAAACGGTAGGATTTTGAGGGATGTGCTTATGCTATACACACACACTAAATAGATTCACACAAAAATAGACTGAAAAAAAAATCAAAAGTTATTTTCTTTAATCTTTTTCTTAATCTTTTTCACCTGAAAGAATTTCTGTTATTGCTAGCCCATCACCATCTCTAGAAGAATTTTCAGAATAACAAGAGGAAATGGAAGAGTCACTGATATAAACTATTTCCCTTGCAAGGTTGCCTTTTTCTTATAGAACTGTGGGCCAGAAAAAAAACAGTGGTTGTGGGTGGAAGTAGTGACCAATAAAAGACATTGGAAGAAAAAAATAGCTGCAGACCGATATTTTCTGGAAACAACTGTAACACAATAAAGTCAGACAAACTTTTATTCTCTGGACTAACACAACCACATCCAATACTGCAAGTACTTGAAAAAACAAAGCTTCTATGTATCACAATCTCTTAACATGACTCCATTTCTTTTGAGTCAACCCCTATGTTACAAACTTTATCAGGAGTATATGTAGGCATATATAAAGCCAAAATTTTAAGGTCAAAAGTGCATTGAGTGCATCCTACAAGACAACAAAAGATACAGAGGGGGAAAAACAACAACAACAAAATCAAGAAGTGTAAATATACATGAAAGCAACTTACAACTGAGTTATTACCTTGGCTGTATCAGAGTTTTATATACTTCACTGAACACTTTCCAAAGAGCTCATTATATCTTTATGTTTAATGAAGATTTAGAATATGGTTCCATACGTAAAATTGAATGAAACAATAGGAGGCTAAAATCCCCTACTTTGGTTGAGAGAAAAGGATCAACACATGAAAGTTTATCTGACTGAGATTTACCAAATCCTGACTCCATATCATAGTTCACCACATTTTTCAACTTGAACAGTATAAATAAGCCATGTAAGAAGAGAATTTGATAATATATGTAACTGAACAACTTCTATCAGTTATAACTCAAGTTCCATTTTACTGGAGCCAAGTTGTGATTTCTGCCTTTTTTGGAAGACAAGGAAGAATAATTTAATGTTAAGTAACAATTCTGGAGCTTCATAATTGTTGCCTGGCAAAAAGTCATTTACCATTGACAGACTTAATAAATTCTGCTTAAGTGGAGGAAAAACTTGACTATTCATAGTTTACTGGCTAATTATTTACTATTTTACTAATGTGAATGGAGAGTTTGAGATCCACCAAAGTTGATGAGGTGATGCTGCAATTGTCTCTGCTTCTGAAGATCACTAAACAATGAAGTCAAAGAAAGAAGGCCACTAAGTCGTCCCCTAGTTTATTAGATTTCAAAAAGGTTTGCGGTGTTTTTTTGGTAACATCAGTAATATCCTTTTATAAACACTGTCAGGAAAAAACTCATAAAGGATCAAGTACCTATAAAGATTATTACAGGAACTTTATGCAAAAATTAGTCAACAACTTTGACAAATGAGAAAGCATTGAAAGGCTAGTTCATCTCTTCTGAGTTACTGTTTCAATAGCCAACAGACTCATTGCTGCATTGCAGCCAGTGCTGTGGATTTTGGAAAGCAGCTAGAAACCATAGTCTATAGTTCCTTAAAAAAAAAAAAAAGGGGGGGGGGGGGGGGGAGGAATTTTAACTCCCAGAACTCTTGAAAACAAAGCAAACTTCATAAAAAGAGTGGTTATGAAATAAGCAACACCACAACTCTTTAGCCACCACCATTAAATCTTAAGGCATTTTGGGAAAAAAAAAAAAAAAAAAAAAAAAAAAAAAAATCAAAATTGGGGAAAATTGTATTGCTGTTCTACAAGTTTTCAGCATCAGAAAGGGTTGCTCCAGAATTCAACAATGTGAAATTTATAAATCATAATAATCAGAGTTGCTATGAATGTTTGGTTCCACAACAAAAACACAAGCACAAATATACACACTCTGTTCTCTCTTGCCATCAGAGAAGCAGCTAAGTTATCTTCTGGAATTTCTTACACTAACACTGAAAGAACTAATTTAATAAACTATAAAAACATTTTATTAATCAGTTTTCTATGACATTCCTTGCTAACATGTTGAAGAACATGACAAATATTAATTCATTAATCTATACAGCAGTTCTTCATAGTCTCATCCTATATACAGAGGAATCTCACCTATGAAGTAATCTGCCCAAGAAGTAACCACCAGTGTTTTAGATCGCCAGGGAGAAACACCACAGAACTGGACATTACAAATGACCTGCAAATGGAAATTAACATTCCAAAACTTTCATATCAACCTCTAAGAGAAGATGATGAGGAATGGTCAAGTTGTTCCTGTTATTCCATGAAAGAAGGCAACACATGAAACCTTGAAACCCTAACTTAAGGTAGAAAAGAAGTTTAGAAATGTCACTAAGCAGCATGGAAAAAGGAACAAAGTACAAGACTGACCTCTGTCAAAACACCACTATTCTACTCAAAATAATAATAAATATTAACTTAGTAAGCTTTCGGTACTTGAGCTAGAAACATGTTAATTTGAACATATTTTTATCAGCAGATTATATTTTAATGTAAGACTGATCGCTCATTCTTCCCTGTCTTCAGAAGTGAAGGATGAAACTGATGGGCAAGACACATTCTTGCTCTCTTGAGCGAAGACTGCATGTGATCAATGAGATTTCCAATTAATTAAGCCCTTACATTATTTGCTGGTCACTGTTACTGGTTTATATTAATGGCATTTGATAGTTGAGTATTACCTACCTCAAACTGAATAAGGACAGTCCCACTTTCCAGCCCTCCTCTTAGCTGCTCCATAGACTCCTCCAATGTATCACCACCATATTTCGAACAGATAGGAAGAAGAGATTCTGGGAGATCGTGGGAATCAGCTTCATCTTCTGATTTAAGCTCTACAAACTGTTTAACTACCGAAATATGTATCAAAAATTAAAATCCGTTACATAAAGCATTCATGTGTTTGCAACACATATTCAAATATATCAGCTTGCAAGAACAACAAAGTTTGCAGAGACAAGGCCTCAGGAAAGCAAATAGCTTTCTATCTTTATATATTACATTACTGTAGAAACTACTAGGAGTAAAATGTCCTTATGACATTTCAGAAAATGAAACTCTCAAGGTGCTTATCTATGAACACAAAGAAATTGACTTCCGAGCACAAAGAGTTTTTTGCTGCTACCTTGTCTTATCGAATAAACTGCTTAACAGGCTAATGAATCGCAACATCCACTATGGTAAAAAACAAATGAGTTTTGCCTAAAAAAGTTTAGAGCGTAATTCATGGAACATCTCTATAAGATTAAATATGAGGCCTATATAACTTTGGACCCCCAACAGCAAAACAAACACCAACATACTTACATTGTACTCCCTTGCCATTAGAGAAGCAACTGAGATATCTTTTGCAATTTCTTATGCTAACACTGAAGGAATTAACTTAATATTAACTATAAAACAAATTATTAGATTTTTATGACATTCCTTGCTAACATGTTAAAGAACATGACAAATACTAACTAATCTACACAGCTGTTGTCTCTATGAAAGCTACTGTATTACCAAATGTGTCCAGCTGTGGTTATCCTCTGCAATGATCAGAATGGCTCATACCTGCCAAACTGCAGAAAATGGGGAGCTATTCATACTCATGCCTATACAAACGACTGTCATGGAGCCACAAGTTATTTTTAGCTAAGAGCAGACTTCTCTTATCTGCAAGTAGGAGGGGGACTAGAAAAGTTAAGGGAAGACTGAATTCTGCACAGAGCCACTGGAAAGACCTATAAAAACAGGAGCAGGACTGTTGAGTGAAAACAAGACCAAGAGCCCACCTGTCCTCCTAGAAACACAATAAATAAATGCTGCAATAGCACATATCATTTAGGTGGTTTTATACCCTCCTGTGTCCCAGTGAAGCAGAATTCCTTCAGATCTTTAAGTCTTAATGTAATCAATAACTCCGTGCAAAGCCCTTCCATAATTTTGTGTGTTAAGATCTTACCATAGCTCTTAAGGAAAGCAACTAATAAACTAGAAGTTTCACATCACCTGAAAGCTCTCGGGATCTGCATGAGTTTAAATATGGAGGAAGCAAAACCAAGCTGGATGGGTTCCCCATATTTTTAAATATACAGGCTTAAGACTGTGCATGTTTCAGAGATTGTCTCCTGCTTGCTAGCAGCAATTTAGCAAGTAGCCAGCAGAGGTCAAGCTCAGTATCGTTATAAAACCCCTATCGACTTATTTGACTTGGTTTGTTGTATAATTGTGCTGGGGAATAGCCCATGGTATTAGAAACCTGCAGTTGGGGATTTGTGAAATTAGGCTGTATTTACAAAAAAAAAACTAACCAAAAAACTTTGGCTATGGACTTTGTTCTCATAGATTTTTTGACTTAAAAATAAGAAGAAATTTTAACTTGATAGACTCTTTGTTGCAGTGGTAAGAACCTGTATAGTTAAAACTATGTGTACTACTAATTCAAATGCAGGGAGATATAATTTTGAACACATACCTATTCCCAGTGCACTGAGAACACATTTATGTAAACAGAAAGGGTATACCACCAAGTGTAAGAGCAACAGTCTCAAAAACATTAAAAGTGAATAAAATTAGCCCAGTTACCTTTCCGCCTGACCAAAAGTGCAAGCTCTCTTGTGTGAGATTCTCTGCTGGCTTTTATGAACATGACCACCTGATCATGCGTGTGCTCTGAGATATCTCGGCCATTAATTAATACTATCTGATCACCTTCATTCAGTTTTGGAATGCATTTATCAGCCTGTTTCAAGACCAAAGAAACACATTAATGTCATTGCATCCAGTCATGTAAGCAGGAACACATCAGGATATTAAGTTCATCATGTAAGCAAAGTCTTCAGAGTTCTCCTGACAAGGTTTCATCTTGTGTATCAGAACTTCTACCAAAGGATTCAGATCTAAAGCTGTCTTTCTTGCTTCAAAGCCTCTCAATGAAGATGAGAAACAGTTCAAACAGCATATTGATAGCTATAAAAAAAATTCATATTTATCAAACAGCCATCATCACGTTGCTTGTAAAGATTTAAATTTCAGACTCTAAACCTCAACAACCACTGGTTATAGACATTTGCAAATGAATTTCTGGGAAAAGTATTTTGGGCATGTAAGATAATACACTTCCGTTTTTGTGCAGTGAATACTGAGAAGTCCAAACATGATTTTGATGAACATAATTTAAATAGTGTGACATTCCTCAGGCATGCACTTTTTAAAATGTAAAGAAATCCATACACATTTCATATTTTTGTTATTTATCAGATTCTTGTTTGGTGGAATCTAATGATATCTACAAATAGAGAACATTCTTCCTCACTTCAGTCACTGAAAGTTTTAACAAGAAGATGCAGATAAATCCTCAACCTGTGATGCTCAAATACCCTGCATTTGTGAAAAATTCTTTTGCTATCTGTGCTGCAGGGAACACTAAAATGAGGCTTTCCCCATCTCAAATAAAAACTTACATTATGTTTTGTCTTGGATACAGCAATTTAGATTAACTGCTGAACCCTAGTATTTGTTTGGCTTTTTTTCTGCCACACTTCATAGTATGCTTAGCTCTAAATCCAGTGCAAAGCAATTCAAGCTATGGCCAGAATATGATGATGATGCTACAAAGATGATTAATGGACTAGAGCATCTCTTGTATGAGAAAAGGCTAAGAGAGCTGGGAGTGTTTAGCCTGGAGAAGAGAAGGCTCAGGGGGGGATCTTGTCAATGTATACAAATACTTGGTAAGTTGCAGAGAAGATGGAGTCAGGCTCTCTTTAGTGGCACCCAGCAACAGGAGAACAGGCAATGGGCACAAACTGAAACACAGGAGGCTTCGTCCGAACATCAGGAAACAGTTTTTTACTATAAGAGTGACTGAGCACTGGAGTAGGTTACCCAGAGACATTGTGGAGTCTCCCACCTTGGAGTATCCAAAAGCCATCTAGATATGGTCCTGGGCACCTGGCTCTGGGTGACCCTTGAGCAGAGGGGGTTGGACAAGATGACTGTCAGGTCCCTTCTGACCTTCTGTGATTCTGTAATACGAATGTGCAGGATTCTACAAACTCTGAGTGTCAAGTAGCATAACAATTTTATTTTCACTGCTATTCTAATTTTTATTTTGCCTAGGAAGTCCAGCCACATAAAAGACTGACAGACTTACACATACACTCCATTTGTTACGAGACATAGGCCTTTACTGTTATTCACTATTCATAGTTGGTCCCTGTATTTCCTTAATGCCAGCACAAGTTCCTTGAACTTTATGCATCCAATGTTAGAAGCCCTATCAAAAAAACATCACCAACCCCCCAAATGTGAAAAAGATGTTCAAATTAGACCTGATCCTGTTTATGCCTTACACTGATGGCTCCTAAAGTAAGTTTATCAGTGATGTACTGTATTACCAAGTGAAAAATAGGAAAAGATGGAAAAGTGGTAACGAAATAATCAACAAGAAAAATGCAGAATAAAAAAAGAGGTAAGGATATGAACAAGAAAAGTTGGGAGCCACCTGTATCAGAAAATAAAGTAAAAGGAAAACTTAAGACATGTATGAGTGCCACAAGAGGAAAAACTCCCAAGCAGAAAAGCCGATTAAAAATTTAAAAGGGAATAGTTTCCCCTAACTTTTTCCAAAGAAATAATGAAGATTGACAATGATTAATAAAAAAAGACAAATGTAAACAGCAGAAGAATGGGAATTATGAACAGCTACAGTGTTCTTCAACAGTGATTTAACTAGGTATTCACAGCTCCTGTCCCTTGACATATTTTGTATAATTTACAAGGCAAGACTGAGGAATGCAACTATGAATGATTGACTGATTTAATCACTGTGAAATATTATTGAGACATAAATTATTATCTCTGAAATATAATTATTTGAAAAGGTAAGTGATATAAAGACCATATCACATCAGTCTAGGAGAGCAAAAAAGTCAACAAGAACATGGAGGGAATGGTTTCTCATCTCCTATATTTGTGCATAATTTAGATTTCTTGGCTGGTTGATGGCTATTATTCTTTATTACAGAAGGAGATTAATATCTTTGCTCAAAAAAACTTTGTTAATCATGTGGCATGTTAATGCCTCTGCTCTTTTACTTGAATCATCTGACTATATAAAATATATCTTGAAGGAGAATTAATTCCTTCTATGTAAGCATAATTCATAGATTTTTCACATACTGAGCTTTTCTAGACAATTAATTATGTCAAAGGCTTTCTGTCCTATTGATATACCCAATGTTTCATTTTATGCTAATCATCTTGTTATTGCTCCAAGAAGTATGAAAACTATTTTTCAATGAGAAGCTCTATTAAATAAAACCATAATGACTTTTTTAGCACCTTAGGACATTAATACCGTTTGTGAAAAAAAAAAAAAAAGTATAGGTCTTTAATTAAAAAAACCCAAAACAAAACCAAAATGAGACGTGATAAATGGTTGTTCTTTAGATATAAAGCTCTCCCACAACAATTTTGGCTACTTTGTCCTCCAGTCTTCCCAGTATACTAGATTGCCACTGTATTAGAGGGAGATTTTTAAAAAAGAACTTTAGGACATGCAAGGGAAAATACTGCCTTATTTCGGTGAGTAGATTTGCTTTCCCTCCTCCACAAAAAATACAGATTTTTTGTAGAAAATTGGAAAAAAGGGATCTACAAGCCTTAGAAATAATCTTAACAAATAATATTACCAAACAGCACCCCTGAGGACAATTTACAGAGTAATAAGTGAATCTAGAGCAAGTTAAAATAGTAGCAAATACAATAAAGGAAAGGATCACTGAGCTAAAATAACATGAAAATGTATTCCACAGACTGCTTAACTTGAACTTTCAAATACCAGCTATTTTTTTTTTCATAAAACAGACAAAAACAGGTGAAGTTTAGTTTATGGAAAACAATGTAATCAATGTTAATACTGCTATGCTGTGGCATGATTTCTGTAACACTGCTGTTGAGTATATTGTATTGGATAATTGTTTCCAATTTATTTCCTGACTCTTAGAACTTGCTTGCTTGGTGGCATTAGGCTAGAGAGCTTATTGGCCACTTGCATCTATGCCTATGCCACTAACTGGAGACACTTAAATTAAGTGTGTAAGTTAGAAGCCCAGTCCTTTTCCAATTCAAGAGGAAAAAAAACAGATCAATACTTTCCAGAAGACAATCTGAATCTGCTAAAGGAAATCACTGCCTCTGGAGAAGCATCTTTCATTCTCTGATTGTGGAATGAGCCTGTTTGACCTACATTAACTTCAATATCATGAATCACCCTTGAGAAGTCTGCTAGGTTGACTATGAAACATTTTAAGGACTACTTTATTTTCACTTTGTGGATTTAAGTTATAGTTTCCTACTACTCTACTATTCAAATAATTACTGTAGTTCATAAAGGAGTGCTATGCACTAAGTCAAGCCACAAATCATAAGTGTGACAGAAAAACAACTCAATCTGTTTTAGCTTGATTTACATCATGACATTTAGATACCAGTCCTGTGACTATTTACCAAATTTCAAAAGTGTCTAAGATGTAGAGTACACTGGATTTTTAGGATTAACTCAGCAATATTCTTACCAAGTTTGCACTGAAATTATTTTATGAGAGTTGAGAAATACACTTTGGAAGAAGGTGAGTGAAAAAAATTTGAGATAACATATGTCCTTACAAATTTATGTCCTAATTATTTAGAAAAAAGTTATCCAAGGGTTAAATTACTATTATTATTTCACAATTCAACAGAAGAATTCAACGTCTGTACTGATTCAGAGGGATGTTCCACCTAGTGCACAAATATTTCCATAAGCAAAAATCCATGGCAAAATAAGAACAGAGCAAGCATTTTGCACCTCCTCTCTCCTGCAAAGTACTCTCCCATTCTATAAATGTTTTTAGCCCTAAGGATTTCCTCAGCCTACTATGGTTTGTCTATTCAGTAACTGTCAGCAGGGTTTTCTCCCAAGTATGTGTTCTCTCCTGATCACCTACAAAATTATTATAACCACAGCATCTTCTGCCAAGAAGTTTCACAGGTCTATCTTATACATGAAGAACTACTTCGTTAAGCATGAAGAACCTGACTTTCACTAACTTAATTTGGTATCCCATAGTTCTTCTGCTGGAATTCCCTGCTCACAGTGCTCCTCATCTTACAGATCCCTACTATATATCCCTTAAACTAGTTCTTTTTTCTAGGCTGCAGGGGCCAGACTACTCATTTCTTTAATGAACACTGTTCCATATCTTCAGTCATCGCTTTTGCCCCACATCAAACATTGCCCACTTCAAGATGCACTTTTTGAGATGACAGAGGGAAACAAACATGTTTTCTACTGGTATCTTGTTTGGCTAACACTTTCAGATCCTTCCATCTGTGGTTTAAGAAGCCACTGGTCAAATCACTTTCTAAAGAGAACAGCTCAGCTGCTATCTCGTACTGGTTATGGGTGTTCAAATTTCTGTGTGTTCAGACCTCTGAGTGGTGGAGAGAGTAATAAAGGAAGGGATTAAAGTATTAAGAATTTACTTACAGGTGATCCTGGAGTTATTCTTGACACCACTAATGGCATTTTTTGATCTACACCACCCTAGAGAGACACCAAGTAAATAACAGTATATTATTAAGTGTAAATAGTATTTAAAAAAAAGAATTACTTATTTTTGGTTTTCTATAAACTTCACACTCTGTCATTGCAACCAGGGTTGTTGAAACTGAATTTCTGTCAGTAAATGGGGGGAGGGTATGATCTAACCTTTACATCTACCAATTTTCAGTACACTAGATTCAGTGTCTTTGCTTGGTCATATATTTTAACAGGCAACAAACAGACTGAATACAGCATTTATTTTAACCCTACTCTTTAAGCAAGCCTAATTCAACATGTGAACTTGCAAGGTGGACAGTGTTCTTAGATGTTGTAAAGAAACTCTAAAAGATCAGGTATAATGAAAGTTCCAGACAATTGTAATCTCTTATTATCTTCAATCTTCTATCACTGCCCCACCAATAAATGTCCAAGGTGAAAATATTAAACTCTGCCCTGATTTTGACATCATGGCTACTTTACTCTATCTGCTTAAATAGAATTTCAGTGAGGGGATGTCAAAAATTTAAAATAGTCAATTATCAATAGGAATTTCTATTTTCTTAATAAATTAATTTTCACCTTTCCAATATGATTTTTTAATGGATATAGTCAATTGGCTAGCAGAAACTATTTCACTTGTTTTATAATACAGAGGTCCAATTTTCCAAAAATTGATGCCTTAAATTAGGCTCCCAAATTCATATCTAAGCAGCCAAATAGGCAGTCTGCTTTGGAAATGTGCCATGCCCATAGTATATGAAACTAAAATCCACAGAACTAGTAGAAGCTTATTTCTGTAAATGTTACTTTAGCATTTAAGGATTAGGCTGCCACTTCTAAAAACTCTCGGTCCATAAGCAATTCCTGTAGGACATACTGCTGTCTCTAAAGCATTGCATTAAAAGTAAAAAAATAATCATGAAGTCAACGCATATCTCTATCAAGCATTTAAAAGTAATTTAAAAATTGCTGGTTTACCTTTAGATTAAATCCAAACTTCCCGTCTTCATCTGGTATGATACGCACCAGAAGTAAATCTCCCTCAATTAAGTCATTCTGTAATATATATATATAAAAAGACAAACCAAAACTTTTCTAACTTTTAAAAGAAAACAGCAGCAAATTAGAGAATACTGCATCCTAATTCAGATGTGTTGAATAATTATGTAAATCCACATTTTAAATAGGAAGAAGCTACGGTTACAGAATAGATTCATGATTGTGAGCTTTTAAATCATAAAAATAGCAACATACATAACAGCAAATACATTCTCTGCTTGCTCTGTCCTAACACTGTTACTGTCATCTTACCTCTCTCAATTGATAGCACCTAAAAATTTTCAAGATGTTGACTTTACTAAAGGTGACTTAAAAGGAAAAAGTGTTAGGTGCAACATATTTGAATCAATTCTACTCAAAGGATTATAAAAGGGACTACTTTTCCCCCAGTTTTTCTCCTGTAAATGGGTGCATTGGTATCTTCTGCAAGAGATGCACAAGCCAGAAGGAATAGAAGTTGGCAGCAGCTACTGGACAGGAAGGTTAGGAGGCAGCTCAGCATCCCTCTGGAACAGGCTGGAGAAAGGGGAGGAATGATCCACTACCATAATGCTAGCAGGGAGCAGCTGCTTTCTAGTCAGCACAGAATTCATAGGATAATTTTTAGCCATCCTGAAGAAGAGACGCCCGGGATAAAGCAGAGTTGTGCCTGCTATCAAGAAATAATAGCAACTTGAATTATCTGCTCCTTCCCCTTAGAGGAAATAATATTTAATCATGTAAGAATTACTATTCCACTATAAAGTTTCCCTGCAGATGCTTCTGGAAACCTGGACACTATGGAAATCAATGCAGTTGGCAGGCTTGTCTAACATACCACGTACACAACCTTGGATAAATTTGAGTAGACAACAAGATTTATTCTTATTACTGCACAAAATATATGTTCATCCTGAACTATAACCAGATTTTGTGCATTCTAATCTATAGCTCAAAGCTACATTCTGTACTAGTTTTGACTTTAAAAGCATGCAATTGAACATACTGAACATACCTTATCACAGTAGTACTGACTGGAATCTTCCGTTGAGCTACTTTTTGTAACATTGTCGTATGTTTCTAAGAACTGTTTATCCACCCCTTCCAAAGGGTAAGAGCCAGAAATGTTACCAACCCCATTGGGAGACTGAGTCAAGGCTTTAGGTGAGATACGGGTCAGAGAACTCCGAGTTGGACTGTTTCCCAGTACATTCCTTCATTTTAAAAGGATAAATAAATATTAAAAAGGTATGGTTATCCAGATACTTAAATAGTAAAGCATACAAATATACTGCTTATTAAAAGAGTGAGCCAACTTTATACTTAGATTTAACACTACTTGAGGTGCAGGGTAATGGGACTGGAGTATGATCTAAGCCTATCATTTGGTCAGCGGACATCCAGAATAATGGACAAAACAAAAACAGAGTAGCAAAAGCATTTTTAGCAAAACATTTGGATGTTAGCTATGAAAGGCACTGTTGCAATGGTACAGGAAATCACAGTAACATGAAAAGAGCTGAACCCCAGGGAAAAGGCACTTCAATTGCCAATCCTACCCATGAAAACCTTTTGCTATGATTCCACTCTCATTATTGCAAAGAACTTTGTTTTCATTCCTTCCTCTTGTGAGTGCCATCTTAACCTTATCCCTCTGGGAGAAGGTTGTTTGCAGAAAAGCCATGCTAAATTTTCAGAGAAACGGGAAATGAAGCGACAATGAAAAGCATCATTACAGTCAATATAGACTGTCATTGAAGTAGTAGAACCATGTAGAAGGACCCAGAATTAAACTGGGGTGCAAACCTGGCCTAGTGATTCAAGAACCCTAAAACTCAAGGATAACGAAAGTCAGTAATTAAATACCTCAAATCTTAGAATTGGCCAAGTTGCCTGGTGGTGCTCCAGGACTTTCCAAACGTTCATTTAGCTACATGTGCTCTTATGAAAAGAATGAAATGCAGACCTTTAAACTAAAACCCTTCTTTAATTGGACCAAACTCACAGGTACCATGCAAACTAACTGCTTTGTCTTTATAAATAATACACAATACTCTGAAAATCTCTGTCCTGAGGAAAGCTCAGGTATAGTTCAGGTGCAGTTTCCTATACAGTGCTGTGTATGGCAGAAACTGAGTCCTAGCTACTTGTATTATCCCACTGTAGACAGACTTCACTTACACGATGATCTGTCATGCTCAGTGGCAGTAATTTTGCAAGAACACTGCACTGCAGTGAAGCATATCTGATCCTTGGAAGTACACATGCTGTTAGTTATTACAGTTTATCCCTAAAAGCAGGCTTTTAACGTACAGTGCTTGCATTGCAGCAAACTTTAACAACGCAAACACTTGAAGATTTCCACAAGACGAGGAGCAACAAATGTAAATGTTCTGAAAGGTGCCATCAAACAAATGTATTGTTGCTATAATATTTCTGATGTTCAGTTGTAGTATGTGTACTTGGCAATGGGGATGAAGTGCTTTGTGCAACATTTGCAGAATTTTCAGTTATTACAGAAAATATTTTTTCAGTGTTTGGAAGATATTATTCACTTAGCACTCTCAATTTCATAATACTTTCAAGTAGTGAACTATAATGGTGCTTAAAGGAATTATACTGTCAAAACTGTGGTTTTATCTGATAGTTTCTAGGACTTTTCATAATTTCTGTGAGGTTACTGTTAAGAACATAATCCTTTTTTAAAAAAATATCACTTACAAATTGAGATTACAGATCATAATGATTTGTCAGTGTAGAAAAAAAATTAACAATACCAGAAAAATATAATAGATAAGTTCAGAGAATGCCTCCTGCCACTACATAGAGAGTTATCACAAACTTATCAGTGGCTTTTTGCATCATTAAACTTTTACTACAGTTTTTAACCAACTTTTATGTTAACAGTGATTAGGAGTGTATTAGCACTTAATATTTCCCACATTGTGATCCAAAAACTTAAGGTTTTTTCCCCCCACAAATCTTTACAATCTTCATTGATTTATATATTTATTTGTGTCTTGTAACCATACAAGACCATTACATGTTGAAAAAAATCATTTCAAGTTTTGTATTTTATTACATAACTTAAAGCTAGAGATTCTGTAGTAGAAAGTTTAAGAAAAACTCACTTAGGTGATTCTTGTTCGGATGACCTGTTAAAAAAAAAAAAAGAACCCAAACAAACCAGTAAATGAATTTATATTAAATTTTCAGGAAAACAAGAACTAAACTCTAAATAAATTTAAAAAAAAAGCCTGCATAAAAGCAGAAAGGTGTGCTTACAGTAAATTAAAGAATACTTAATCCTATGCCGAAAGTTTGAATCAGACAATTACAGAATTTACGAAACAGTCCACAAAAATCCCAGGGCAGCTCTAACTGCTCACTTCCAGTTTTGGCACAAGCCCAACTACAGACAACACACATCTGCTACCGCAACTTAAACTATGTAGGAGTTTACAGAGGCAATTATTTAGCAAGACACACTACATTTAAGGAAGTTTTAGATGTGGATCATAATGACTACAGACTTCACTGACTGCTTTTTGTAACATGTCAAAATCTTTATGTATCGGTAACAAGAAACTAGCATAGGTGGCTTCAGAAGCATGAAGTTTCTAACATTTATTCTCATAATGTCAGAGCAAAACACATGTTGACAGAGAACTTTAAGACAAAGCGTAACAAAAGCAGAAGCGGTTACACAGATGAGGATAATCTAGCACAGAAAATAAAACAAAATTTGCAGTACAGAGCATTTTTCAAGGCTTTCAGTTAGCTTCATCAGAAATCACCTGAAACAGTAAGCTAAACTATATTACACTAATTAAAGTAACAGCTGCAATACTAAGATAAATTTGAAAGTAAAAGTTACTAAAAAGGTACTTGCAAAGCAAAATAAGCTTAAGGCAGATGAGACAGCTTTACAAATTTAATTAAGCAGTGACCAAAAAAAACCTGGGGTGATATAAGTCCATCCTGGAAAAATACAAACATGAAGTAGTTTGGTTTGAAGGTAGAGGTGTTGAATTGTCAAGTTATACAAGGCAATTCATTGTATACAACTAAATTTTAAAATTTTGTTCTCTAAAACAACCTTAATACTAAGAATTATGTACTACATTTTATCAAAACTACAGTAAAATGAGCAGCAATATCAGTCTAGTTAAATTTCCTTATATGTATTCTACAATATGAAAAATTTTTCCTTGAGAAGCAGAGATAGTCAAGCTTGATTCCTTAAGAATTTGTGGATGTTTGGGTTGTGTGTACTTTAAAGCACTAAACTTCTTCCTATTTTACTGCAGTCATGCCCCCCTTCTGATTCCACTGACATCCACCCCCACTCTCCCACTCAACCTCTGATTCTCCTTGTTAGCAATCCACATAGTATTTCTACCCCCTAAGTGCCAGCAGTGCACAACATGCACTTGCTGCCTGACCAACCCACAGCTAAATGGAACAGACAACTACTAAACTCATACTATAATTGCTCAGTGAGGAGAGAATGTCAGTTTATTTTTTTTTTCTGCCTAGTCACTGACTTTCACTAATCTTGTAGAAAACTTTGCATCTTTGAAACTTGACTCCTACATTCGATTTGACTGCAATCATCCAAATGTTCTCAAGTGGGAACAGAGGCAGATGGGCAGTGCAATGACATAAGCCTTATTTCCTTAGGAAGTCATGCTAAAAATAAAAAAACACTAAATTTATTTTTGTTTAAGCTAATTGATTTCCTTGGGAGGCAAAGAACAACAAAATTATACATCTTTTCTGTTTTACCACAGTAGAGCTATATAGCTCTATTACCAAATTCTGTGTAGAATTCAAGTTGCCATAAGTTAACCCTTTCAAAAGTCTTCACAAAAAGTTTACACACACAGAATTTGGATTCACATTGATGCAATGTCTTTAAAATATTATCTCCCCTCTTTCCTCCCAATATGTGAGGTATTTTGAGACAGAAAAAACACAACTTGAGCTTCCATTTATATAACGTGTATAAACACACAGCAAATTTTTCATCATCTGTTATACGTTTTGAGACTTAAATGTGGGATATAAATTCTTCATAATATTTGCTGAAGATTTATCTGTTGAATTATTGCATTTTAATTCAAACACATCAGCTCTGAAAGAGTTACTGAATCATTCTGTAACCTTTTAAAGTGGAAAAAGTTAACCAAAAATTTGACCTACACAGAAATCAAATTCAAGGCTCAAAAGAATTCATCAGGGACAATGTAGCTGTGTCCTCCTAAAGTCCTTGGTAGCTCAGCATGCTAGAGCTGCAGAATTTTGCTCTGCAACTCGGTTAAACAGTTTTTCCAGCATTTATTTACTCATCAGTATGATAAAGTACCTTAAACATGAATAACTAGATGACCTATATTCCTCATTTCACAACATATGACATGCACCATATTTTAAGTTAATAAAAGACAACACTCACCAGACCAGCCATTCAACTTTTTCATCAAGAAAGAGCGCCCTTCCTTGCAAGGAGATTAAGCTTTCCATTGGTGCAGCTAACAAGCAAACACTTTAAAACTGCAGGTAATTTCTCTTCCTTACTCCGCAATATAACTAAAATGATGTCATTTCAATCTTTCACTCACTATGGATTGCTCTGTTGATGATCATCTTCATAACAAAACTCTTTACGTTAAAAAGTCTAACTCTCCTCTTCTGTCAGGAGGACAGAAAGGAAAGGTCTTAAGGAAAGACCCCTCCTCCCCATTTTGGTGTGCCCTACCAGGGAATTCTGCTATTCTGAGAACTGATGATAAACTACAGTGGAGTAAACCCCAAGAGAAAAGGGACAACTGAAACAATAGCATTGTAGCAAAACTCCCTCTTCAAAAACAACTGAAGGAAACATCTGTAGGTTTTGCCCTTGCGCTGTTCTTGAAGTTCTTAAAGCTTCTTTTATTTTAACACCTGCAGGGCTGGGGAGACAGTGTGCCAGCACTTCCATTATCACCACTTTTTGAGAACTCACAATTAAAACTTGGATTATTATTCATACCCCAAATAAGTGGAAGATATTTGCAGCAACACCTTTTTTTCTGCCTTTTGGAGAATTTATATACAGATTATTCAGCATTTCTATGAACAGAATGACTATGTAAGAAGGCCATGTAGATGCTTTGTGTTGCACACTTAAGATTATCATTACAGAAAAACTTGAGGACTTCATGGTGTACACAAGTTTTCCAGTGATTTTCTGTAATTCCAAACATTCGCATTTGTAAGCTGCTGCAATCACCCATAAAAGGATACTTTCAGTTACTCTTCATTGCCTCTGTTGACCATATTCCAAGTTTACTGACTTTCCATGAAAATTTTATGTACTCTGCAACTGCTTGGCTTGCTGCAAAATTTGCCTTGTCATAGATTTGCAATTCAACTTTGAGACTTTCTTTTTGGATGTGAAATGATTGGATTTTTGAACTGGCAAGAAAAGTGTAGTACATTTTAATAAGGATATATATCTAAAAAGTAGTGTTTGTATGTAAGCAAAATATATACATGTACCATTTTCATGTATATTTGAGTGGAAGAGCACAGTAAAACTCAGTCTATCAGTAGCAGTCTTAAAACCCTAATTTGAAACTAATGGAAATGTTCTCAGATCCATTGACTAGTATTAGAAGGACATCTTCCTTGAGAAAGACTGAAGTACACAGACAAGCACAAGCAGATTTTGTAAGAACAAGGAGCTGATCACATCTGTATATGAGAGGATGTACAGGATAAATACTTAGTTTAATATGTTTTATTAAATTATTTGCAATTTTCTACTAAGAAAGTAGTTACTAGGACTTGGCTGGATATCTCTGAAGTGTTCTTTCACCAACAGTAATGCTTTAAAATTTTTGTTGACAAAAGGAATTATATTTTAGTCAAAATAATGATGTGTTCCCATAGTACGTTCTCCAAAGCTCCCTATGCAGCTACAGTTTATTGTATATCAAAATGGTAAGCTGAAAGAATTGAACAAATACAGCATACGTTCAGGAAATCTATTTTCAGTGCAATACCTTCACCAGATGATGCATCATGCTTATACCAGGAGTGCATATGCACTTCCAGAAATTCATAGCACAGTGCAAGTGAATTTCCTTTTTGTATACTAGTTCATCATTTTACTTCCTTCCCCTCCAACTCTGGGACTGTACACCTTATGCAATCTGTATCAGCAGAGAACTTCAGAATACAAGTTAAAGAGTTTTATAGCTTTGTGAGTATGTTTAAGAGAAAAGTTTATGCAGGAATATGTTGCATTTATAACAAGTAGAATTGTAGACCTGAAGTAATTTATGTTGGAAGAGATCTTGAGAGATCACCTAAACTCTTGTTCAAGGAACAGCCAACATCAAAGCTGGATGAGAGTGTTCAGAGTCTTGTCATACTGAGTTTTGAGGTTCTCCAAGGATGAAAACACCTCCACCTTTCTGTCAATGTGTACAACGGCTTAACTAATCTCAGTGTGATTTCTTTTCCCAGCATCTTTTGAGCATTTCCCTTGCTGTAACTTGTGTCCATTGGCTCACAAGTTTTTGCTGTGCACCTCGAAGAAGAGCTGGCTCCATATTCTTGATAACCCTCTTCTGGCAGAGTAAGGCAACAGTGTGACACAACACCTTCTCACCCCCACCCCAGCCTTCTGGTTCTCTCTCATACATCATACACTCACATCTATGAATAACTAGACAGATTTATCTCACCAATCAATGTATGACTCTAAATATAAGATCTATAATGCCTCATCTGTTACTGACTGATACTATACCTTATCACTTAGAAAAGTGTTTTACAATAATCTCCTTTCTCCTTTCTGGTTAGACAGAAAATTTCACAGCTAATCTTTTCTGTTAGGCCACAGACTCTACTACCAAAACACTTGTTCCTACGCAGTCTGCTGTTCCAAACCAAACAGATATCTTTGGTTTATTTAATTATGGAGTGAACAAGAGACACTGAATACAGTTCAAGTAGCAAGACTCTCCACACCGCTTGATCAGGTTACTTTTCTAAGCCAATAATCCAGTTACTTTTTCCCTTAAGACAGTACTTTATATACACAGTTAAATTTATATATTCTTATTAATGAGTACCCTTTCCACTCAGAAAATTGTCTTCAAAAAATAAAGGCATTAAGAGGGCCAGCATCAGATATATTAAAACACCCCAAACTATTCCATCTATAGTATAAAAAAAAAGTTTTAAAAATCACAAGCCCTTAAACATGAATTTACAAGGCCAAAAATAAGCTGTTCCTCATACAAAGGAGAAATTGGTCCCACACAGGCAACATGAATAAGATTATCCTGAACCTCAAGGAAACCTGTTTGTTTCAGTAACTCTTTGCATCTAACACCTTGTCCGAAAGAAACACCAGCTTGCTTTAATGAGACAACACTCAGTTAGGGGGCAAGTGTGGATGTTCTCAACAATGCATGGTCTTCCCACAAAACCAGATTAAAACCTTAAATCCATAAACAGGAAAGAGTGGAGGATACTCTCCCCTTTTCATAGCGGCTGGTGGAAAACCATGCAGCTTCCTGTAGCTGGATTCTTGGAGGTTAAGAGCATTAAAGAACACAGTTTTCAGGTTTTACTTCTTGTCATTCATTCACTTTCATTTCTCATTGCACTCTGAAGTGTGAACATCTGTATCACACCTCAGGCAACAGAAGATCCTTGAGAAAAAGGAAAGGAACATACAGGGAAATTTAGAGCTCCTTAAATACTACTTGGTTACATGTCTTTATCTTTTCATGGCAAACCTTGGACCTTGGCATTTTAAGTTCACCAAGTGTTTAAAATGCATATTACCAAAACATTTGCATCTACAGATTTTTAACTTACAAGAAATACTTGAACATAACGAAAGAAGCGAACTTATTTTAGTCATTTAAATTTTCACTTATTTACTTGAAGGTAAAGGGTAAGATAGTTTCTTTCAATTTTTTTTTTTTTTTTCTTGTAACAGCCCACTGGTGAAGAATCCTACACATGAACTACTGAGTGTGATAAGCATTTTTTGTTTTTTTTCTTAAAGATCTCAATACTGAGACCCAGAACTTGCGCTGGGAATGGACAGTGCAGGCTTTCAAGACAAAACCTAATAACTGATACAAGATCAAGCATGTCAGAGTACTTGATTCCAAAATGTAATCAGTCTATTGTCCTAGTTAAAGCCAACTTAGACTTGAAGGTTATTGCTTAAAACAAAGATATTTTTCAACTTTCCAACCTGGTCTTTAAACGGTGTCACTGTAGTCTTTTGCCCTTAAATTCCACAGTAACATACAGATTGCATTAGTGTCATGGAAAGGCAAATCAGTAACAAAGATTTGTTCCTCTATACCAGCGAGGCTTTCCTTATTCCATATTCAGCAACTGTAGTGGTACCTTTATCAAGACAGACTGCAGCAGTGGTAATCTTCAGGTAAAAAGGAAAAACTGCAATCAAAAAGAATTCCCTGTAGAAGTCCACCAGCCTTTAAAAATAACCAGGTGTTTTTTAAACCTGTTCCACTGAAAGAGAAAGATTTTTCTCAAAGGCAACCTCTTCCAGGAACTCTATGCAGGCTACCTATCAGGACAGCAGATGGTCAGGATGGATTTATGCCAGGTAGCCTGTTGGTATGACACAACTTGAAAAAAAAAAAAAACCCAACAAATTAAAGCAGCTTTTCCACAGAGATAGCTTTAAAAATAATAAAGCCTCATAATAGAACTTAATTTATTTTCTATTTTAAAGGAAAGCCATAAGACTTCATAACTCTTCCCTAATGTATGTCTCAGTGTTTAAAGATATCTGAAGATATGTAACCTCACAAAACAGAGAGACATTTTCTACTTTACTTAAAATAAGAAATGTAGTAGGTCAGTAGCAGCTGGTCTTCAAAGAAGAAAATGCAAATTTCTCAAGAAAAATATCTTCAGGGAAACTGAAGACAAGACTAGGGAAAGACAATTTTAACTGAAAAACAGTTATCAAATAAGTGACCTACTAATTAGTATGTTTTATCTCAATATTATTCCTGAAATAATTTTAAAAACAAAACCATAGTAGTATCATATACATATGCATGCAGGGCATGGGATAAATATAGTGATGACAACACATAGTCAGAAGATAGACTAGATTACCTGTTCTGAACTGCTGAGGCACAGTCATAACAAAGCATGGTATAGCACCAAAAGCAACCTGTGAGACTTCAGGAGGCTCAGTGTGGGCTCCATGTCTGAGTTAGTGTTAATTTTTCACTGGCAGTAGCAGTCAGATGAGATGCACAGCAGCAGGGCAACAAAGAGGAGAAAGAACTGACAGGGAAGGCTTTCTTCACAAAGGCTAAGGAGCCCTGGGCTAAACAAAAATCCTCTTCAAGTCCTCTTCAGCACTATCTTTGATGACAGGTTTTGTATGCAGCTGTGATTTGAGATAGTTGTCTTAGATAGGCAAACCTATTCATGCCCTGTGAATAAAGCTCTATTTAATATATGTTAATTTGGGATTAGAGCAATTTTTTGTCTATAATACATATGTAATAGACAGCTCCAATCTTTTCTGCAGACACTAATCTGAGAGAGAAAAATTGCTTCCTTTCACTATGTCTGAGCCTCAATTTGTACTTGAATGTGAAAGTACCTTAGATAATTTGGGTAGCAGCAGTCAAGCTACACCAAACACAAGACTCACAAGCTTGCCCTGGCTTTCTGTAGTTCACCTCAGTGCATGATTTGCTCTATTTTCTAATTTTCTTTTTCCCAGTCAGTCTAAAAGATATATCTCATTTTCAGTTAGAAGACTGAACATTCACATAAAGCACATTAAAACAATTACTGTGTTTTTCTGAGAAACACTGTAACGAATCACAAAATATTCTTGACCCTCATCTCCAGCATGCTCATTTAAAGTATTTAACAGTAAACATAGTTCTAGGTGTTGACATGTTCATACAGTACATTTAAAGAAACAGAAGAAAGAATGTTAATTGATATGTTTTATGCTCTCTAAACTAAAAGCTGTTCCACATAATTTGTTTTCTAATTTGTGTACTGTTTTATAGAAAGAAAATAGAACTTGATTGATTCCCTTAAGTGAGTAAACACAGCATGGAATAAAATCGATTATTAAGAAAATAATTATACATGGTATTTTCAGAAGGCAAAAAAATGTATATAGGGAAACTAATGCACGTGTATGTAACTCTGCCAGCAGTGGTGGCTTCTACAGTTCTGATACCCACCGAGGTTCCAAGCATGCCTTGGTAGGATTAGGCACACAGCAAGTCTTGTTATACAAGTTTTACCTGTGTATTTGTTTCAAAAAGCACTATATTACAACAGATCAGTCTGAAGGCAGGCCTATCTTGGACCACTTGTTCTGACAAAAAGGACTTAAGACCTTACCCAGGGGCTGAAGTGAAACAGTTGAAAACTATACCCTACCCCTGAAATGCTGATGGCAGCCTGAAAAACAGAGAAGAGCCATATCCTCTGCTAACTGCAGCTTGCACAGTCTTGAGCTTCATATACAGAAACTGACATTTCTGTGAATATATTTAGTTTACAAAACCAAGCAGCTACATGATTATAATTAAGATTTGAGGTCCCAGACATAACAATACAGCAGTTAAAAACCAGGGTCTTGCAGTTCTTAGCTAGTAGCTTCCCAAAAACGTTTCAGATTTTTTTCATACCAAAGTTATTAACTAGTTATAATTAGCATTAACTAACACCTTTTTTGATAGTCTCAATCAGGAAGCTAGGTGGTAAAAAGAGAGCCCTCTAAAGACAATGTATATTAGACTGTGAGAAGCTGTGCCTGGCTCTCCTCTAATGAAAAAGAAATACTGAAATTGCCAATCTGTTTTTTTCCATAACATGTTTCGATTATGTCAACTCAAATCCACCTAAGACCAGCATGGCAAAAATAGGGAGGTTGGCTTTAAAACATATATCAGTACACTGCAAGGTGTTTTATAGTTGATATCTAAATAGTCCTCAAGTGTGGCAAAAGTCCAGGACAAGTATCCATATTTAATATCAAAGATATGCAAGTTAAACTTTTTTTCTTATAAAATAGATTTAGCTGATAGGGTAAGATTCCTTCTTTCAATAAAGCATTTAGGTAAAGACCTTACTATGCATATTTAGCTGACTTTATTTTACATCTTTCAACAAGGGGAGCAAGGCAAGTAATATCTACTGTAAGAATATAAAAGAAGAAAAACTGGAATGTGGACTGATAAACTGTTGAAAACTTCAGTGCAGAGAAGAAACTTTTTTTATTTATATGGTTACTGTATATTTTACCTCCATTGTTCTAAAGGAAAGTATCAATGACCATTTTACTTCACAGAATTCTAACAGTCAATACAACTGGGGATTATTCGTTCCATGCATTACATTCTCCTTCCAAAACACACACACTTTCAACTTAATCAGATTTATGTGAACACTTTTTCAGTTACCTGCAGAGTATCAAATATTATAAACATATGCAGGAAACCAAGAATATGTTGAGAATAAGACATATACAAAATTTGGTTTATGAGGTAATAACAGTAATCTTCTCCACAGTAAGCTCAGAAAATATATAAACGTGCTATTTTCAAAATTAGAACATCCTATTCTCACTAAGAAACAGCATAAAAGCAGGCTTTCCCACTCCATTCTCAGTAAGCATAGGATAGCTGAAACAGGAAGGAAAGGGAAAAAAATCTAGAGGGGAAGAAAAGAAAAAGGAAAATAAAAGAATAAACAACATACTAACTGGCAGGACACAATCCACCAGTCATAGAACACAGCATGGGAACTTAGTTTTCTGTCTACCGTTTCTACCATCATCATCTCCTCTCACAGTCTGCCTCTCATTATTTTTAATCAGAAAATACTTCTAACAGGGTATAATCTGTAAATGTTAAAACACAAGAAAGACATGGCTTCCTATCTGTGACTATTCACAACATCTAAAGGCATCACTTTTATATATTACTATAGCTATTACTGACACTACTAGTACCCAGTCAGAAAAATAGAAAAAACAATTTAAAACACCACAGTGACAAACTCCAAATGTTACATGTTAATTTTTCCCTTCTTTCATAGAAACCTCTCAGCTGTAATGTAGTAACAATATTATTGTATTAATATTTGAAGAAAACAGTTTAAATCCAGTTTAAAGATACAGTTAGTAGTTGCCCATTATCACAGAGGTAGATGAGACCTACCAGCTTCCATTAATACATTGCTTCTCAAAATATATCTTGCCTTAAAGTTACTAGCGATCACTAGAAACCATTTTCCTTTTGTAACATTACAAATTAATTTTGTACAATTTTAAATTTGTACAATTTTTACATTTTAATACACAGTATTCTCACCAGCTGAAAGTTTTACGGCAGCTGTTTTCTCTTTGAGACTGAAAAATCATTGACTTTGCACATTATTTCTGAAGTTAATATTGTGTTAATCTGAAGTTATTCATTAAGAAATGCCCCGCTAAGATAAGACTGAAGCCATATATAAAATGTAATATACGAGCAAACAAATAATCAGCACACAAAGATGGGTGCTTCAAGCCCTGGAAGCAAGCTTAGCACTGGTTAGACCAATACAGGGAAGAACAAAACTGATCCTCAAGAAATACAGCAAAAATGCCTCGAGGCAAAAAGCAGACTGCCTTTAGAACAGCAGTCTACAGTTCCTCTGAGGAAGGAGGCTGATGATCATCAGCATTATTATGTTCTACTGTTTACTCAAATGCATTACCTCTTTCAGCTGATGATGCGGAACATAAGTGAACTCTTAAAAGACTTCAATAAGTCTCACCACTACCCCCACCCCACCAAAAAAGGAAAAGTTTGTAACAGGTAGGAAAGTGTTGCAGAAGCTACTAGGAAACAGGATATTACAGTTATGAACAGGCATGCCTTAATAGATTCTCTAATTTTACTGCAAACTTAACTGCTGAGAATTGTTTACAGATGAAGGGATGGTTTGTTTTTAACTTGTCATTTTGTATCATGGCATTTGCAGTTTAGCAATTTGTCAAAATAAAGCTTATTCAAACAGAAAACTGTTTGAATTCATTTTAATATTATAACCAATGATGATTGTTTTATACCAAAGCTGTTAGGGGGTTTTTTTTGTGTGTTTTTAAAAAAATCTAAGTAGGCAATAAGTTGTTCGCAGAAGTCCTTACCTCCTCTGTGGACTACGGTTCTGAGAGAACTCTGAATCACTGTCCTTTGATGTTGGAGAGCCCTTATATGTATAAAAAACATCCTCCGTTTCAGTAATATAACTAATCTCATTTGTAAGGTTATCTACAGATGAGTGTCGTGGTTTACGAATTTCATGACGTAGTCTAGGACTCCGCCTTAAAAATAAGGAACACAAACACAAGTTGTAAGATCAGAATAATTCATGAAATTTTATCATAGATTGCAAAAGGATAGAAATTCCACTACGTGCCAAAATCTTTGTGACAGGCCTACAGGTTTTACTTTAAATACTCAATTTTTAAACATTTTGTATGGTATAATAGGCAATCACATGCTGATAGGTTCAGTACACTGAACTGATATGTTTTTTTCCCCTCTCTAAAATGCTATCTGTATTGTTAAAGTTCTAATCATAGGATAATCCAGGTTGGAAGGGACCTATGGGGGTTATCTGAGTCCAACCTCCTGCTCAAACCAGGGTCAACTGAGGTCAGATCATGCTGCTTAAGGCTTTATCCAAAAGACCTCAAAAGATCTCAAGACTTGAAGGATGGAGACTGCACAGCTTCTCTAAGCAATCTCTGCTCAACTGTCCTTGTGGTGGAACAGTTTTTCATTAAGGCCAGACAGAGCATCTCTTGTTCAACACATAATTGTTGCTTCATGCTCTCATCATGCAACACTGAAAACACTGGCCTCATCATCTAGTTAGCTGCCTCCTAAGTATTGCTAGGTCGTTATCAGGCTTCTGGGAAACCCTTTCTTCTCCAGGCTGAGAAAGTTGTATCGGCCTCTCCTTATAGGGTAAGTGCTCCAGTCTTCTGACTAGCTCGGTGGCTGGTAACCTTTGCTGAGCTCACTCTAGTTGGTCAGTGTCTTTCTTGTTTTAGTGGACACAGAAATGGCTGCAGCATTCTAAGAAGGTCTAACAAATGCTGAGCAAAAAGGGGATAAACACTTCTCTCATTCTACTATCTATGGTTCTGTTGTTAATACTGCCAGGTTGCTGTGGACTTCTTTGCTGCCAGGGCACACCAGACAGCTCATGTACGGCTTGCTGCCTACAAAGATTACCAGGTCCTTTTGCAGAGAGTTTCATCACAAACAATACTGTTGCACCGGGTTCTTCCTTCCCAGGACTTTGCATTTGTCTTCACTGAATTTCTTACAGTTCCTATTGGCCCATTTCTCCAGACTAGTAAGGTCGCTTTGGATAGTAGCCCTGCCCCCAAGCTTAATAACTCATCTCCCCAGTTTGGTGTAATCTGAAAACTTTGAGCAAACACTCCATTGCCTCCTCCAGGTCATAAAGATGTTAAGCAGGACAGGTCCCAAGCTAGAATCCTGCAGTACTCCACTTGTTATTGGCCTCCAGGTAGAGAATGACTCATTAACAACTCCTCTCTGAGTCCAGTTATCCAACCATTTTTATTTTTTTTTTAAACCATCTTCTTGTTCACCTTTTCAGAACATGATGTCTTAACATGGGTATAAAATTTTGGCAGAGTATCAAAAGCCTTGCTAAAGTTGAGGTGACACCCACTCTTTTGTCACCATACATATTTTCAGAATAACAATGACTAAATATATAGGTATACACTACATAATTACTCTGCTACAGTACACACAACTAGAAAAGGTAAGAGGCTGGAAGGTATGGGAAAGGCTGAAACTGGATTTACCAATTAGGGGTAACAGGAGGTGATCGAGAAGGAAGGCTTTTGGTCTCTAGATGCTCAACAGATAAAGATCGTCTCATAGATGGGTTCCAAACCATCCCACCTATAACTTTTCTGCAGTGCTGGCTGTTTACAGACCTGAAAAGAAATAAACTGTATGTGAAATATTTTGCATAGAAAACAAATGGAATAAAATATGCTTACGAAAGCAAATTTTATAATTCATGTGTTTTAAAGAGTTCCCTGTGTTTATCCCTCCTTATTTACGCATTTATATTCTGACAAACCCATTTGCTGTTCTTCACTTGTGACAATAAAACTATTTGTTAATCCCTGACACAATGCTAATCACAAGCCTGGGTAAAAATAACTTTTTTCTGAGAGTTATTTTTAACCCAATTGTGTTTAAGAAGATGGAGGGGAAAACAGGAAATTTGGTATGTCCTATTGGCACTGAACTGAGTGCCTGACAAAACATGGTTCAGATACAGGCAAAAGATTTTAGGTGTTCCCTGCTAAAACTTATAAAGGGGTAACGATTCACTAATGAATTCACTGAGCACAGCACTACTTTAGCCACCTACCTGCTGCCTCAGCAAATAAGAGCTATAACAGACCACTCACTATTTCCAGAAGGAAGCCACATTTGAGTGATGTGTTCCTTACAGGAAGAAACTGTTATAGTATTATATAGGAATAAACCATCTGACATGAAAAGGGGATCTCCAGGTTGGGACTGCTTCTTGTGACAAGAACCTGACAAGGTAAGAGTTGCATCAGAACCAGAACCTCATCTAGGAAAGCAATAAAAATACCTTACTAATGGAATTTTACATTATAAAGAAATTTTTGAAGTAGATCAAAACAGAGATAAACTAACTTTTACGCATCTTTTTTACACAGCATTCCACAAAACAAGCAGAGATAAGCTGCTCATCCTCAAGGTTACAGGCCTAGGATTTCTCATGGAAAAGAAGTAACTTACAAATTACAGAGAAACCATCTTTGGATCACTAAGTCCTGAGTCCTCCATAATGGGAGGCTGTGATAGCAGAATATGCAAGGACTTTACTACAGAGCTGAAATGCCACAATTTTAAATAGCATAAAAAAAGTTGTTTATGCTGTGAATATTACTTATGCTAATACCAAACCTTAAGTATAATTTAGATTGTATTGCTTTTTGTTTATACAAATAAAAGAGAAAAAACAACCCAAAACTTTTATTACATTAAGTATTTTACATATCTTGTTCATGATTTTAAAACAAATTAATTCCTTCATCTTCTAAACGTGTACTTTTAAATCTCTTCCCAATTTAAAAAATGAAGAGGGAAAACATAATATGTGGTTTCTACATATCAAAATCAGTTACCCATGTATGTTTTTAAGCTTAGTAGTCCATGAACTTCGGAAAAGCTTTTGCCTGTATTATCTATTCTATTTCTGTAAGTCTTCTGAATACCAATGACAAGGCACCAACTGCTCTGGTCTACAAAAACAAAGACTTCTTTCAAAGAAGTCTTACATGAGTTGAACAGAGAGGGAAAGTGGGAAAAAAAGGATATTTTACAAAAAAAAGCATCTTGAAGAATTACACATATTTTGCATTAATCAGTTTTCCTTTTTTACAAGTGCCTGTTCATGCATTTTCCAATGCAGGTGACTTTTGAGGTGCACTGTAATTCGTGTGATGGAAGCCAGAGCCCTAAACACAAACCTCTAACCCTGACCACTGAATCACTTTAACAAGATATTCTCTTGATATTTCAGTTAAGGTCCATAACAAACTACCTCCTGAACTCCAAGTAGCTGCTTTTCAGATGTCAAATACAAGGATATTTCTCAGAAAACATACTGAGAGGCTGCCAATGCCTTTCTGGAATGGGCTGTAATACCTTGAGGTGACAGTTACTCCCAGCTATTACTGAGGTTATACTTTGTGAAAAAATAGGTACATTTTCAGCTTTTCAGCAAGAAATAAGAAAGCGCCTAGGAGACATCATTCAGTGTTCAGTCCAAAAATGTTGAATGAACTTACCTCACAGAATCTGGGAGATCTGATTCAACCTGCCTTTAGAATAAGGTGATTTATTGAAACCTGGCAGCCTAATTTAGATGGGATTCCACTAGTGCCTTAAGCTAAGGGAAATGAAAAAGGCACAGAGATGTGCAAATAATAAATTGTACTAAAGGGTTGAAAGAGTTCAACTATTTGAACTGATGCAATAAATGCTAGGATGCCTCACACGAGTGTAAAAGAACATAGTAAAAGAAAGCCACAAATTCCAGAGGAAAAACTGTTGATACTTAAGGTGGTAAAACCTGAATGTAACCCTCTTCAAGGGTTACAGAAGTTGAATGAAAATAACTATTCAAGACAAGTCCATCTTAAAACCTCCAGGCTGTATGGTATGGTTAGTGAGGGTTTTGTGTGTGTGTGTGTCTTTTTTTTTGTAGGGGTGGTTTTTTGCTTGGTTAGTTTTGTTTGTTTTACTCAATGCAAACTTTTGCTCCCTTTAATAAGGGAAAATGCAGAATACCTTTTTTGGTTGTGTAGCTTCCACATCAGCTCAGAGCCATCCTTGAAAAGGAACATGTAAGCTCATTTCATAATCACAATTAAGTAGGAAAGTAAAATTTTTCAATATATGACAGATAACTTTGGAAGTGACTTGTTCCCAACTTTTCTTAAATCTTCTGAGAAAATAATTTGCTGAGTGACAGTGACCAAGTTGATAGGAACTAATGAAAGTCGTCCAAAATTACCGTTGCTTCTTACGTACTTTAGCAGTCTCTGATAGTAAAGGTTGCTGAGTTATTTCAGCCTCACATAGATCCTAAATTTCACGCTCGATGCTGGCATAAAAAAGGCCAAAGAATGCATTAGTACAGAGAATATAATCAAGCTGATGGAAGATATCACAATGAACAGCTCTCCCTACAGAATCCTTAAGACCCTAAATAAGCAATGCACCAGAGATAATGCCTCAGAAGATAAAAATTACTTGAAAAGAAGTCTTCCTTAGTAACTTAGTTCAACAATGAGAACTATCCTGCATGCTACAGGCTACTAAGAAATTGTAACAGCAAATTTGTCAAAAATAAAATGTTAAAAACTGGAATGATACTAAACTGGCACCCTTTGGAATTCATACTGTTCTCTTTCTTAACATAACAAGGGCTGTGCAATGCTTGTATGTACATATGTACAGACAAGTATATGGATTTTGAATCTGTTTGTAAATTTGAGAGAAAAAAGACTCCAGGACATGATGATCCTACAAGCTTTGAGAAAGTCACCTCCCCAAAACCTTCACAATGGTAAGAAGTAGTTCATATCACTCCATAGAGGAGCTCATTCTCAAAATATGGATCTGTAAAACTTTAGAAAATTAGATTACTGTTTTTACAACTACTTTTTTTCCACTTGCTTTGGATATGATCTATTGCTAGGTGAAAACATGGAATTCCACTCCACAGAAAATATATTATTTTACCAGCCTTCTTACTGCTGGACAGCTCTCATGGGTTAACTACTTCATGTACAAGAAATATTAGTCCACTTGGTATGAATTTCTGTGGTATCTAAAGAAACATGACAGTATGAAAAGTCAGCCAGCCACCAAAGTCTAGGAAGCTATTTGAAGTATGATGACATAATTCAAAAGTTGAATCTTATCCAAACAGGAAAGAGAGAATCAGTCTGACAAATTAAATGTAAAGTTAAAAACTGTTAAGGGAACACACTGCAAAAACCTTACAAACAGAAAATAGCAAAATACTTTCCTAAAAATCACTAGAACAGGTTTCGAGAGTCTAAAGAGACTACAGATGATCAAGCGACTAAAGAACCCTCCAAAATCTCCAAATCCAAAAACCTCTCCAAAACCAAAAAGAACATTCAGAAAAGATGACATAAGACTTTCTTTTTTGTTCATTATTAATATAAAAGATTTCTGATATATTTCATGACAGAATTTTTTTCAGGAGTATGAGGGTGGGGACAGGACATGCGACAATGACGACACATGACATAACACATTTGTAGCTGAATTCCTGATAAATCAAACAGAACAATTCAGCATAATGAAAGAAATCACTGAGACTGACACTTATCAAAAACTAAAAGCTTCCAAGATGAAAGGGCAGAACTACTAGAGTATAACCTCCCACTTTAGTGATTTCATCTACTCAAGATTTCAGAAAGATATTTGACAAGGTCACTTAAGCCCATGAAGAAACTAAGGAGCTAGAGAATACAGTCCTCACTTGGAGGAATTACCTGTTCACTTGGGTCATGTCCCCTCTCACAACTTGTGACATAAAAGAGAGAATACAAAAAAATGTTCTACATTTATAGTGGAAAAAAGATTAGCAGTGAAGTCTTAGAGGGATATCTGTTTGGGGCTCTTCTGCTCAACATACTCACTAGAGATCTAGAGAAAAGAGTGAACAAAGTTTGCTGAAGATAATCACACAGGATGTCAAAAATAAAGGTCAATTGTGAAGAAATGCAGAAGGAAATCACAGTGTCAAGTGACTAGACAATAAACTGGCAGATGAAGTTTAATGACATTAGGGCCCTGTCGGTGCATACAGGAAGGAACAATCCCAACTTCATTTAGCAAAATGACAGGCGCTGAAATGTTACTTCTGGGGAACTAGATCTTAGATGCCACTATGAAACTACCAGCTCCATGACTAGCAGAACCCAATGAGGCAAATAAAAGATTAGAAGTGCCACAAAAGTGGTATCTCAAATGCTTGGATGTGACAAATTTTTTCATCTCTGTCAGTAATCAGTGGTTGGTATGATGCACTCCAGAAATTGCCCTAACATATTAAAAAGAGTGTGCATATGACACTAAGGGCTAAACAGTTCAAAATGAATATGTTCTGTAAATTCTCTTATCAGATCATTAGCTACATGACATTTTTACTTTCAAGTGGTTTTATACCTCAAACCAAAACAACAAGTTGAAACAATATCAGTAAAACTTACTTATATTCAAACATCTTTTCATGAAACTGTAAGAAAAGTTCTATTGTAATGACACCACATTGCAGAAACTGAACCCACAGCTATATAACTTGTCAAATGGTTCACATTCAGACTGGGACACAGCTGTGGGCAGAACTGAATTCTGCCGCTTCAACTTCAGCTATCACTCACACAAATCCTCCCAATCCCATTACAAAGCAAACACGCTTTCGCACAATACTTACTTTGCTGGATTTCTAGAACCCAGGGTCCAATAATGTGACAGTATCTTTTTTTCATGAGGTAGTGACTTCTTTGCCTGAAAAAATGTGTGATGCTCTACACAAGATTTCCATAGATTTTTGCATGCTCTGTAATTTAACATGTTGAAGGCAACAATATGCTCTCTGGATTCATTCTGTAACAATAGGTAATACCATGTTTCAATATATACAAGCAGATCAAACAGTGTAAACAAGCTCATAAATAAAATTACTTTTAGCTTAAATAGGAAAAATGCATTTAGGAAATAAAAAAAACAGCTTATAGTAGACTGTGAGCTGGAGATGGCTAAAATAACCCTGTGACTGTATGAAATTCTTAACTGCAAAATGACACTTTAGAAGTTTAAGCAGTACTAATTCTTACAGTGTTAATGAAATATTTAAGTCTAGAGTGGTAAAGATTTTGTATATACAACTGTAATATTAAACAGCTAAATATAGTTTCAGGTTTCCAGTCAGATCCTGACCTCTTATGACAAACAAAACTCTTTAAAACATTCCATTAAGGGTGCCACATAGAAAGGAAAAAAAAAATACCCTCAACCTTTGAATTCAAACTCTTCACATAAGTCCTCAATAATATTCTTTCAAGAGCCATACTATGCAAAAAGCATCTGCGTGAGAGTCTTTTAGAATATACTAAAGATGTTAACAGTGGTCCATCTTGGGGGAAAGAAAATAGTGATGGGACTGGAGTTGCTGCTACTCTGTTCAAATCCAATCCTGCTTTCTGAATGATAACATGAGGTCACAACGAGGAAATCTGAAGGAAGCAGAATCCAAACCTTCTGTGTCTTGGTGCAAATTCTTACTTGTAACTTCAGTGCCAAAGTGTCAGTGAAACACAGGCACAATACAACTGTGTCACCCATGCTTATGGCCTCCTCAACTGTAGCACTTATTGAGCTATTTCAGATCCCAAGAGTTTTGCACACGATAACAGCTTTGGTTAGTTAATACAGATATTGATGCAAAGAAAGTGGAATGAAAAGCAAGGAGGGAGAAGGAAGATAACATGAGACCTGAGTTAATCTATCACAGCTCAGCACTTCAATGAAAAAAAGCAAGTTTTCAATTTCATCAGTCATCTTTTTCAGCTGCTCTGAATTATGACTGAATTTTGACATCTCAGCATATAATTATGCAGGCAACAATCTCAGTAAAGCTCTCTTTCTAGCTCATACTTTGGAGAAAGTCAGGATTTGCATTGCAAAGCCTTTTTTTTTTAATTAAGACTCAAAGATCTAATGAAGGTTTTTCTCATACAGTCTAGAAAAAAAGAGAGATCCCACCTAGTTAACATCTTGATTTCTAGTTGCCATTGTCCTTTTGTTTGTTGACAGCAACAAACCTGCTGGGAAGTAACTACACACTATTTTGTCTGGTATACCCAATACATTCTTGTATTCTTTTTATTTCCAGGCAACATTTTACAAATGCCACATTCTGCAAATCACTTTATGTCTAGTTACAGAGAATAATCTATGACTGAAGTAATTATTTTAGAAAACCAATGAGAATTTCAAGACAACGATAAAAAGGATTTGCCTCAATTTTACATAGGTACTGCAAAACATTTAATGGATTGCAATCTTTCAGGCATGTTTTTCCTCTGTCTAGTAAATAATTTTTCTTTTTAATTTTTATAGGAAGTAGGGTTTGTTATTTGAGCTTCATGCATACTGCAACCAATTCATCTTTGTCAGTTCAACATAGTTGCTTCTAACTAGCTTATATAAAGTGTGCAAGCATACTAAAATTTTAACTCAAAATTTCTTGCAGTGTAAAAAGCATATATCATTTAAAGATTTAATGAGAAATGGCATTTCTGACATACTCTGTTGGTTGAATACCACTTAAGGTGTTTTAGTACTCCAGAAGACAAATAAGAGAAAGCACAGATATTTCTGCTGGCCTGGAGCACTGGCCTTCCAGTTGCCACAAAAATTAATTTATCCAAACACCTCAAGTATACCTAAAAGCTGTAGCATAAAGATAAGGAATTAAGTGCACCTAATATTCTGGTTTTAAACTTAGGTTTGAAAATAGTAATGAGTCTTGCTGCCTACATCATAAGTGTGTTCTTCCTAACTGTTGTCACAGAACTTTCTTAGCAGCTTCTAAGTGGGCTAAAAGTTTAAATATGAACTTAAACTAGGATCCATACTTTCAGAAGTTTCAGAAAAACTTGGTCAATTTTTAAATTGACAAAATCTTTTGTTAACTTAACTATCTCATTCACTAACAGGCCACCTTGCAAGTCATGTTATTAAATCTGTGCACTGTTTTAAAGGTGAAGAGAGGTCTAGAGGGATCAAAGGATCTAATATGCCCATCATACTTATCTACTCAACTTCCAAAAAGAAAGGTACCTTAATAGTTACCAGGAAATGAGGATTAGAGAAATTTGTGGCCATTAAGTTAAAGGGAACAATTCTCAGTATCTAAATTGAGTGTCTTACAAAGTTCTCCCCTGATGCTGAGATAGCATTAGATGTATGCTTATTCCATTCACAGAGAATTTGAAAATACCTACAGCATGGCAGGTAAAAATATATTTTAATATGCAGAAAAGGAAGTTGGTTTTAGGCATTAGATAAGCAAACTGGAAATAAAATTTCATTTCTGAAAGATTTAGAAAGTTGCCTGTAAACCTATTCCTACCTTAAATCTTGCACCCTTCATTAAGTCTAGACATCATGAGCTTTTATAGCATCAGGCATTCACTGATTCATCAGTCTTGCTCCCTAGTCCTTATGTAGTTCTTCAATAGAAACAGAAATACTGCATACTTCTATCAAGTAGCTGATCAACAGACTGAAGTGGTGGGAGGGTAAAAGAGGAGGTGTGTATCAGGGAGAGAGTAAGATAAGGTGAGTCTTCAGAACAGGGACATAAGGAAATTAAAAAGGAATAAGAGAAATAAGGAAAATAAATCAGTGAAACATGGCACATGTCAGATGACTGCAAATTCATAGCCTTTGAGAACCTTCTGTAGATTTTTGTAAAGAAATCTATATATACCATACAAAACTCTGAAATGTTATAGTATTATTGCCATCTTTAATAAAACCTTGCCTATTAATATGTAGTACCTGCTCTGCTTTTACCACATTCTTCCATCTTCCTGAACTTTCAGCCTCATTTGTCTATTTTCTCCTGTACTTCCAAGTAAAAATCCGATCAGTCCAAAGCCTGACACCACCACAGTCATCTGCCCTCACAAACCCTTCAAGTGACTCTAGTCTGGAGAAAACCCCTAGCAGTCCAGGTGCTGCCTCACTCACACTGGACTGCAACAGCAAGCTTTTCCAAGCAATACCACTGAAGCACTGCAGGCTTGCTGCCATGTATTTCAAGAAAAGGGGGCTAACTGACAAGGATGGATATATCTAGAGATTTAATAAGCACACCTGGTCTGCTTTTCATATCTACTGAGAAAGCATAAAAAGGTCATGTGGCTGGCCTTATTTTTCCTACAGTTCTGTAGCTCTTTAAGCATCAACAGCGTGCATTACTAAAATCTCAATGGGTTATGAAATAAAGAACTATGATCACTTAAGAAAAGATTAGTTAAAAGAATCAATGGCCTTGAAGTGTCAATGTTTATCAAATGCTTAATTGAACAAACTTTAAGAATGCTGTCCTCTTCAAAGGTCACACAGGTCTCCAGAAAGGGAAATTAAATTTTTGGCAGCAGTCTTTATGCAACCAACACACGTATTTTACATGTTCTTTATATCCAGAGACTGCTACGTATTGACACTTAACTCTTCCATATTAAAAAAAACCCCTGTAAGTACACTCACTTTACTATTCACTGCTACTAATGACTCTAAGTTCTGCACCTTCATTTATTCTCACAGACACACTTGAAAATTGCTGTCTATAAGCTTGGTCATATTCATATACCTGAAGATATTTAGATTTAAAATAACTACTTATCAGTAAACTTCTAATCCTCAGATCTAGAAGAAGGTAATACTTCAGTGTAATCATATTATACTTGCAGTGTAATACAAATACAGTCACACTCACAAACTAGTAGAATGGTATGACAACCCCTCATTTCTTCATATAGTGGATTACATATAAACAGACTGAGACGAGTTTACATATAACCAATATATTTAGAAACTTACAGCTTAGAAAAAAAATGAAGACACCTCTAGGGTGAGTTAGGACACACTCTCTTAAGAGAAAACAGTATTGTTTGTGCATGCTGTGTGTGTGAGCATTAATGCAGTAACACTATCTCTAGATACTAACTTTGTTTACACGAGACCTGAGAAGTAAGAATGTGTACATACATCCACACTCCTCGAATTTGGAAGATACCCACCAAACCGGGGAAGAAAAAAACCAAAAAAATAATTAAGCCATTCTCGTTTTTGGTAAAAAAAGCCTCACTAGCATACCCTCTAATCGATGTGGGTCAAGAGGTCTTCTTGTAACAGACCTCCTATCAGTTTAAGAGCTCACTTACTACCAGAAAGAGCCTTCATAAAGTTCAGGTATAAGTTAACACTTACCTTTTACTATCTGTTCGAGTTCTGTCCTAAACAGAATTAAAATATTTATGTACCTGCTGGTTACCAATTTCTGTGTTTTTTCTGTCATATTAAATATTCCTTTTCTCTTTGTAAAAAGATATCTTAATTTATCTGTTCATATTGTGGCAGCACAAAACTATAATCAAGGAATTGTTTTCCCTATTAGACTAATATTACAACTGTTTTGTAAAAAGCACACAGCATTATGAAGACAACTCTTAACAGTAGAAAAAAATTTACATCAGTTTTATCAACCATCTTCACATATTTTTCCACCTTCTAAAGCCCTCCACGTTACACGCAGCAGGAGGTGCACTATCCCCCTTTCCAACCTCATGTCTTTCAGCTGCAGAGCTCTCCTTTTCTCCAGGAACCTTCCTTTTTTGCAGAACTCTGAGCCCCATAAGAAGGGACCTCACAAAGTCCTCCCAGATGGGATAAGCAGCTGTTCAGTAGATTCATTACATTGAGGAACTCCACAGGGCAGAGAAAGGATGGAGTTCTGCATTTCCCCAAGTTTCCAAGGTGGAAGAAAGTTGCAGGGGAAACATACAGTTCAACAGACTGAATGTAGAAAGATTCAGTGTTGGAAAGGAAACAAAAATGGAAAACAGAGCAAGGATAAGAGGACCAGATTAGGAAGGGCAAGTTAACAAAACAGAATTTCAATAGCAAGTTAGGACAACATAGTCTTTTGATCAACATTTTGTTGTCTTAACATCTAAGGCAAAATAACTGAACATGTCCACTTGAGCAAAATAAAGTTAAATGACTACTTACATGTTTTTGCCGTTGTTGTATAAAAAACTTCTTCCTTTTAAAGGAAATTTTTAATATGTTCACCCTAAAAGAAAGAAGCAGACCATGAAATACTAAACAATGTTTAGAGGGATAATACAAGGAAAAATAATACTGTTTACAGTGAGCCTAAAGGATTATAGTTGTTAAATATTCAGTGAATAATATGCAGCCACCTCCTGTGTCAAGTGGCAAATAGATGTCAAGAAACTGAAAGGCAAAATTTTAGCTAAGAAGGAAAGGCCTTTTTAAAATTTGAGATTCTTCCTCATTTACTCTTTAAATAGTTCACACAGCAATTCTCTCCCACCAAATCTATTCTTGCAGCAAAGACTTGATGACATCCTTTCCTTAAGCTGCACAAATGTTAAATGTGTCAAGTTTGTATAACTTAAGAATCATATGACAACTGTGACTAAAGGAACAAAATTTAAGACCCTAATGACATGACAGATCTGATCATACAACATCTGAAATTTACCACAGACGTCACAGAATTGGCTTCATAGTGAAAAGTATCATGTACTTGTATTAATAACTAAACAAACACTGTAGTTAAAACCATAATTGTAGAAGGATGAAAACTGAAGAAATGAATTTTTCACTTCAATTATTAACATCTTTACATAATTTGTGGTAATCTTATACCAAACTGAACACCTCTTCTTCTACATATACATAGTATGAATAAAGATTTTCTAAGGATTACAATTGGAATTAGTGCTCAAGCAATTTTCATTTTAAGTATATGCTTATCAGTTTTACTAAATTAAACAAACTTCTAGGTACCCACGCACCTTCCTACAGCAAAACAAGATTTGTTTAAAATTCTAAATTTTCTCTGCAATACTTATACTTCAATAACTGGAAACCTACACATTTTGGAAAAAGAAATCTGTGATCTGTGATCAGCTGGAATCATATGGATGCCTTGGGAAAGCTATTTAAGGTCTGATCAAGTCATATCTGCCTGAAAAAAAAATGAAACGGTTTTGCAATGTTGCTGCTAAAAGTCTCAGAATATTCTCATCAACTCATTGTTTCACAGAACCTTAGATCTCATCAGGTATGAACAATATTGAAGGACACTTCAGTTCTTACCACAGTTTTTGCACTGATGTCAGGAACTGGGACAATGGCATATCATTCATTCCCCACTGCCCATGACAGAGATGCACTTCAGTTACAGAGCAACATCCTTCATTAACACAGGAGAGTATATTGGGCAGTTACAAACAAGAACAGTACTGTAATGAAAAAATCCCTTCTCCTGCACAAAAGGGGTTGAAAACTGAACATGTGACCATTTCTGAAAATGCTTTTCTCCATCAATTACAGAGCCACAAACAAACAGGAATCTGATTAACTCTATTTCTGGGCAACCAGGCAGATTTCTGTGCAAGTCAATAAAAAGTCGAAATCACATCCACCTCTCCCGTTAGACAAACTCTTGAATACTTATGCTATTTGACTTGCTACCTCAAACAGTAATGATCTGTATTGCTCATTTAAAAGTTCTGGATTCTGAACTTCCTGGTAAGTCATATAAACTTTCAGTTGTGTTTGCTGAGATGCAACTCATTTATATATAAATCCTTTCTTACTCCTAGTGTTACTTCGCCTGAACTAGTACCACTCAAGTTTTGTGTTTCTGGTTCTTTCTTACTGTATTTCTTGACTTAAACTTCAACCAGTAAGTTTTTTGAGTCATTCTCACCTTATACAGTCACTGACATGGTCTGTTCTTACTCTAACATAGAGCCAGCAGAAATACAGGACAAAAAGTAACCTCGCAGACTAAGCAAAAAACCCTCCACCCAACAATAAAAAAGGTAGCCAACATCCCAAAACACCAAAACTCTCGCAATCCCTCACCCCTGCTCTTTTTTTTTTTTTTTTTTTTTTAAAAAAAAAAAAAAAGATTCACTGCATGACCACATAATCACTTCAAGTCAAATCAGGGCTTTAAGTCTCTTTGACTCTCCTCTAAGCAAAGCATCCCTCTCAATTTCATTCATTCTTCTTAAAGTACAACTAAACCTATTTAATTCAGTGACAAAGAACAGTTGCTAATCTGACAGTTTTATTTAACATTAACTAAAAATCATTTACAATGTTACGCCTACAAGTTGAGTGAATGTTCGCATATAGCGGAATCCACAAAAAACCCCAAGAATTAAGGTATCAAAGGATTTAGATTTAATAAGTGCTTGAAGATGCCACATCCAAAACATGATCTGAACAGGATGCAGTTACTCTTATTCTAACTGCTGGCTCAGCTGTCCTTATCACTCACCAATAATCTGTCCAGTGATCATGCAACATTTACAAACCATCAAAATTCATGGTTTACCTGTAAAATGGTCAATAGTCATGGCATATTAATAAATCTTTCAGGTCCCGTCTTTCTATCATTCACAAGGGTCAAAATAGATTTGTCACTTAGCAGCAACAGAATTATTCATTTCTGATCAAACTGGCAGTTCTGTCCTAGCACTTCATACTCACAGCTGGTATTTTTGACTTGAAGCAAAAATGTTTCTTTAGTTGTAAGTCTTACACTTTGCCATTGGAAGATTCAGCAGGAAACGTTCTATCAAATTTGCTATGTAAGACTGGCGAGTTGTTTGTTTTAATGTGAACTAGCAATGTAGAATGTATTCCTCTAGCAGCTTCTCTGAAGTTTTCAAAGCAAGAAACTGCATACACTGAATAGCATATAATATTTTGCCTTAATTGCTGCTGATGTTGACAATGTTTGTATGTTTTTTGCCATTAAGATAATATTTTACTTGCACAACAAATTTGGAAATTATGACAAAACAGTCGAGCACCCCCAAGAATAACTTTCCAGAGCATATAAAATACTGCATTAAATCCAGAGCTATTTTTTAAACCTGTCTTGACTTGCATTGCCTCTGACTTATCAGTCAGCTCCTTACGTAGGTTGCTTTGATTGAAAATCCTCCTTTTGCCAAGGCACTCTCACTGCCTCTGTTCCTGAAAACTTTTGGTCCCCTTTGACTACTACCATATGGCATAGTTGTACTGTTGTCATCCTCTCATGCAGCAGAGTATTTTACTCAAAAGTTTTGGAAAAAGTGCTTTGATGGTGTTTGCTGCCACCTTGAGTTCTACCACGGTTATGGTGAAGCTTGCTCAGCCCATAGGAAAAACTACTTACTACAAATGGTGTTACATAAAAAGCCTAAATACCATTTCAGTTACCTGATTTTTTAATTTTTGTTTTTGCATTCTCAGGCATGTACTGTTCTGTAAGGCATCTCCTTACCTGCACATCTTCAGCCCAAGCAAGATACATTAAAACTCCAGGCATTACAGAAATATATCCTGGTTTAAGGTCTAAAAAGAAATTAAAAGTGTATACTACAAATACAGCACAAGCTAGTCTGCTCTGGTGACTTTCCTTGTTTGCTTGTTTTGGGGGACACAGGGAACGGACACCATTCCTGCATGACGAATTATGACTAACTCATTCAAAAGGCCAGAAATAAAATATCAAAAACTTGTCCCCTATGTAGTGAGTTTTTGCTCCTTTCAAGTTGAGAAGATATTTTTAGAGAGAGAATAGGAAAGCTTGGAACAACTGCATTAGCAGTCAGCTGAAAATATTGCTTCCTAAACATCATGTTTTAGAGTAGAAATTATTTGAACAAAAATCTGTGGGGTTTTTCCCCCCCTCAATTTCTTTTTGTAAATGAGAACAACTTTTTTGAATGATGTTTTAGAATCTATTTTATTCCTTTGTGCTGTCCAGGAGTAAAAGGAGTACAGAAGTTGTGGATTCTTCCTGTTTTATGTGCTGTAAAGCTCTCTTTCCCTTTCCTAAGAAAATCATATAGCTCTGATTTTAAAATGCCATCGGTATGGTTTCCAGGAATAACTATTATCCAGTCATACCTCAGGTCACTAAGTTGGCAGAACAAGACTTTCAGAAGACAGAAAATGTGCCTCCAGCTGGCAGTTTTTAAAACCTGCAGCTATTTAAAGTCACTGAGAGATTGACACATGAAAGGGCAGAGCTCAGGGCACAAAGATAAAAGTCTTTTATGCTTTAGTATGCACTGGAAATGGAAAAATACAAGATGTCACTGTTGTATGACAGCATTGTTGACATACATTAAGTTACAGCACACCCAAGTGAGTTGAAATTCTACTCACTACAAAGCAAAAAAGAAAAATCCAGTGCAGCACATTTTCCACTAAAATTTAAATTGAAACAGATTTTATTGCTTTCCCATAGAAAATACCTGTTAGGTTGGGTTCATAATGAAAGGATGGAATGACTCAAGTATTTAAGGAATATTGCTCTGGAAGACCTTTTTATATAATTAAAGGGCAAAAAGCAAGTACAACTCATTGGAATGCAATTTTCTGTCATGAGTAAGAACACTATACCATCTTACTGAAAATGCTCTCTAGAAAAACTGATACAAATTATACAAGGAAATTATACATAACATGATAAAGGTATACTTTATCAAGTATACAAAACAAATTCATACTTATTTAAAAAGAATAAAGACTGGGAGAAATTCTTTCTGATCCAATCCAAAACCCTTAAGGAAATGCCAAGCCTCCATATAATTTCTGATTTATCATTTTTAGTATAACTAATAAGGCCCATAAGTAATATAAATAATTACAGCTTAACTAATTTCTAATGTCATTCGTGTTAGACTTCTTACGCACATCGCTTCTTCTTAGAGATTATTTTTTACAGCACTATCATGCATTCTAATGTTTTCAGTATCACAGAGGCTCCAAGACTTGTTAACATTATATAGTCTTGTCTGATGACATTTAAAAGTTTGTATAAATTATATTATCCTAGTTCCAGTAATTCTGAAACTCCAAATAATTCATTTTGCATTTCTTTTCTGAGAAGCAAATCTCTTCTTGCTAAATGGATAAAACGATCAGACCATTAGCTGTTGAGCTTTACTAGCAATACTGATGTTTTTTAAAAAGACATATTATTGAGTATAACAGCAGCAAATCTCTAAGACCACAGGATCCTCCTAATCATGTACTCACACCTGTATGTGAATTAACTTGATCAAGACTTCACAGTGCAAGGAGTTCAAAGTCTTACAGAATTAAAAGCCTAGGCAACAGGTTTCATTTATATCTCAACATAAGAAAATACCATGATACCCCAAAATGAACAAATGTATGCATTGTAGACTTCTTTGGAATAAATACTAAAGCAAATGGAAAGAAGATTGAGATGACCAGATATATTTCTTTACTAGTAAAGGAATTTACCAGGGATAGAAGCTTGTGCAGATGAGTTTTCTATATACAGCAATTCCACCGGATGCAATCCCAATCATGAGATCTAGATTATGGAGATCCTGCAAAAGAAAAATACTGTAAGAACACAGATGCAGTTTATGCCATTCCCATTTATCTACTTATAAATTAATTTTCAAGTTTTCTATATTTAATTTACTATTCCTGAGGCAAAAATTCAATCACATATTTGGATTTTTTTTCTCATGCATCTCTTTCCTTTGATGTTATCTACTAGGTATTACAAACTTTCACTCATTAAAACAAGTTGTAATGTTCATCTTACTACACTAGATATTCTTTAGGTCAGTATTAGATTTTGAAGTACAGCCTTATTAATTTAACCATGGGAAAGAAGTTGAAGTACTTCAAGATCAGTCAGGTAAATGTCACAGAATTTTGTGAAATGAACACAAATGTCCTGATTCTAAGCTGTTAAAAAGACAAAGGAAATAATTCCTTAATTTTTTCCATAAAGGTCTTGCCAACAAAGGCTGGGCAGGAGGTGACCACAATTTTGCATAGAGAAGTATATGTGTGCACATGAATATTTGATACAGTAAACTGAATCCACTGTTAACTAAAATGAAAACTGTGCATTAGCTTAACATGCTCAACTGGAAAAATGAATCCATAAATTTAAAATCCTTTATAGGTATTGAGATACTCAAAAGAAAACACATGCTTCCATATAAGGAAACACTTCAGTGAAAAGAAAAAAAAAAAAAAAAAAAAAAAGGCAGAGGGGAGGATACTGAATGGTCGATTTCAGTTTAAACCCAAACTGATGTTACAAAAGTTACAAATCCTGGCTTCCTATTTCTCTAAGATCAACACGTACTAATACATTATCACACAAATTTTTTAACAGAAGTGAACACAGACATAAATCTACATGTAAATGTAGAACCCATTGGTTAAGACATCAGGTTTGACTCAAAAGTAGTTTCAAACTATTTTGTAAAGGATGGCCAAAAGGTGATGGATTCTCTTAAAGCCTTCAGTAGCTTAGCTTCTCCTCTAGATGGTACTCTGTGCTCAGTTAATATACAGTTTTCTTGTATGTCCAATCACAATTTCTTTATTAGTAAGGTACAGAAGAATAGAACAGGTTACCATGTGCCCTAACAATACTGTGGAAAGTCTAAAATAAATCCTTTAAACATAGTTGAATAGAAGTGTGATACAGGCATACGAATGAATGAAGCTAAACCTAAGTTGCGACATGATTTACAAATTTCCGGTGAAATACCACAGCACTTCACAGAGAATGAGCATAACTTATTTAATACACAAATTATTAACTCTGAATACTGACAAGATGAGACGAATACCAGTCCTTTCTCAGGATAAAAGAAAATCATTAGGTAGATAGCAGTCCAAATATACTCAAGGTGGCCTACAATCAGCTGAAATTATTAATAATCCTCAGCAACATGCTGCCCCATTTTGCCAAGAACTGTTGCTAGAGGAGCTGGCTGAATCTTCATCAGAAGAAGCTCCCAAACTGCCAGCACAATATAGGAAATATAGAACTGACACCCCTTTAATACTCAGGGAAAAAACAGGTATTTCAGGACATTAATTGCATGTAATTTAGCTGCCCTTGTCACGATACAGCCAAGCTAAAGCAGGGCAGAAACCTGTATTATTAGCACTTGGAGATTACTGCAGGTTCCTGCTTTTAAAAATCAATATACTATGAAGCAAAAAATAGCTGAAAAAAACACCAAAAGGAAAAAAGCTGAAAACCTACATGATTTAGCAGAAATAAAGGATTAGCTAAACACTTGATAGGGATTAATTAGGCTAAACTCCCCTATTTTCTCCAGGCACTTTTTCAGAACAAAGTTCATTCCCTGCCTCCCTCTGCCCCAGTCCAAAACACTAATCTCCCATGCTATTTGTTATAATGAATTCTCCTGTGTTAAACCTAAGAAATACAAACCCAAGATTTTGGACTGTCATAAAGAAAGAGGGTCTCCCAAAAGAAAGATGATGTAGATGTGTAGTTGTTTCCCTTTAAAAACATCTGTGCTGTTCAATCGCACAATTAAGAAATAACATGCATATATTTTTGGTTTTACCTTTTTCCTTATAGAGATAGTCATTAAAAAAAAGTATAAAGATAAAAATTATCAATCCAGGCATCTACCTAGATAAATACTAATTCACATTTGATTTCATTTACAGTTACTATACAGTTATGGAAATAATATTGATTCTATGAATTTCCTATCTTTGTCTCTGAGTAAAAATGAACGATGAGTTAACATCAGATTAATTACTGAGCAGATGAGATAGTGGTCCAGAGTCGAAAGGAGATTAGAAATTCAAGAAACGTCAATACAGTTTTAAGGTATTGAATTCACTCTCCTGAGTTTCTTAACACTTCTGCTTTTCTCTAAGGATAAATCTGAACTGCTAAAATTGTGATAGTCAAAAATGAAATAGTGTTTGCAGATGAAAAATGAGCTCAGATTAATTCACTAATGGAAGTTTCATGTTTAGCAAGTTGCTAAAAAGAAAGCTCACATTCGACTTCTGAAAAATATTTAACTTTGTACCACAAAAGAGTAAAATTAAGGGAACTAGATATTCATCTGTTCTTCAAGAAACATTATCTAAAAGTATCCCACTCTCAAACACCAATACAGAAGCATCAGCTTCTTTTGGCCATTAGTATAAAAACAAGGTGTTACCTGGTTCCTCTGCCATTCACAATCTAGAACGACTAAGACCATTTTAGCAGCAAAGAGCTGAATTGTAAGGATCCTGTACTAGGTCTGGCTGAGCTGGATTTGGTTTCCCCTCTAGCAGCCCTCACGGTGCTGTGGTTTATGTTGGGAGCTGGCAGGGTGTTGATAGCACCCTGGTGTTGTGGCTACTGCTGAGTGGTGCTTACACAGCACCAAGGCTCTTTCCGATATTTCTCCCCCTGCAGTGGGACGGGGTGGGCAAGATCTTGGGAGGGGACACAACCAGGACAGCTGAACCAAACCGACCAAAGGGACATTCCAGACCATATGACGTCTGCTCAGTATAAAGCTGGGAGAAAGGAAAGGGGGTGAGGTCACTCTTGGTCCTCCGAGGCAACCACTATGCGTATCGGAGCCCTGCTCCTGAGAAGGCCCGACAACGCCTCTTCATGGGAAGTAGAGAATAAATCTGTTTTGGTTTTTTTTTGCTTCCATGCACCGACCTTTGCTTCATGTTGCTTATATTAAAACTGCTTTTGTTTTACCCACAAGGGTTGGTCTATCTTATTTTCTTTCCCCTCTTTGCCCTGTTGAGAAAACAAGGGGAAAGGGGGGGGGGGGGGGGGGGGGGAAGAAGTGATAGAGCGACTTGGTGGATACCTGGCGTTTAGCCAAAATAAAACCACCGCAGATCCACAGAGTTAAAGCCTTTTGAAAAGCCACAGTTTAACTCGTCCCTGCTAGATCTGTTCAAAGCACTGGGATCTGACAAAACCGGAGGGGAGATTTAAGAGGAGTACTAAGTGGTGGGAGGATATCAGGAGGCATGACGAACTTCTCTTGTCAAGTGCAGGGTATAACATGGTAGCTAGCCTCTGTGAAGCAGCAGCATGTTTGGGAGGAGGAATCTAACCTTCACTACAAAACTTCAGAAACAGACTGTTTCAAACTTCAGAAAAGTGTCATATATAGCCAGCATGGGCTACCAGATGAAACCAAATGTTGAGGCGTACTCTTCTGCAGGACTGCTTCAGTTTAGGGAACACACTCAGCAAATAGAAGACTATCTACCATAAGACAATGTCGAGAACATCCACTCTGATACAACCCAGTGCTGTCACTTCACTTATGGGCCTTCAGGAGCATAATCAATGATAACATGTTGGCTGAAAGGTTTGCTTCATGGCATTCAGTCCAAGCAATGACTTATAACCGATGTTTTGGAAGTGCAAAACTCCAGAGACAACCAATCGCATCTCTACTAATAATGCCCCTTCTTAGCTTCTGGCGATTTGCAGCTAGAGGATTTCCTGGATCAGACGCTTTTTTTATCTTTAATGGACTCTAGTGAATCATTCTCCCACTGAACTGCCTAACTGCTCTTGATACCTATTTCACCTTGGTCATCCATTACAATAGCAGTCATCCCCACAGTTCAGTTGCAGCCATATGGAAAAAGTTCCTTTCGCTTAAATCTGTCTCTTTCTAGGGAGACTGAAGCTCCTTAAAATCTTTTACTATCAAAGAAAAAAAAAAAGTTCGTTATTCACATTCTACATGCTGTTCACCTTCCATAGAAGGCTTTTCCCTAAAACATTCATGACTTATTCTTCTCTGTACTTTTGTTATTCTATTACCCACTTTGAGATAGGGAAGGGAGAGGAAAAACAAAATTCAATATTCAAATTATATCAAAATGCAGATGTAAATTGTTGCATGACAGTGTCTATTTTGCTTTCTATTTCCTTCCTAGCAGCTTCTAACTGTCTAGATGTTTAGTTCAAGTGCTAGAAAAAACCAGACCACTTCAAATATTTTCAGTCTTCAAAAAACTGAACTGTGGTAAAAATATTAATTTTGACTGAAACAGTACCAACATGTTCTGCATCATATTCTGCATCTTAGCTTGGAATAGAGAAGCCTTTGATTCAGATCTGGACTTTATTTGATTTGGATCATAGTTTGGTGTCAGGCAGAGTAGGGGCTCATGACTAATAATTCTGACCACCTGTGAACCCCAGGTCATGAAATATAAAACAATGCACTGGGGAAAAAAAAAAACAAACAAACCAACACTGTTTAAGCAGATGTCTCCAGAAGTTGTTCTTACTCAGATACAGCAGCACAGTACACAGCAACGAAATTTCATTTAGATGAAAACGTCTGAACCCACTATAAACTATCGTCACTACTTTGCACTGGTGACCACTGCTAACATCCTCCATGTAGTTTAGTGATCTACAACTCAGGAAGGATGGTAGAAAAATTGAAGAACTTCCAGAAGCAGCATCCCACGAATATTAAGAGAATAGCCTCATAGTGAAAGTCTTGGAACTTAAGTTGACCTACCACAATACTAGGCTATAACAGAAGTTAAAAGGCAAAGACCAATCAAGTTAAGCACATATAGGGAATGCTCAAGTGTGACAATAAAGGCTTCTTCAATACAGCAGAAAGATAACAGATGACCCAATAACAAACAATGAACCTAGATAAAGTCAGATTTAATAAGATGCCTATTTACCATTTAAAGGTAATCACCTTAGTAAAAATTGGGAAGGTTTTTGCATTGTCAGAAGACAAAAGAAAGAAGAAATTTGTTCACATATGCTAGATTACTTACCCACAACCAATGCAGGTGAACTAAGATATATGATCACCTTGAACAGTTGTCACTAACAATTGCCTCTCCTGATACTCATATCAGATGGTATGACCATAAGCAGTTCATATTTTGGTCACTTTAATTATTTGCTTTCCTTTGTACTTTTACGCATCCTTAAAAAAGGCCTCTACTGTTTAAGCACTTTATTTCATGAATATGAAAGTAATTGCAGTGGCTTTACGCAGGAGTACTTCTGGAAATCTTAGAAATCTAATGCAACACACACTTACGGTAGCATAAAGACAAGACAGAAGAAAACATCATCCCAAAGGAAGAAAATTGACTTTTCTATCCCTTCCATCATTACAGAAATCGATGATTTTTTCATTAAAATTCTCAGTGTCAGGATTGTTAACAAATCTCAGAAAAATGTTAGGAAAACAGTTGTCAACTTCATTGAGAAAATCAATCATCTGCAATACACTTTATTAAGTTTTTATACTACAAGCTTTATGCCAAAATGATTTGCTATTACATAAAAGCACAAATGGTAACTTGCACACTAGAATGCACTAAAAGTATTTTGGGGATTCATCTCAGACAGTTAACGTAATCAAACAATTAAATCCCAGTAGCCACTGAAATACTGGGACATGTTTCTTATCATTGCACACCCTATATCTGAAAGACTTTAAATGTATTTTTAGTGGTTGTCTTTCACACAGTTAAATACTGTTTTGATTTATCCTGGAGTCAGGGAACACAGCAATCAAAAAAATAATTTTTAAATCTGTATTTTTAATACTGTGTTAGAAATTCAGAGGAAGTAAACTCTTAAAACACCTGTCAGCTGTATCACAGCACTAAAGAGCATTTATTTCCATTCATGCTAAAGCATACATAAACTTTAGTAAAATTAAGTAAAATATATTGCAGTATTGAAACAATTTATCTTAAAAATATATTGTTACTCTTTTGAGATCTAGCTTATTTGGCTGAAATTCCAGCACCTATGTTATACAGAAATTACTGAAAAAATACCAAACTCTTTAATTAAAAATAACATATGATAAAAGTCAATACTTAAATGCTACTGGTTTTACTATTAAGTTCACATTAAAAAGGCATATAATTTTTTTTTTCTAAGTGAAAAATCACAATGTAAACATACTCTACCACTGTGCAATTCCACTCCATAGAATTCAAGTGTTCGTGCTATATTTATGTAGCAGGACTCTGCTTCAGATTGCTTGAGGCCACTAAAGAGGAAAAAAAAAAAAAAAAAAGAAGTGGACTATAGTCAAAAATAAAAGACATGATATTTATTCCAAATGCAGAAAAACAGAAGAATCCCACAGCTCGGTGTCTGACAAATCAACCTCATTAACTAGTGCCATGAGTTCAACACTGGTGAAGGCCCTCCTAAGCTCCTCAAAAATAGAGCAAATTATATACAATGTTATTACCTTAGCCATTCTGACCTGGTTCTTTTTAGAAAAATCATTTGTATCTGTTTTGTTTAAAGGAATGAGAAAACAAATCCACCAGAAAAGCTTCTTTTATAACAAGAAGCTGTATCTATAAATATTATATATTGCATAGTCTCTCAGAAGGAATTAATTTAGAAGAAAGATTAGAAGCAATAACGTACTAAAAAAATAAGGGGGAGAAAATAGATTGAATAAGTTAGTGATGAAACTCACCAAGGAAAAGCCATCTGAGTTTACCTACAATCTGTAAGCCCTAAAATACTTTTCTCTCCTGCTGCTAGATGTGAAATGTGCTGCCAGCCTTAGAAGGATTCTATCTTCTGGTCTTCTAGAAAGCTTCTATATTCCTGAGACTTTTTTTTTCAGAGACAAAAACTTAACATCCCCACACCTCAAACAGATTATGTATCTTCATGGAAGGGTGACATGGAATCTACTAGGAGTTTTAAAAACCAAAGAATCAAACAGTAATCCCTACCTAGCTGGTTCTCCCATGCAGTCTACTATTTAGTGATCTGAGAGGAATGCAACGTGGCCTAAACAAGATTCCTTTAGGCATGAAAATGAAAAAAGCCCCTTCCAATAAATTGCAGGACCAAGACCAATTAGACCAGAGGCAGCTCTAACCTGGAATCTGCTTTAGCCTACTGACATTGTGCTGTGCCCACAGTGATGCTGATCTCACAGATCAGTGATTCAGGCATTCCAGCGTGTTTGAGTAACTGTAAAAACAGAAGCTGAGGGATGTGTGTTAATATCTACACATATCTAAGTAGAAAAGACATTTGATGTCATCCTATCATATCTGCAACTAAGTGCAGGTAAAAACTCTTTGCTAGGTGAGCTTCCAAAGATGACAGGCATAAAACTACGCTAACCAAATGCAAAAACAAGCTATAAAAAGCTGACATAACACTGTTATGCTAAGAACTCCAGATACAAAAGCATTCCACAGAAGTCAGTAATTATGATTTTTAAAAGGGGCTTTACCTCAGAAGGTGGACATCTATTACTTCCAATTAATACCCATCCTTTCAAATTCCAGGCCATCAAAATACTATGCCCTGAAACAGCCACTCTAGGAAATTTTACATCATATTCCATGAAACTGAAAATTACCTTCAACTGGAAAGCTATTGCCAACAGTGTGGCTTGAGGATGTCACAATATCGGAAAAAAAAAGAGCAAAGACAAAAAAAGAGCTGCTTTTCACAATCCTCAGAAACTGCTTACTCAGATCTACATCTACAGTGACTGTCACCTTGATTTTGAAAAACACTACTAGACCTTATCTCTTTCACTGTGTCAGAAAGGTAGAAGGAAAAAAAAACCAACCACAAAATGGCCATTTTATTATACAACAGGATACTGAATATGTTTGCAAGAGCACATTATTTTCACTTTTAAATTTTGATCAAGAACTCTGCTCAGAAAACAGGGAATGTCTGTTGCATACCAAACAAGATACGCTTGCAAATTTGATTTCTCAATTTGCATACACCATCTACACCAGACCAATCAAGCCTTCTGTCTCAAAGGGCCAACGAGAAAAATAAAGTATCTCAGCACAGACTTAGTTTTTTTTTCTTGTTGGGTTACACCTCTACTCAATTAGAGATTAAATGAAGCCCTGAGGTCTCTAAGCAGGTGGCAGTTAGTTGGCGAGATAAACAGGCAAGAGGAAACCAGTCTTGGTGTCTCTTTCCAATTTTTATAGCTGTTGATACCCAAGGGCTTACAAACATCATCTGGAATTAAAGCATCGTATGCAGTTTCAAATTCATCCTTCTCAAACTGATGGCTAGATCTAGCAAGGACTACGAAAACATTACCAATTTAGGTAATATCTACATTCTAAGACTTCAGGCTGGTTATGTACTAAGCAAAAACCAGTAAGAAAACCTTTTAGAACAAACTACACAGAAAAATCCCACTATGGATTTAGGTATGAACACAGAAAATTTCTGAAGTTACACCTGTTCAATACAACAACAGTTGCTCTCTAAACAGCTTCTTACTGTCCACTAAATAGAGTCCGATATGAACATGTTCATAGAATTATTTCAATGTGCTACATACAAGCCAATAATTCTGTACTACAACATACAAGACATAACACAACTTCTCAAGTCTGTATGCATGTTTCAGCAATTTCAGCCATTTAATTTTCCTTTGTGAAAGTTTCCCAAAGGACAGAAATAAAGAATGAAAAAGGACAAACGTTTATAGGGCTGGCTTCACAATCCTGTAATCTGAGAAAGCCAATTTAAAAGGGATAATAATTTACAGATATCCCATATGGTCTACAGCAAATACTATTTACTCCAGATCAGCAGAAATCTCATTCCAAAACAACACTGTTCTCCTCAAAGAAGATAAATGTTCCCTTTCTGCCTTTCCTTCTCAGAAGGCCTGCTGAACATCAGAATCATTCTTATCAAGTAGGTTACTGGAACTGATCTAGTCAAAACCATGTCTCAGATGTAAGTTTTCACTAGGAATGCCAAAGAAGGATGCAAGAAATACTGCCAGGATATTCAATAATTTGTCTACCTCTCACTGCACTCCAAAATAAATAGGCCTGAAGAGCTAAGTTTCAAAAAAGGTGTTAATAAACAAACATTTTTCCCAGTCCAGTCTACTCAATTATTTTTTACTCAGAACTTCAACTACCACTACCTAAGAGAATTCAAATACAGCAGATAAACTTCTCAGTCATCAAGGTTTCACTCTACCAAAAACACTCAATGAAAGCATCAGTTTCACTGAAAGGACCCAGAAAATAAAGGAGTCTTTCCAACAGACCCCACCACACCTTTGGCTGGACCAATGGTAACTTCTAGTCTTTTCTCTGCAGGACACAACCAGGCTTATACCTCTGGATACAACAGTCCTAAATACATGAGCTCAACCCAACCGCCTCAAGACTCTTCAGAATGTTCCCTCAGTGATCTCCAAGATGATTACTACCTAAAACCAAGCAGATTTATTTATGTCTGTCTACAAATCTCCCTCTAAAAACTTCTAAACCTATGGGAAACTGCAAATTCATTTGGAAAGGGTAGAGGCCTCAGCAGCTGTGTTCCTGAACATGAACTGCTAGGAAAGCAGTCCAGGTTAGTACTTACACAGAGGGAATGGCTGCAGTTATAATTCCGTGATTATCTATCTTTTTCCCCATAAATGACAAAGCAACGTGCGTGTTCTGGACGTTAGACAGCACACATGAAGTTCAGAACTATGAACTACACCCACTAGCAGTAAAGAAACAAGAGGGAGAGGTGAGAGTCCTGAAAGATTACAAAGAAGTGGAGGAATATCAGGAGAGATTAAAATGGAGGTATTTCACAGTATAAATCAAAAAAACTAGGAAAGGGGAGAACCAGATTGGCTGCAGTAAAGATACAGACAGAGAGATTTGGATTTCATCTGCTCAGATGCTCACAGATGATTTCTTAGGTTGGCATATTTGCATTCAGCTTGTGAGCACCTGATCAACACCACTAATTCTAAAGCTGCAGTCTTACAAGAGACAAATCAGCAGGGTCAGAAGGAGTAATTAGCAGCAGAGTGACTAGAATAATCTGTTGTAGCCTTTATATTACACTCAGGAGAGTGGAGAGACAGCACAATGTTAATTGAAGTGCTTAATGTTTTTTTTTCTTCAGACAAAAAACATACAGGATTTGAAAAAAGGTCAAAAGTCCTTGATTCAAAAAAACAAATATCTAATACAGCATTCTATATGACTACTATTAATAACATATAATGCTCACTGATCTACTGATTGTTAGAGCTAGACATTTATTTGAACATTTTACCACATTGGCATCACACTCTGAATATGATTAATCTAGCACCTACATGATAAAACCAAGTATTTCACTTAATAGGAGCTATATGAAATAAAACTGTCTGTTGTACTGAAACTATCAAGAACTTAAGTCTTACTTTTGGCATCTTTTTTCTCTTTAAAAACACAAGAGGTGAGAGAACTAAAAGATAATGTTACCTGTGTTGCTCATGTAGCGATTCTACTTTGGTAAGAAAATCTTTGTTCTGCTCTGGTATAAAGTTGTAATTTGACAGATATCCTGAAGGATGTACTGAAGCATTATAATCTCCAAGTTGTGCTGTTAGGAAACAAGAAACATATGCACAAAGTTTTCATAGTTAATTCATTATTATTATTTGGAAGGAATTACTTCTCCTCATTAAAACATGTACACATACAGGGAAATGCAGGAATTTCTAAATTATTTCCCAACAGACAAGCAGTGTTGAACACAGGGAATTGTATGACAGCAGTGAAGAAACAATTTTTTTTACAAAATACGCTTACCATTACTATAATCTCAGGCACTGAATGACTCAGTACTTTATTTAGTTATTTATATAGCCCCTCTTCTGCATCACAGGCTCTAACACCACCAGACAGGCATTACATGCCACGTTGGCATAGATGTGCAGTACTGTAACATTAGAGGAAACCAAATTGCTTCAGTAAGAGACAGCAAATAAAAATCAATTTGATATACATTTATGTGACTATAACATATTAGCAGTCTTCAGCAAGATTTGCCACTTAGAAAGCATCTACTATTCACACTGTCAGGTAAAAATTGTTCAAACCACCAACTGTGACTGTTCTAACAATTCAATTGTTAATCTTGCCTCAGCTGAACATGATTTACTTAACAAAGCGCGAGAAATAACTACTGATTTACACGTAACATTACCAAACTGCTATCAAAAGTAAATACATGCTTACAGTCAAATAAACTAAAAAATGAAATAAATTCCCTAAAACTTTGTCCCTTCAAAAAGGATACTAATTAGTAGATATTTTAAAATAGTTACTACCTAAAAGCTAATTCTTCTCCACAGTTGGTGGTATATCTGAAAAGAAATGAAAATATAAATGACTATGAATTTATAGCCTCAGTCTATGCAAGTTTCCTTTAAAAGCTGGATCAACATAAGTTTATACTCTGGAACACATCCACAACCCTTTTACTTGTCATAAAGATGCAAGGTTTGGGGCAGCAGGGAGGTTGCTTCAAATAAAGTACTTGCCTATTTGCCACAAATTTACCTAATTTCAATTAAGCAAGTAATTCAAACCCCATATTTAAGGAAATCAGTGTTTTCATAAAATAGTTGAAGAGATTAAACCCAAAAAATGATGGTATGTTTAAGCAAATCATTAGAACCTGTACTAATCTACTTTTTCCCTAAAGAGCATGAAATAGTTCTACAAAGCATTAAAGCTTCCCAGAAGGTGTTTGTATAAGAAAAGAAAAGTACTTGTATGGACTGCAAACAATTCAGCACAGAAAGCCCCTCAACTAACTCAAAGTTGAGCATACTTTTAGGAACAATACTATTACCATTCTTTTTCAGAAAATGCAAAGTATAAAAGAGTGATTTAAATAATTCAGGTTGAGGGGGCGAGGGGAAGTCGTAGAGTTCAGAAATAACTTACAGCTACAATAACTATGCATTATCTGTAATGCAGGGGATAACTAATATTCAAAAATATTCACTTACGTATTCAAAAAGCATGATTTCTATGGCCTAGAAAACAGAACCACTGCGATACAAAACAATTCCCAGACAAATTAGGTCAGAAGCTCATACAGTTGCATACCTAATTGTCAGCATCAAGGAAAATATTTAAATAAAACCAAATGTGGAGTGATAAACAGTAAGTAATTTATTCTAAAGGCAGACATTCCTGCAATGTTTAGCCCTTTCTTTTTAAAGGTAGCCTGAATTTTAAATTAGTTAGCCAAATGGCTGGCAAAAGACAAAATATTTACCATTAGAACCAAATCACATTTGAATACTCCTGTCAAATAATAAGAAAACAAAACAAAAAAATGAGACAGAAGATCCAGAAGTATTACAAGAAACTAAAATAATTTTTAAGAACACCTATATTAAAAGTCTAAGTCTCTGCCAAGACTAAGGATAAGACAGTAACATGAAAAACAAAAAATAAAACAAAGTAGGTATGTTAATAACAGCGTAAAAAGAAAACATACAGTTTCAAAGATGACTGCAGTTGATTGAAGACTTTTTGCTTTATTAGACATTAACACAACCCATCCTTTCTATGAAACAGTTTTATTTTTAAAATTTGTTGCAGCTAGCTTGAATTACATTCTTGTCAATGGGAAGAGACTAGATTGCCAGAAATCAGACAATGCAATTGTCCACTTCAATTTATTTGCATTAGGTAAAAGTATTTTTTACTGTAGTTTTACCTTCTCTAAAAGAGGGCAACTGCTGTTCCTTCATGCATTATGAGGTAGAGTCTTCTTGCTCATCTTCCAAATATGGAGGTTGCTCTGGTCTTTTTTCCTCTTCCTCCTAGCTACCTGAGGTCATGTCAACAAGGGGAGCAGTTTAGAGTACTACTTGCTTTGCCAACTCCCCAGCCAACTGTCATGGTTGAAGAGAAACTATAAATGCTGATTAGTAGACATCATGGAAGACTAATGATCTTTTGCAGGATTTAATTATCCAAGTAGGAAAAAAAAGTTAGGGTATATCAAGACCTCAGTTAGAAGGAAAACCCATGAGGTTTCCACCTCTTTACTGGATTTCTACAGAAGAGAGCAAAGAGACAGGAAATATTAAAGACCTATTTCTAATCTGAGTTTCTCCTGACATAGCTTCTGCTCTAATCACATGATCCAGCAGATATTGACTCAGTAAGGATAACATTACAGCAAGAAAAAGCATATTTTCACATTTCTCCATTCTAGCCAACTGTTGCTCTTTAATTCATTATAGCTTGGAAAGAATACGGAGTAAAATGAAAGAAAATTAAACCAAGGAGAAATTTTTAAAAGTTATTTGACTACTAGATTCTTACATTTTAGAATTCCATATCTAATATGAAAGGCTTTAAAGAAGGGCACATGACAGACCATTCATTTAGAAGTCCTCAATAAAAAGACTACATTTATTTTCTAACTCTTCATAAAGAAGAGTGCAATAGCCAAGCAGCCACAGAATATTTTTCCATGTATGAAGTTCCATGTTGACCCTACCAAAACAGTAGTTTTCAAAGCTCTCAATACAGTAAGAATTTAGAAATGCTTGAAAAAAAAATAAAAATCTTGAGATCATGTATAGTTTATACAGGATATCAGCCATCTTCAGACTTTTTAAAAAGCATTTGTTCAGTTAGAACAATGTAGTGCCTACATTTTCTCATCTCTTTCTCCTGGCAGCAGAAAGACTTTTGTGCAGGAAGGCATCAAAGGACATAACTAATTAAAATAAAAAAAATTCACACATTTTTATATGATTCAGATACAGAGGAAGGGAAAACCAGGAACAAGTATTTGTGTAGCACTGATAGATTTCAGTAGGAATTCTATGGGTACACATGCATCTTCCCTAGAAAGAGAAGCTCAAGTACCAGACATATTGCTGCATTAAGGAGGAAAAACACACACCAAAAAAAAAGGAAAAAAAGAAAAAATAGTTTTGTAGAGGGAACAGCTGACACATATGGAAGCAAAAAAAGCCATTGATGCCAACAGCTCTTACAGTAATTATTAAGGCTTTGTTTATTCAGTAGTTTCTTCCAAGAAACCATTGGTCAGTTGGTTTATATATTAGGTTAAGGCAGCACTGATCTCATTTCTGTCTTCCACTACTCCAAACGAAGGCTGCAAGAAAGACAGACCCAGACTCTTCTTTGAGTTAAAACCAAAAGGATGACAGACAGCAGAAATTTCAGCACTGGAAATTCAAAACTGAACTAGAAAGGCCTTGAGCAACCTGATCTGACTTTGAAAAAGACCCTTCCAACCTAAACTTACTTGTTTAGGTACTTGATTCTTACTCACATGAAGTTATTTTTGACATCCAAGTTTTCTGCTACATGACTAAGATAATTATTTGTTAGGCACCAGTTTTATAAATTAATTTTGTTGTTGTTTTTGAATGCTAACAGTACCAAAATACCACCATTTCAATATGGCACAATTTCCACAGGCAGCCCCAGAAAACATAATAGTAGAAAAGATAAGACTTTAGCTTTGTATAACTTAAAGGGTGACTGATTTCTACTTCCCATTTATATGATATCTGTCAAGGTACAGAAGACAAGTTGGTCTCCAATTCTACAGAGTTCCCTTGTGAATCATCTAGGTTGGAAAAGACTTTGAAGATCATCCAGTCCAACCATTAATCTAAAACTGACACTTCCCAACCACACCATATCCCTTAGCGCTATGTCAACCCAACTCTTAAACACCTCCAGGGATGGAGACTCCACCACCTCCCTGGGCAGCCCATTCCAACGCCTCACAACCCATTCTGTAAAGAAATGCTTCCTAATATCTAGTTTAAATGATTAAAAATTTATCATTTCTAATATCTAGTGTTAATGATTAAAAAAAAATGTTGCATACAAAGTTATAGCACCAGAATCTATTTCTGTATATGGACATTCCAAGTAACTACAGATGTCAGAAGGCAAATGGATGAACCGTTCATTGGCTAAGCATGATGGACAATCAGTTATAGACTGTATTTGGTTCAATAGAATGCCTACAAGTTTTGAGAACAGGTTTAATATCAACTTTCTAAAGATCCAAGAAGCATAAAAGAAAAAATTCAAGTAGTTTCACATTGAATTCGTAATTTTCTGCAGGGCTGAATATTTTAGGTGACATGAACAAAGCACAAAAGTGAACTGAGTTGCCTGATTTTAAAAGAGGATAATTACATAAGCAGATCAGGTTCCCAGTGGAACAGAAAATAATCAATGGGTGAAGTCTGGCGTAGAAGTTATGTAACTAATTTAACTTTTATCAAGGAGCAAAAAAAGTGATTGCTTCTTGGCACAAATAGGGTACAGAAGAAAGATGATGGACTGCATAGTACAAACTAAAACAGTTCCTGTTGCTCAACAGTAAATACAAAGTATTAAGGTATGAAAATGTTTCTGGAATCGGAAAATAATCCACTACAGCAGAATTCAGTTTCAAAGAACCAACATAAAAATGTAGACACTTTAATATTAAAGAGACACTAAAAAGGAGCACTGAAATGAGCAAAATCCACGTAGATGTAGAGATTCAAGACACCATACTGAAAATTATTAGAAATACACTCCAAAAAGGACCAAAACTCTCATAAGTGAATGTTGAGAGAAGGAAAGGTGTTTCGACAAGCGGAACCTGTATCCAAATAAGGATGAGAGCATGAACACTAAACCACTCAGCCACTGAGTAAGCAAGTGTGATGACCCTACTGTACAAGTAGAATTAGCTATCATGTGGATAAAACTAACCTGATTTGTAAAAGGAAATAATGCTTCAGGCTCAAGAGCCCTTAAAAAAAGGTTCAATCTAGAGATGACTGTAAATAGCTGTTTATGACCACTTATGACAGCCAGTCACTTTATGATGAGAAAGAATGAGAAATTAGGCATTAATAAAAAAAGGAACATTTATAGAAAAAACACAACTATACACCCACAATGTCTGTCTCCAAGTTACCCATTACCACTGCAGAAAGAAAAAGGAGTCATTGTAATATCTTTTATTAAAAAAAAATTAAAACCCAGCAGCTCAAAATCCAGCCACAGTTAAACAACAACAAAATATCACAAGGAAAAGGAATAAACAAATTAGAAAATGTTACACTCAATTGCTATTTCTGAATCTCAAATACAACATATACTTCAGAAACCATACAGTCACAATCAGAAGTACTGAGAAAAGCAAACCCTAATCCAAAGTACAAATAGTACTCATTTTGAAAAAGTACAGGGATAAAAGACTTAAGCGAATAGTTATCAGTACGCCCAAAACATTAAGAGGTTTTGCAGAACTAATGCATCTTAAAATTACTGAGACCTTCTGTCACATGTGAAGTCTCTCAGCATTCACTACTCATTATCACGTGTATAATACTGTACTACATGGACCCTGACCTTGGGTAACTGTTTTTTCCCCCCCTTTTTAGTTATGTTACATAGAAATATTTAACAGGTTCATCCACCTTAAAAATACAGAAGAATAGTACCAAGTCTATGAGGCACTGTAGAAAGTTAGCCCATTCAGCTACTGCACCGGCCAATATCCCAATCTGGGATTCTCCACTCCAGAGATTACAACATTGTACTTCGTTCTGAAGCGTTACAGATTCAAAAAATTATTTGTGGCATAGTAGAAGAGCAGCAGACAAACAGTATTTGAAGTAATGATCTCCTAAAGTGGCCTCTATAATGCCTAGCACAACTGTAAAATATAATTAAGGGGAAACAGTCCAAAACAGCTGGAGAGTTGCTACATATAAACTGTTAGGACAGTCTTAGAAGAGCTGTTGTACAAAGAGATGCTAGCAAGCTCAAGAGCAGCAATCTATACCACAGTGAACCATGTGGAATAAAATGGGCATGTATTTCAATTAATCTTTCCAAGTAGATTCTTGTATTGGGAGTTTCGTCATCATCACACAGATAATACTCTGGTACTGCTGATGACAGGTACTGCAAGGCATGATAAAAGGTGTGACTGAACAGCATTGCTGCAAGCTTGAGAAAACAAATGGGACATGCACACAATCCTCAGACTGCCCAAGACAGCTGCTAAATAGTGTCAAACACTGGAAATTCAGGTCAAAGTTCTCTTTGTTCATCCAGTCTGATTTTGATTCTGAGGCATAAGGGCTACTGGTGCTGAAGAGTAGCAGGAACTTGACTGACCTTTGGGCAAATCTCTCAGCTTACAAGATGTCCTTCCGATCACTATTTCACTTTGAAAATGCATAGGCAGGGAGAATACATGGAGAAAAATACCCAAGCTAGCTATGAAAAGAGGCAGGTCTCCATATATTAGCAAGTCTGAGGTTTCAATTAAATTTCTATAAAAAGAGAGAGGGGTAAGTTAGAGTCAGGCAAGATGAAAGTTGATGGGGGAATTACATGGTGCAGCTCTCACTGGGGAGCTGCTATTGATGCTCTGCTAAATCTTACAGCCCACCTTCTCTTTTGGGGTCTCAGCCTTCTGGCATTCCCAAAATTCTGTCAAACTCTCTTATGCCTAGTTCCTGAGGGACTTGAACACTAAGCTCAGCTTTCCTTAAATCCTCACCCTTGCCAGCCTTCCTTTTCTTAGAAGATGTTAAAAGCCCATTTGAATCCCAAGCAATCAGTCAACTCCTTCCTGAACAAACTCCCAAAGATAGGTAGCAGCATGCTAGAGAAACCTCCTGATTCTCAAAGCAGAGCTGAGAGGGGAACAGTATCACAGGAGGTAAAAGACAGACCTTGGTTATAATGAATAACTGAGCAACTGCTGCTCAGGAAAAAGAATGCTAAGAAGTATTCATAATATCTTTTGTTGTCTCTTGCTGTGTTTTAGAATCAAGTCCCAACCCAGCAAAGGATTTACACGCATAAGAGCGTATTCCCACCAAACCCATGAGACTTCTTACATACCAATAGTTAGTCATTTAAATACTGTTCTGGAAATGGGAACTTACTACACGAAGTGATAGAAAACAAGTGGCTTTAAGTCAGCTTTGTGACATTTTAGATAAAAGCAATACACACACTGCATAGGTCCCTTAACTTTATAGACTGTAAATCATTCCTATTTTACAGTAGTAGAAATCAGGATGTAAAATTTATAATAGATTGTTTTTTCAGCATGAGAGTAGCCTTCAGACTTAACGATTTCAAAATTATTTGAAATGCACCTTAATAAATTCTCCTTAAAAAAGGATTTCAAAATCCACTGATCACTTCTGTCACAAAGCACATTTACTGATAATAAACTAACAACTTATTCTTCAAGTGTTCGAACTGTATTTACAATGAAGTTTAGTCACATGCTATTTAGACATAGTATTCACACCCACTTGTATTCCCCTCTAACTCAGCACCACCAGACAACACAGGGTGCAGAGTAACCTGTCAGAGTTTTATTTCAGAACCACAGTGCCATACCAAAACACCTGTGCAAAGGGCAATACAGAGAAGCAGCACTCCAGCAGCACAACAGACATCACCACCTTCGCAAAACTCAGGCAAAGACTGTAAAAGTCGATCATACAACTGCAACATGTGAAAACTACAGTTAAAAAGCAAGAAGAGAAATATCAAACATCAGACCTCTTGCACAATGAAAGACATCTGCCTTAGCCCTCCTGCCAGTGTCAATGGCTCCACCTTTTAGACAAATAACCATAAGGTTCTCAGACAACCATGATTCCCCCTTCTGCATACAAGGGAAGTTACAGAAGGAGAGAGCTGCTTGAAAACTACCAAGAAGTGGCAGCAATAAGGAACAGCTCAGGTAGAACCAATCCATTGAAACTTCAGACAGTGGCTTTTTAATAAGCAGATACCTCATATCCGAGAACTCCTTAATAAATATGATAAAAAATTAAAACACCGTAAGAAAACTATTTAAAACAATTCAAGCCAAAAAGAATCATAGCAAACATGACTAGATAAGGAGATCTACACACACACAGATTTCAGAAGGTCTTTCCCATAACATCTTCAGGCAACAACTTGGCAGCAAAACAAAAATTTTTTTTTAATGTCTTTCTATTAAATGTTTCATTCTTTGCGAATGCTGAGAATAAATATAAGTATCATACAAACAGCAACAGAAAGGCCAATGAGCTAGCAAAAAAGGTGTTTTTTAAATTAAAAAAACAAACAAGCAAACTCCTGGTAGTAACAGCACTATCAAAAGTTAGGAAAACCAGGCTAATAGCTGCATGGAATATTCCAGAATCCACTGGGAAAGAGAAAGATTAAAACACACTAGCACTCTTCCACAGTCTCCACTGACCTATCATTCTCCTTTAGTACAAATAACTGTAGGTATCCAAAGTACTAAAAAGGGAATGGTCATAAAACTGAAGGGGAAACAAGAATTACTTTGGGATTTAGGGTATGCTACCTGGTGCATAATTAATTTTTAAAATCATGTTAAACCTGTCTTCATGACAAAATATTTGCATTCTTCAGTGTACCATTACAATTTTGTTCTTTAGCACAATTGGGCCAGCAACGCTGCATTTAGCAATACTAAAGGTTCAGAGCATTTCAGCTTTAAAGTGCCCTACTGAGCCCCAGAGATACAGGAGCAGGGACACATTTCCTTTTGCAACAAAACTAGGACTCATGCCCACTACGGAAAACTTGTTCTGGTTTCAACTATTCTTACTAAGCTTGAATGTGATTAAAGTTACATTTAATAAAAGGGCAAAATATATGATAAACATAAAAATGAATATTTCATAGCCACTTAGGATTTTCACAGATACCAACAGTTTATCACTTTCTCCTTTGAAAACTATATTTTAATTATTTAATTTCATCCTTATTTCAAGCAAAAATTACCTCAAACACTTCTGTGGACCTTGCTAGCCTTTCCATAAAGGGATGGGATAGATGTACATCAGCCAAATAATTACACAACTATTTTAGTATGCTTTCCCCTGACAATCATTTTTACAAATATATAAAGTCCACTAAACCCCCAAGCTGTTTTGTTTGTTTAATGAGAAAGGTCTTCCTCCAGATGTTTTTCACTACCTGTTTAGGATGCCTGTAGGGCACAGGATCAGGCTCCATTCCTACAGAAGCTATTTTTCCAGTATCACACTTAGAATTTCTTTTTGCCAGTAGCAAGCAGATGAGAAGGATATAAGTTCTTGTACATAGAATCACCTTGAATGTACTGCAAAGTGCCAGTTAGTTTTACATACTTAACAAATTAAATTCCCTGAAAAAACATTACATAAGAGCATTGAAGCTTCAGAATAATGAGTTTACCTTCCCCTTAACTGGTGTCTAGATGATCTCTTATCTCCCTGGAACACTTTTCCATAGCTATTGTAACACACAGTAAGTTTCATTATTTTATTTCCAATGACAGTGAAAACCTGCCTTTTTTGTCAGCAGTACAAAAACACATAAGAACAATGTTATTCTCATAACAACTTTTTTTTTTTTTACAAACTTATCAAATATGCTTTTTCTGTTCAGACTGTCTGAAGGCTGCTTTAATAACCTGTACCTTCTTTACAAATCATCACCTGCAGAATTTTGAATATTCCACACAAATAGATAAGAAAAGGAATCTTCCTTTATTTTTCAGTGCTGAACAGCAGAAAAGGTAGTTGGTCAAACACATTTATTAACAAAATAAGGATTGGCTGTTACTTACATTGTACTGCATATGATGCCAGGACAACAGCAGAACTAATGGGGCATGACAACCTGGAAAGAGCGGAAAATATTTTTATCTAGACACAGACTGTATAAATGCATTGTTAACAGTGTCTCCGCAATTAGTTCAGTATGTGAAGACTCATTTATCTTCAAAGAGTATCTGATTTTTTTTCTTACAAAGTTTGATTGTCAGAACACAGTAGGACCGGATATTAAAAGCTAGTTGCTGCGTAACACCTTAAGTGAATGTAAATAACTAGTCCAAAACAACATGCACATATTCTTGCTGGATGCTTACTTGGGAAAGCACAAAGGAGCAGGGCTTTTTATGGGGCTCTGGACATCATTTTAATAGCTGCAGTCTGGTGTATTTAAAACTAGACACAAACAGTAAAATTAGCAAAATGCCAAGCAGAGTTCTGATCTCATGTCCAAAACTGACTCCATAGAACAAGAAAGCCGGTACCTGAAGACAATTTACATTTGGCAGCAAATACTCAGGCCACCTTTTTCCTATTTTTTAAATTACAGACACACAGGAATCTCAGGCAAAATAACCACGGGGTATATGCCCACCATATAGGGCATATAACCCTGAAATCATGAGAAATGATAGCATAAAATGCCCTTTGCCATTCCCTCCCGATTACTGCACTACATAGCAGGTCCCCCACTTGGGATACCAGGCCCAGCACACCATGCCTTGCATAAGGATGTCTCAGGCTGACATTTTACCTGTAGACACACATCATTTCCTACAGCTCATTCAGAACAGACTTCTACACTGCTCTTAAGAAGTGAACTACGTGAAAATTTGTAATGTTTCCTAGCAATCTGATTTTGTTTAAAAGCAGTATTTCACAAGATACATTTTTATAGTAACAATGCCCTCAGAAAAGTTTTTAAATTTAATTTTTAAAAACAATTATAAAGAAATTGAAGATTATTATTCTTCTTACCTTCCTTCCACAATATCAGTCTTCAACTGCAGGAAGAATAAGTGCCTAGAAAAGATTTTTTGGAAAGCAAACATTTATTTTCACATTTAAAAGGTATGGTTTAAATGGTTACATGTTTTAGTTTTATTTTATTAGATTTTCTGGCAAGGTATACAAACAGATGAATAAAGCTTAGTGGCATTTGCAAATACACAGTTATATACCCACACACTCTCACACCAGTTTTAAAGATCTTTGGTATTCTGTACTACAACTCCAGGACCACAACAAACACTACAAAACCCAAACCATTACAGAACTGGGCTTTCTTTCTCCTAGGAATATTCACCTTTGATGTAACTTAAAAAAAAAACCAAAACACACCCCCCACCCCACCCCCCCAAAAAAAACCCAAACCCACAAAAAAACCAAACTGTGATAGTCTATCTTGAAACTATTCAACGAGCAAGAGACATTTCCCAAGTAGCATATACTAACAAAAAGCTCTTAATTCTCCAAGAGCAGTTCAGTCTTGCTCTTAGTAGTGCATTTGACAATGTGACTTCATAGAGATACTGGAAAGTTGGGATGTGAAGAGCCATAAAGAGCAGGTCTTTGTATAATTTCAGTTTAAAAATGCAGGATGGCTTATAACTGCATGATTAGCAAATACCAAAACCAGATCAATAGCTAAGTTTTTTTACAAGAAATATCATTTAACAAACTGTACTATTTATATTCTGAAGTCACTAAAATTAACAATGAAAATGTTACAAAAATGTGAAAAAAATGTGAGATTAATAGGTGCCTGTGAATTCTAAATTCCAAGTTCATGTGCACTGAATAAAACAAGTATTCAATTAATGCCTTGTGACATGTTAATTGAAAATAGCTTATAATTCATGTAGCCCACCCACCCCAAAAACTGAAATATAGTTTAAAAAATAAACCTTTAAAGGTCTGCTATAAACTGAAGCATTATAGATCTTCCACGTTACAAGTAATGGGCAAAACAGGAAACAAGAACTGTTATCTGTTGTTCCCGAAACAAAATAAACCCCACCCTCCCACACCCTCAGCATTAAATTCATTACACATGTTCAAAACTGACTCAATGTTGATACAAAGCTTCTAACAAAGACTTAGGGCATGCAGACAGTTTTATCACTCAACTTTCCTCTTTTTTCATCATTGCATCTGATTAAGGAATCAGAAAAGGAGAAAAAAAGGCAACAGGCAAGTACTTCAAGCAAATAAGAGCTCAAAAACCACAGGAATCCAAGGTGCAAATAAACCAACTACCATCTTTGTACTAACTTATACTCTGGCTGTATTTTGGAGTTGCATGTTGCATATAGCAGAAACTATTACGAGCACCCCATCAAGCTGTCAATTCCAAACACATTTAACACAATTATACAAAGTTATCAACCTAATAAAGCATAGTTTGCCAATATGTGGAGTTGGGAAAGGAGGGTTTTACACATTCTTAGTTCATGGAAATATACATCAAACAGAAGTTACCTGGTTTGTTCTTGCTGAAGTGTGTTAGGATCAGGTATAAAAAACCTTACACGAAAACGAAGGGTGCAGGGAAAACCTCCTGCAATATTTTAGAAGAGCAAATCAATTTTTTGTTAAAAAAAAAAAAAGAGCCCAAGGTTTTTATTTCTATTTTTATAGAAAGAAAAAAAGAACAACCACATAGAAATCTCATGCGTTTTTCTCATGAAACTAAAAGAAGCCACAAGAAGTCTCTCCTGATCCCCCAATACCAACTATGAGAAGACTCTCAAATATTGTGATGCTTTCTTTTAAAGTACTTTGTATATGATACTTTACAGAAATGACATTTAGTTATTTTTGCCTCACAAGTATTAGAAGAGAAAAAAGCAGCAAACATATTTGAAGCATCTCAATCAGGATAGTGCTCAATTCTATCCCACATATAAATACAAGAAATTAACAGAGTTCACCATATTAACTTCATGTATTTTTACTTCAGTTGATACAGGTAGAAATAAGAGCTGAAAAACAGAGCTCAAGTTTCACAGCACAAATTGGGACAGTGTCACTCAGTTCTTCTAAGCTACTATTTGGCAGGGTCACACTGGCCAGTTTGTCCTTCTTAGTAAGCATGCCATGTTACCCAAAGCTGTTTATAAACAAGACACACTAGAGCAACACATGCACTTGGAAGTGTGTGGTGTTGGTTTTCTGTTTGTTTGGTTTTCAATAAAAACAAGCCTAGGTATGTTGTGGTTTTTTTTCTTATTCTACTTGAGACAAGAAATTGCCAGAACCTATACATTAAACTGGCTCCACCTCCCGCAATCAAAACCCCTCTTCTTTATCTTCTGTATCAGGAGGAACTTAGTTGCACCATGATATAAGTACTGCTTTCATGGCCATGATGTCCAACACTGTTCAGAAGCCAAGTTTAGATGCTATTACAGCGAAGTTAGTGACATACCAGGTCTTATAAGCACTCAGGTAGCAGTAAGAGAAGTAGAAGTAGAAAGCTCTTCTGAAAAGACTGGAAGAGGTAAGACTTGCTCTTAAATATAATCTACCATCTGTATGCACTAATTTACAAGAACTGTATTTATTCTAGTCATAAGGACACAGAAAAGCAGAACTACAGTTAACAATCAAGATATTAAAAACAAGTCTTACCTTTTAACTGTTTTCTAATAGGTTTGTTTGGTTCAAGCCATCGCTGTGAAATGAAAAACTATTAGATGGATTAAAAATATTTACAAATAAATACTGTTTGTTTATGTGTATGTGTGTGCATGTATGTGTGTACACACATAAGTGTATGCATATATGTGTGTATATATGTATACACACATATACATGCACACACATTTATTATTTACTATACTTACAGGTGAATCTACTGAAGTTTCATTCTGCTGTAAACCAAAATATTCCTTCTCTGTCACACCAAACTGGTTATAGGTCATATCCAACAAAATCTGCCCAGTGTCTTGTTTCTGAAAACAAAACTTTAGAAGTTAAACTCGGCAACACTTAAGATACAATTAATTGAAACAAATGTTTTTAAACAAACATAAGTCACAACTAAAAATAACTGCCAATTCATTGGTTCAAAATTTCTCAGCAATAAGAGCTTTCCTCTGATAAAAGTTTTTCTTCTTTAAAGAGGCTTTCTTTCCAAAATACGTTAGCCATCTCATAATATGAATTGACATGAATTCAAAGCCCTTGATTTCGGTCCAGCAATTTAATTTTAAGCAGACAACCCCTCCCTTGACCAGTCTTTAGGAGCAATGCCGCTCTCCGGAGCTGTAGCCTGCAAGGATGGCTTATGGCCACATGGTGCTGCTCTAGGCCCTGCTGTCACCACCAAAGCAGCGCACTCTTCCCACATCATCTGTCAAAAGGCAAAGTCAGTACACATTAGGATGGGGGAAAAAAAAAAAAAAATAGAAAGATGCTGTGCTCCAGCCATAAGATCCTGTACTTCAACCTGAACTCCCACCTGCCCCTCAGCCTCCACGTGCTCAGCTGCCATTCAGCTGCCTCACTTTCTGCCTACATGTCCCTCAAAACAGGTATCCCAGAAGAACTGGTGCAACAGGGAATTACACAGGCAGCAGAGATCCAGAAGCATAAGCATGGTATAATTTTTTCCCCAAACCAAAGAACTATCTCCATGCCATGACACTGGGGAGAGCAGATTAACCAACTTCTGCCAAAGAACACTGTAGACCCATTTTATTAAAAAAAAAAAACAACCACAAGAAGAAACAAACAAAACCCCTCAAGAAGATTACAATCCTAAATATGTTAGTATGTAATAAATAGCTTGCAAACCTCTATGGCATTTTTGGTCTAGATTTTCATATACAAAATTGCTGGACAGAACAAAAAGCATGCAGTTTGTTTGATATCTTGTCTATTCAAGAAATTATAGCAAACTAATTTTTTGTATCATCTTCCAAATCTCACTCTTAAAAGTAGAAACAAACTGCACACACACAAAAAATCTACCAGGGGAAAATTATTTAGAGTGAAAAAGACAAGCACTTTATTCTGAAACAAATTTCCTAAAAATTAAGTCCCAATTTAATCAAGTAACAAATTTCTTATTCTCTTGAAACAAAGGACTTAATGTATAAACATGATAGTGACCACATTTTTGTGGATGGCCCCAGTCTTACCTAGTGCATAAGAGTCCTCACTTCATAAGCTAAGAACTCAGTATCGTGTTCAGTTCTTCATCTAGACCTTGTTTATTATACAACACTCAAGTCCTGTTCAGATTTATCTTTTTTTTTTTTTTTAAACAGGGTACCACACTGCTGTAATTGAGTGCTTTACATAGTAATACATTCCACAGTCTTCCTCTATCTCATAAAATAATTCTTCCTGTTTAAAAGATGGGAAAAGAACACAGATTCAAGCAAAAGACACTCACTTGGCTACCTTACTTTGGAGGATGGGATAATATTATCCAACACTTCCTATTGCTAGAGCAGAACTCCTAGTGGCTCATTTGTGATTTGAATGCTCAGTGTTTCTACATCAGCCTCCAGATACAAGGTAAAGTAACAGCCAACTATTGGCCTCCTGTGAAAAGCTGTGCCCATTTTTCCTGGAGCAAAGTCACATACGAAGAAAACTATGTAGGCAACACTCAACTGTCTTATGTATGAGACTACTCTTTCTCCTCCAACAGTCTCTCATCTTAATTAACTTTCACAAGAAACATCTGAGGTCTTGCAATAAATGCAAGTCCACTCAAACCTGTAAATCTGTGCAGCCACCAAAAGCAGCGGCTCTGTCCCCTCCAGCTGCACATTCCTACTCCCTCCTTTTGGACAGGCTACTGTTCCTTGGAATATTCAAACCACAGCACTGATCAAACCCAATTTTTTTTCTGAAATAGTGTAGACCTAAATCCAGCTTAGAAACTGGAATCTCAGTGACAGGTAAGGACCACGTGACCAAGCATTCCTTGTCACACATCGCTACAGTGCCATGCATCTGTCTGGCAGTTCTGGTCCAGCACCATCCATGAGGTGGGCTCTACTACGAAGACTGGTATTTGCTATCAGAGATAATCCATATATGTACACAAGAGGGCTCTATGAAAACAGCAGATGCCGCCTTAATCCTCTGAAATAATGGGCATTTCCTGATGTGAATACATTCATCTTTAGCACTGCCTTACTCTACCTATCATATTCGTTTCCCCAGGGTTGTGTTTTTATAAGTAGAACATTAAAACACTTTCAAGTGACATCACACGACATCTGCACAATTTAGAATTATAATTGCACATCTGTGGTGCATACTCCTGATATGAGCTAAATGAGCAACTGTTGTGACCAAAAGCAGCCATAACAGGGGGTAAGACATACACTTTATTAAAATAAAGTGTTCAGGCATCTCAGGTTTTATTACAAATAGGGCACGAGAAGACCACAGAAAGCAGGTTCTTCTGCTGATTTTCTCCCTGAATTTTGACACTTCTGACTTGCTTTGGTCTCCTTTCTTTGGAAGCATTATCTCCTAATTCCCTTCTCATTGTTCATGCTTCTGGTCCTTCATGACAAGTCAGATGCCTTCACCTTCTCTCTCCCTGAGCTCTCTCAGTTGCCTCCCCTGCCTCTCCCCGACACACATGAATTGCTAAGCCTTCTTACCAGTTCCCTGTAAAGATAAGCAAGCTCCCTACTACAATATTCTTGCACAGCAGTGGCAATTCTCTCTTTGCAATATTCCCATGGGTGTCCCAACCCTAAACCCAGCTGTTCATGCAACACAAGTCTCCTCCACCCACGTATCTACTATTTCCTTCTCTTCCTCTTCTTCACATTTTCTATCAAAAGCAATTTCCAACACTACTTTTCTTGGCTCCAGTTCTTGCTCTCTGGTATTAAAAGCACAAAACTTCTTCCACAGTGCCTAAGTACCCACTCCAGAAATCTAAGCTAAGTACAAAATGAAATTTTAAATTGATAACGTCTTCTTCAGTTGTTAAAATTCACAAAGCTATATGTTTCTATTATTTTTCCTCAAGAAAATCTATATTTATTTGGCTTTGGCTTAAACACATTAAGCTACTACATGGCTCATGCTGTGCAATCTTCAATCTATTCTGCACATAAACAGTTCTGAGATCTAGGTGTAAAGTGAGGCAGTCTAAGCATGTCACATCAACGCTTTTGAAGTTTGTTATCCTTTCCAATACAGTCCATAGCCACAGTGTCCTCTATACTACAGCATGTCAAGTGTTTTACAATACATCATATTCCCTCTCCCTCAGCCATAGGAAAAAGGCAAAACAACATCAACACTGCTCAGCTAAAATGGTCATTAGATCCCAGTTCCCCTTAACCCTGACAACCATTACGGCAAGTAGTTAAGACATTCTTAATACAGCTCGCTTTTTTCTACACCGAGATAAACCAAATGATGCATTTTCCACACTATCTTGTTACAATAACACAAGTTCTTAAGATAATCTTAAGAATTTTGAAGTTTTTCCTACTAAAAAGAAACATTTCCAAGAGGTTTGCGCATCTCCACCCTGAAAAGAAATCTCCATTTATTTCATCTTCCTGACATCTACCAATCCTGATCCTGAACTGTTAAGTTTTTCATCAACCAGCTCATATCCACACACCATTCACCTCCATTTAAATCTGCCTTGAAATATATTTTACCTTTATGTTGGATAGGCCAAAAATTAATATTTAAAGCAGTCATAATTAACACCTATTACATTCTGCCTGTGTCACAATGATATCCTGTTATAATTTAGTCAAGTTTCATTTCTAGTAAGCTACACTATTTTGAAGAGAAAGAACCCTTCACTATTTATGTCAAGCACTGCCTAGAAGCTGGGGAGTTCAAGAGCCACTGTCCTAAGAACTGCATAAACATGAGTAAGGACTGCTAGTTCTTTGGAGTGGAGGGGTAAATATGCAAGCAATCCTTCTCAGTTTATCATCTTCTACAAGGTAAGTAGTACAAAGTGACACCTTTAAGAGGACAGTGCAACATATAGAACACCTACTTGTCCCTCTCCTCTGCAAAAGCTTTTATCCCACTTTCTGGCAATGATAACCTCACAGTTAAGCACCACCTAGGCTTTTGCAAATTCAGCCTCACTTCAGACACAATACCCATTGCCCCTCATGTGCTGTCTGAGGTCATACTTTCCTAATTTAGCCTGTAACAGTCATGCACCACTAAACAGTGTGTCCTTTGATCGCAATACGCCTATGAGCTTGAATAAAGCGCTACACTTACTTTTAATTTCCACACTAATTTTCCACACAGTTAATTTATTTGCTCTTCTGCTAACTGTCCTCTTCTCTTCCTGGAATTTATTTACTCACCTGATACTCTTGGTTCAGAGCATGAAAGATTTGTTTAGGTAGCATAAACAGACTAGTCTCTTCCTTCTTTAGGTCCAGACTTTTGCAGAGCATCCTAGCTGAACTTTCTATGCCTGCCTGACTGGAACTTCCCTCTTTTGACTGCAAGTAGCCAGGATCCACACGTGACATTCCCTGGAGGGTGGCCTCGATGCCAAGACTAACACTGTTAATACTTCCTTGACATTGGCTGAAGATTCCTGCCTGGTGCATAATATTATAGCACTCACCTTTTTTCAAAACGGTAACACATGAGCAGCTCAGCCTGCAAACTACCAGTGTTCTCCCTCTCTATTGTTTGCAACTGAAAATTGAGCTTAAAAAAACCCATTACCTCATCTTACGAAAGCTATTAGTTTACACTACTGATTTCCCTCACTGCAACTACTCCTTGTTCAAGATAACCTATTCACTACCTCATATTCCTGTACTTACTTTATTGTTAATAATGCCCAAACCTTACATTTTTGATTTACTGATTCACCAGCAACATGTTAATTAAATTTGTGAGGAACTTTATTAATGTCCTTTCACTAACAGCTCCTTTTCAGCAATTCTACTGCCGCCTCTCGAGCCAACTCCCTGCCCATCCCGTAACTCTTCTAGATTCCATACACTCCAGTGCAGTATTTTCCTGTATAAAGGTCATACAAAATATTTATCCAAGCCCACAGAATTTTGACCCACTACATTTCCTCTGCTTCAAAAATGATTTAAAACAAACATATACATGACGTTAGTCATTCCAGTTCTAACTGGAAGAAGCTCCCCTCTGCTCATTTTTTCTTTCAGCTTTTATTATGAAGTCAGGCCCTATGAAGAGCTAAGACTAATAAGCCTGCTGTAGGACAGATCACTTTCTCACTGTCCTCAAAAGCATCATCAAATTTCACTGTCTTACTGTTTTCCAGTCATAGAGTATAGAGTTCTTCAATATAAAACTAAATATTTGTTGCCAGCCTGAAACTTCATACAGCAGTTTTTTAAACATGCAGGGACACAGATTAGTATTAAACTGTCATGTATTATCAAACAATATCCAGTAGGAAAACTTAGTGACATTAACAATTCTGCATCATTGCATTTTACTATGAGTGGTTTAAAATTATAAAACTCACACCCAGAATCAAATAGAACCTTTAAGACTTGTATCTCTGCCCATTATTTTAAGCCTACCAATAATCATTGTTGGTGTGAATTGTAATTCTCAAATACTGGAAGAAGGAACTTAACTGACATGGTGGGGAAAGAAAAACCTTCCTTACAATTTGAATCTTAAGCTGTGCAACTTTTCTCACTATTAATGCCTAATCATTTTATTTCTAGAAGGAAACCGTATTACTAGAAGTCAACCATTCTAAAAGTAAAAATCACAGGTACTAAGACATAAGTATCAACTCAGAAAAACAATGCAGTACAGAAGTGATCTGACACTAAATTTTAGCTCTTCTCAAAAGTCAATTTACTGAAAATTAAGAGGCATACTTTCCAAATGGTCATCCCTGGTAAATTAGTCAAAACAGAGCAAAAATGGAAAATTGCTGCATCTTTATACCAGAAATTACAAATAAACTTGCATTATTGTTCAACATATGCCTCTTAAACACACCCTAACATGGTATGTGAGCACATTCTGTATATGTTAGAATGACAACTAACATATTCCTAACGTGAAAAGATTATGCATTACAGCCTCAGAACAAGACAAACGTAATATGAGAAAGAGAATTAACATTATCACAAAATTCAAAGACCTGGAATTTATTGGGATGCTTCAAGAAAACCTGGATATAATTAAAATCAAGAGCAACACTCAATAAAGTGTAGTCAAGTCTTTGTCTCAAATGTGTTTTTGAAAGAACATTTCTAACTCTTAGCTTACATGCCCCTTCTATTCTTTGCCTGGTCTCTAGACATGTTCCATCTAAATACTGAAACACATAATGGGGGAAAGACAAGAAAGGCCATTTCAGCCTTGTGGGCTTAACATACTTTTCTTATTTGGAGTGCAAGCAATGTAGCAGAATGTGTCTGTCTGTACTCCCATGTGAACTTTCTTGATAATGATGACCTAAGAACAGTACATAACTCAAGTTACACTGATTAACTCTGTGATACATCAATACAAATTTCAGATACACCAAAACCGTAATATAAACAACTTTAAATAAAAACAATGAATAAAAAAGCCTATCACTTCACTACTCTGTCAAAGACAAAAATCCAGGAGAAAAATAGCATTATTCACTTTAAGTATTTACGGTTGGTCAGGCTACTGATATTCTTTGGGATAAGTGCTTAATAAGAATAAATTTGCAGGAATCAAATTATGCATCTATCTTCAGGTTTCTCAATAGATAGAAAGCCCCTCAGGTTACTTCCATAAGCAAAATCTACCTTCCTTTTTCCTTTGCCTAGTTTTAGGATATTTGGTTTTCATTCACATTGATACAGATGCACTGGGAAAAGAAAGTATCATGTGGCAGAACAATAATGACACCTATAGCTATAACTTTTAAAGTTTTCATAAGCCCATGTAGTTTGCTAACAAAGTCTGATGTCAGCTCTATAAAGATACTGTTGCTACAGAATGAAAAGAAAGTCCTATCTTTATTCTCCCTGTTCTCTACAACATTTAGTATTTGGAGTTACCATGAATGTTCTACCATCATTTTAAAGATGTTACTTAGTAATAGTTCCAAATTTCAAATTACGTAAATTGCTCTTTTCAGTGTGTCAATAGGTTGTAAGTTTAGACTACTTAATCTGCCATCTTTGTATTAAATTTAAATCCATCTCAAATTTACTAGCCTTGAGCATCTGTGCAGTGCCAACAAGATATTAAACTGACAATTTAGGAATATCTATTTGCTTAAACTCAAAGCAAATTTCTCTCAAGTGTCTTCTTAGCGGTGATGTTTCTTGTCTTCGAAGTTATTTTTCTATATAACCCCCTATGCTTTTGAATGAAATCCTCTTGCAGTAAGAATTCTGTGTTCAGATAGCTGCTACATGACAAAGCAATGCTCAGTATTTTTCCGTCTGCTGTCATCAGAATGGGAGGAGTCTTTGATTCCATTTATTACATGAACAAAGGCCAAGCTTTGAGTATTCTGCTTTTCCCCATTCACTCTCCACTATTTGTGCCAGAGAAGCATAATCTTGTATATGAACATAAAGCACATTTATGTATACATAAATATTAGTCTAATATTAGTTCAAACTGAAACATATATCCAAACTTAGAGCTTTGATAAATCACAACCAGATATCACTAGCCCACAAAGATACAACTCTGAATGTTGCAGTGTTGCAATGATATGTTGAAGTAGTTTTAAAGAGAAAACACTACACTCTATGCTTTAAAAGAGGTGTTTCTGTTCTGTTCCAATTCTCCAAACTCAGACAGGAGAGAAAAATTCAGCAGATTTCAGCAATAATGGTAAAAATTGAGACAGTAAAAAACCTAGAAAACATTTACAACATTCTCAAGACACAGTATGTCTTTTTATCCATGTATTTTGTATCTATGTCTAGTCATTTCAGAAAGCACCTTGATTTTAATAATGTATTACTGTGTTATTAAATACGTTGCTGTTTATTTGTCTTATAATCATGCCATGTGATATGCATATTTAATTTCTTAAAAATATAGAATTATCAATTGATCTGGCATCCCGAAATTAATAAGGAATGGAGAAAAATCGTATCTATAAATCAACGTCTTGATGTGAGAAAGTTTCTCCAAAGCAACACGAAAAGACTTCACTAGTGGGGAAAATCTGTTCAGAGCAAGACTTACTTTCTTCAATACATGACTAGCTGATTCACAGGCTGACCACAGACATGAGTTACTCTCTGCTCACAGGCATAAAACTGAATGATGTTGGCAATTAAAATAAAAATACAAACAGAAACAGGCACAAACTTCACAAAGCTCAAGTTTTCTTTTAACATAAGCCGAACTTGGACACAAATTTTCTGCAGCTGGCTTCAATCCCTTTTGAGAACTGGACCTTGTGACACAAACCAAAGTGCAGCAAAGCCTGTTCTTCAGCAGTCATAAAGGTTAGATAATCAAGAAGGGCCATCCCAGGAAATAAGTGCAGGTTCCCTCAGTACCAGTATGAAAGCTCTGTACTTGAACATAAACCTTCTTGTAAACCTCTTCCTTGCATTAGCCTGTAACATAGCAGGGTAGCCACACTCCCTGCTTCTTTCAATAAACCAATAGTGGGTCCTGCATTGCCCCTATGGCAGTTCAGCATTACAGCTGCAGCAAAGGAGGCCCTTCCAGTTCCTGGATGAAGGGAGTAACCATCAGGGATACCCTGGGGCTATGGTGAAGGCAGGGAGAGAAATCAGTTGGATCTGGAGTTTCAAAATGGTTCCCATTTATCATACTGCACTCACTGCTTAAGACAACAGTGCTGGTCTTCAAGCCAAGCCCTAAATCTATTGCTCTGTAAACATTTGTTTACAAGGAAAAATATACTATGTATGGCTTTCAAAAACTTTTAAATTCTTCATTTTTTAAAGATCATTGTGCAGGGGGAAAAGGCAATTTGCCTTCAAGGCAATCCTATCGGGCATGCTGGAGGCAAACAATGGAAATGATATACTAATGTGTTGTTCTTTCTCTTATGTACCTACTTTCCTTGTACCCCACTCCCCAATGTCAGTTACTTCGTATATAAAATATATGCTAAAATATGAGACTAAATCTGTATATATTAGAATCAAAATCATCTGTTTACCTATCAAATAATTTCTATTTCAATAAATGTCCAAAGTTCAAAAATAAAATCAGTCTGCACAGAGAACTGTAATACTTAGGAAAATACAGCTTTAAGGTGAAGTTTTGAATCTCCTATAAGAAAACATTTCACAGTCTAAGATATCCAACAACGCAGCTTCCTCAGCAGAACACTTATCAAATAGAGTAAATGGGTATGATGAGTATCATATACACAAATTCACACAATTGTAGTTAAATTCATCTACAGTTTTTCTGCACAGTCAGATAATTCTACTGAAAATTGATTGAGGAGTGAAGTTATTTCCTTTGTTATCATTTAAAAACAAACTAATACTTTTAATCAGTACTGAAGGATATAAACTATTTACAGAATACAGTAAAGAATGTAGAGTACAGAACTCCGTTAACCCCCTTTCCCTCCCTGCTCCCAGATAAAGAATCAACATTGAAGTATAAAAGACTGAACAGAACTGCCCTACTAAGCCATGATGTTTTCACTATTTACACCGTCTCTGCATTTCAGAAAATATGTACTGACATCACAACAGGAATTTACAAGGCCTACTCCTTTTAGCACTACCAGTCTCTTGATGGGAGAAAAGGAGGAGCACATCTAAGTCTGGGAGTCCCATTAAATATTAATTACTTATAGCTGATAACAATCACCAGATCTGTTTCCTCATGGTTCCCATATCATACAGAAGACCTTTTTCTAGGTAGAATCTGCAGGCCATTATTTTATGACATTTCAGTTGGTTGACTCTGAAGATTAAAATAGCACTTTATATATCCAATTTCATAACCGCTAATTCTGCAATTTGTAATGGTAAATCTATATCTTCAACATCTTTTGGAAATTCCATGCCTCAGGGTCCCACATTTGATCTTCAACTTTCAAACTAATTTCTATGTGTTTAAAAAAAAGGAGTTTTCCAAACTTACGTTGACTTTGAAGCTTTGTACTGAGCCATCCAAGAAGTGGACATTACAGATTATCTCTGACCGGGTTTTCTCTTTTGGTAGTTCTGATGCTCTTATGTTATTTATCCTCCCACCTAAGGCTCGTAAACGGGAGTTCATAACTATCGCTGAATAACCTATAAAACAAAAATTATGTTTAATAACAGTTCTTATAATTCACTACATTTCATCTATGTTTCTCCAGAGAAACCCACAGTAACATGAAGACCTCATTACACCCTAAATACCTATAGTAACAAATGCTTCTTATAGAAAAAGAATGATTTGTAAAACTAGCACATTGTAAACCAAAACATAGATAGAGGGGCTTCCATGTTCTAAATGTGAACATTCTAAAGAGAATCACAGGTAACCCCTGCAATGTATACTTACGTTAGGCATGGGCCATTGCCTTAATTTAAATCAGTAGAAAACTCAAACACCTACTATAAACCAGGAAGGCAATACCAATACAAGTTTTTATCATCTGTAACTAGTAAATCCCTCATCCCCTTATAGATTTCCTACATATTTCTATATTTACTATATAAGTTTCACTACAATAAAGCAATTCTGTTTACTCTCAACTGACAAAACAGTCTTGAGTTAATGCAGATCACGTTCTGTCAAATAGCATGTTGTTTCAGGAATATATATATATATATATAAACACCATATGTAAGGCAACCAAAACTAACATTAAAAACATGTCAATATTTTACAGCCTAGCATACATAAATTCATGAAGCCAGAAATTTATATCTGATAAGAACATTCAAAAAAAAAAAAAAAAAGTTGTCCTGTTGGAGTATGATTTTTGGAAGAATCTTCATGAACACCAAAACTCTGAAAACCAGTTTTCACAAACGAAAAAAACCCAAACCAACCCACACCCCCACCAACAGAAAAAAGCCATTCACTGAAATAAGAGATGAATTAAATACAGTCAAGCCTGTAAACATTTCAAGCTTCTCTTCACTGGATCAGTTTACCAATTAACATCACAGCATATAAAGCCAGCTGGCAAGCGAAGCAGAGGATAGTTTTCCAGGTTAATTACCATACCAATTATCAAATCATGCCTTACTTATTGGAGACTAGCTACAAGAAAACTTGCATAATATGTTTCCTAGACTGCTGGTCAAGCTAGATGGGACTAATATCAGGACTATTTTGCAATCTCCCCTTATTTGTGTATCTGCCTTAAAACATAAACTGGCTTTTCTTTTAAGCAGCTAAAGAAATGAACAATTTAGAATAAAAATCACCTAAAATACTGAAACATCATATCTACTCACACATCACTACAAAAAGCAAATGTGAAATGCATGAGGTGCCATGAGATGCATAATTGTATAGAGCACCAAAGGCAAAGCAGTGCAGTGATCCATGCTTGCGTAACAATGTATAATCTATACTTAGAAGCAGCTAAAACAACTCCCTTCTCACCCAGAAAACTCAGAAGTCAGACACACTAAAGCATTCATCAAGCACTCATAATTTTTGTCAGCCAATTGAGTTTCCTATTGTATATTTTCTAAAATCAAAACTCAAGTTGCCAAAACTCATTTATTTAGCCAGCACATTGCATTTTTTCCTAGATCAGCAGTATTATACTATTCTTTCCCAAACATATGGAGTTTGGTTTTGTTTGCTTTGTTTTGTTTTCTTTTGTGTTTGAAGGAAGGAAGAAAGGAAGAGGTGATCTTTAGGTGAATTCTTAATAGTATTTACATATAAACCATTATGCATTCCTATCACTTGGAAATTGTTCTTGATATACAGTCTGCAGCTAATCATAATATGTTAATTTTTATATTTTTTTAATTCTAGAAAATGGGCTTTCTTATTCAGGAATGGTTGTTGCTAAATAAAAAATGCCGTTATCTAATTAGCAAAGACATACAAAAAGGTAAAGAGAGATTACAATCGTATACCAAGCTTTCAATCTCACATTTAGCACTGTGTTCATCTTTCAGCAAAAATGCAGGTGACTACATGAACTATTCTGCACAGCCTTTTCTCCCCTTTCCACCCTGAGGTCAAAAAAATCCTTTTCACTTGCAGAAATAACTCTCTACCCATTAGTCCACTGATGGGTAAAAGGAGAAAGCTCTTTGCTGTGGGGCAGCCACTAGATGAAAAAATAAGGATTTTGGTTGCCAGGTTCAAAGCTTCGTCAGCCTGGCCTTCAAGGCTCAGTCTGCACTGCGATGCCTAATCTCCTTACAGATTTTTCTGCTCTTGCGAAAATGCTATTTGACCCTTCTGCTCATATTCCCCAACCTTTCCTGCCTGCCATCCGCAATGCTTCCTATCTTACACTTATAACATTCCCTTTTTCTAAGTATGTTCTACGTCTCTTCTACCTCAGCCAGGCTTCAGCAGACAGCACTGATCACAGAAGTCTCCAGCACTCAGCTCCTGATCTGCATGGAGAAAGCAAGAAAATCGATCTCAGCCCCTGCATTCCTAGTGCAGAGCGTGCTGCAGGATGAGCTATGCTTGGCGACTGCAGAAATTTTGATATACAACCTAATCACTCTCCAGCAGAACATTAATTTTTGTGTCACAATATAGCTAGATCTTGCTACTCACTTGTTCAAGCTTTAAATATAGAAGCTGATAAAACAGCATCAATAACATTTATATATTTGCTATCCACAAAAGAAAAGCCCAAACCCCCAAAATTCTTCTGTAACTGTGAAAAAATAAACCTGTATAAACAAACTGATGATTTTTATTTAACTGACTGTGCATAGGGCACAATTAATTACAGGTCCATTTCATTCCACAGTCCCTCTCTCTAGGAAGCCTAGCATGTCACCTGGATAACCTAGGCCATAATTGAGGTAGATTTGGTAGGCTAGGTCTAATTTTCAGATTATGGTCCCCTATGTTCTTCATAACTTAAAACCCTAAACATTTCTTTTCCACTTACGTATCAATTTCTACAGGAAATTTAACCATTGGCCCCGATGTACAGTATTACACTCTCCAAATCCAAGCCCAGGTCTTCATTGAATGCTGTCAACTAGACACAAGAGATGACAGGAATTTTACCTTAAAGCTGTCTGCTACAAGAATGAAATTCCATTTTGAAGTTTTTCACAAAATAACGAGAACTGTGAATGCCAAAGAGATCGTACAATATGCATTGTTATTGTTGAACTTCCACATGTCCTTCAGCAAGTCAGACCTGCTTTTTTCTATGGCATAAACAGCTTGTCTCCCAGCATCCACAGAAGCTATCCAAGAAATAACAGTAACACATACTTACATACTGCTGTTCATTATAAAAATCAGAGAGCTGCTTATTTTGAGATTAAAATTGCAGTCGTTTTTTATGCTAGTTCTTCACAGTTACACTTGGTTTAGTATCTTCAGATTATATGCTGGATGCCCCAACTGAAATAGTAAATTGGAAATTCACCACAAGAAATCCAAATGTGCTAGTGTGACTAATTTGCATTGAGTTCACAACTGAAAACTTGGAATTCCTTGATTTTTACTGCTTTTATTTTACATAAAATTGTAACACAGTTGGAGTTCATGGTTTGTGTTTACATCATGCAAAGAGCCTCAGCTGAGGCTGTCCTTGACAGAGCCAGCTGACCATGGAAACTGTGCCAAGGCTGGGATAAACAGCTGACTGTTTGGACATCACAGCCATTAGTCAACTGGAGCTCAAACGGCCTTATCAAGCCCCAGGAAACTGCCACCAGCTGGGTCTCCTGAACAGAGAAAGGCAGGCTCTCTACTTCCCACCTACATGGCCTTCAATGTTACTGTGCAGTCAGTAAGCTCCTGAAGGAGCTATTTTACAGGTGTCACACCACAGGCATCAGCCTAAGTCATTTTCCATGTCCTAGTTTAACACACTATACACTCAGTAGTCTTGTGAGGAAACAGCTTTGCGAATCCCTAGTCCTTCCCTAGGGCAAGGGAAGGAGAACACAAGAGGTGAGCAGCTGAGTTATGAGCAGCTGCTCTACTACTTTTCTTCCATATATGACATGTGTTTTAAACTGTATTCTAAATAGGCCCAGATTACTGAAATGGGTTATCAACCCCAGTGCAATAAAGAGGGGTATTGTGGAAGCATATGAAGCAACCTGTAATGGCAACTGCTTTTGGGATAGGCAGAGGGTCACTGAGATCTCAGGCAAGACCAGATGCCAGCTCTAAACACCAGCATCAGCCTCCAGCCCTGAGGAACCAGGACCAGCCATTACATGCAAATCCCAGCTCCTGCTTTGTAGCCTCAGGCAGGAGACTAATTCACAAAACAAAACAACAAAAAACTATAAAAACAAATTTGAAGATTATCAACAAGTGCATAGTTTAATAATTACTCCCCCTTTCCCTAAAATAAGCATCTTGGATCCAGAAAGCGGAGAGTTACATTTTAATTAAAAACCAAACAAAACCACCTCCAAAACAGAGTTATTTTCACCCTAAGGTATAAAACAAACATGTGGAATTCTATCCCATAATCAAGCCACGCAAAAGGCTTACAGGAGCAACAAATACAGCTACAGGAAGTTAATGTTTTCCAAGTACATTAAATACATTTCTGGACAAGTTTGGTTATGCATGCCTTCTCCTACAATAACACTGCAGTCAAGCGGAACAAAAACAATGTGTTTTCCTCATCTTTTGTACTGAAGACTAACTTTTGAAAATACTTTTTCCCCACCAACATTTCTTTCCAAATCACATTGGAATTGATAAAGAAATGTATGTCTCAGTAAAACTACCATTAATGTGTTTGTTACCAAGCAACTAAATCAAAAGCAGATTTGCTGAGTACTCAAGGGCCTTCTACATACAATCACACCATATATAAACTGTGAATAGTGGGTTTTTTTAAAAAATCATTCATTACCATCATTTCATGGGTAAATGGGGATATTTTTATTCCTGCAAGTGAGTGCACTTTTTTTTTCCTAGAAGGGGACTACGACACTAAGTGTTCTCAGAGTTTCTTGACAGTCATGATTGAAAATGTATAGTAACATGTTGGGCTCTTGAAAATCATAAATATTACAGTATCTGATTATCATAAGAAAAAAAACCAACCCTAATAAACCTGACATTTTTATGGTAATCTATAGTCTGATTATTTCTTCCCATGTAGTTAAGAAGTATTTACACACCTCAAAGTCATACCTATCATCAGTGCATCTTAATGAGGGTTAAGTTATCCAGCCAGATTTTCCAAATAGAAGACCAGAGTTTAACTCAACATCTATGAAAACCAGCTTATGTTTTCATCTTCTGCAGAGGAAATGCATCATCTTTTCTACATTCCCAATAAGAAACTAGATGTCTCCTCAATATAAAATTCAAATCTAGTATTTTGCAGGAAAATGCCATGAGGTTTTTAACCACAACATAGTATTTGCAAGCTTCCATACAAATTACAGGGCATTAGTAAAGCAATAACCCAAGGAAAAGATAAACTTCATTTTGAGCACTGTGTGCAGGTTATCACTTGTTCTTTATCTATAATTATTTCCCACAAACTTTTCCTGACACATTGATCATAAATTACAGAAAGTAAATTTGGAAGCCAGAAGTATCACAACATGATGAAACTTCACATCAATTGGAAAAAAATAATTTAAACTGTAAGTATAGAACAGGCACGAAAGCCTTAAATGATAAAGCATTACAGCTTATGGTGTAAAAATACCTCCAAATTGAGATAAAAAGAATAAGAGACTTCTTGCAGCACCTTCTTACTTAGAACCAGAATAAAGGTTAACATCCACATTGAAAGTTTGTGTGCACATGTGTCACATGCAATCTTCAAAGCAGTAGCTGCAAGTTTTCCAATTGTCACTCTTTAGACAGCAGTATCATTATAATAGAAGCCCTTCACCCCAAAATTAAAAAAATTAAAGATTCAGCTTTCTTATATTTTCTCCCAGTGGTTAACATCTGTGATATACTGCAGCACATCAAAATTATTTACCGGTCATATAATTAATGAATAAGTCTAGCAAAGCATTCTGAGAATATATGTTATCAAAAATTCCATGAACCAGGTTTGTCATTCTAGTTATCATCTTAAAGTTTTCCAGAAAACCAGATCTCATAGGCAGAGATTCTTTACAGAAAATGAGCCCATTAAACAAACAAACAAAAAAAGCATAGGTGATTAAAGTTATACCTTGAATATGTATGAAAATACCTATATTAACATATATTCTTGCATATATTGCCAACCTAATATTTACCAGAACTAGTATAGAACAAAGAAAAAAGTTTCTTCCATAGTGAAATATAATTACTCTTCTTCATCTGACAGCTCTTTATGCTGGAGTTCATGCACAAATAAGCCTTCAGGGTAGACCATATATGCGATATCTCTATCTGCTTATTTAGAATGTACTTGAAAGCATTTTAGTTTCAATTAAGGTAGTTATGACAAAAAAGCCTTCATTTAAAAGCAAAAAACAAACAAGTAATTTTGAATACTCTTTTCTTTGCTAACCTCCACAAAATTGGAACCTAACTTTTTATTTTACTTTTTAAAGCCAACAACTAAATAGACAAACTGTATTGTTCCTATGTTGGGTGCTTACCTACTGCTCCGTAGTCACTGCTTCTAAGAAGAAAATTCAATACATACAGCTGAATAAATTTTAAAAATCCCCACACCACTACAAGAGGTGTTTAATTAATGCAAAAGATTAAGTGCTTTTTGAGCCTTCCCCGTACTTCATTTAGCTTTTCATTATAAGGTATCTCTGGTAAACTTGATTCGCAAAGGATTTCAAGGGAGATCCAGCTACGTTGAACCCTGGATTCAGCAAGACCACACATGAATGTCAAAGACTGACTGGAGGAGGTGGGCGGGAAAGAAAATAAGCCTCAGTTTTAGTTTAGCATTACAGTATGTCTTGATTGACAGGTCCCTAAGATCCAACTAAGACAATAACATAGCAAAGGTAATGCAAGCACTGTGAGAAGCTGCAAATACCTGGTGCAGAATAGCCATGCAGCACAGTAAGCCACCCACTCTTCATTGAATTCTACTGCCTGGTACATACGTACACTCACACTTCTGGATTGGGGACAATACTTCTGTTGGGAACCATCCAGTCTCTTGATAGATGGCAGAGAGGGACTTGATGACAGACTCTGTGCTCTCAAAATATTGTATAGATGTAATAGAAAATACTTTACTCTCTTCAGAGTTGTTACAGAAAGCAGAGCTGCACTTAAAGTGACAGAGTAATAACACTAAGTAAATGAATTGTCCTTTAAAAACAGTATTCATATTTGTTATATATATTATATATTCATTCTAAAACATGTTTTAGAGACAAAGACTCTACTTCAACTTTTCTGAGATCCTTCTTCCTCTTCCTCCTCCCCTTTTTTCAAAGGTCTGCATTACCTCCATCCTACAGATTTCTGTCTGCAAAGTCTTAAAATGTGCACAGCTTCAATCACACAGTCCTTGCTGTTAAGACTGAAGAGGACACAGACTGGCTAGCAATAAAGCAGGACAGGCTGATATAATAGCTTAATAGAGATTATTTGACCAAAATCGTCACATTGTTTACATAGTCATAGTCTTTATATGTGGGGAAAAAAAGAATTGTTCCATCCTCTCAGCAACATGTTCAACAGCAAGACTGGTTATCTGAAAACTTAATCTTGAAATTAGATAACCTAAAGGTAATTAAACTCTAGAAGAGCTTACTGGTAGAAAAACAATACTGACCATCGATTTCAGTACTGGGGTTCTTAATACAATTTAATCCAACTACTGAGGAAAACGCAATGGTCCCATTTGCAAAGGATCAAACCAGATTGAATGAATGACCCTTCAAACTCCAAGGGTGTGAATCTGGTCATGACAACTTCACTGATGCTACTTAATGTACATAGAATTAAACTGTGCAGTTAAGTCATGTCAGGATCCAATGTGTCATCTTACACAGCATGAAGCATTACTGTTAGACCTTAGATACTGGATTAGCACTAGTACAGAGATACCATCTACTGCATGCAGAATGACTGAGAAGAAAAACAAATGGGAGGAAAAAACAACTGAAGTAATAGCAGAGACCTGCTCCCTACACTGTTGAAGTACAATAAAAGACAGATGAGAACAAGACACTTGTAATGCTTTCGCATTTTTAGTAGCTTTTATTGCTCATGTAAGAGATCTTTATGATGTTTATTTTCAACACCCATTTATAAAATAACACCTTAAGCCAGTGTATTCAAGGCAATAACAGCTCATTGCTCCATTTCCTGAACCGTGCCAATTGAAAAATTCAGGAACTCTACCGCTTCCTCTATCACCTGTCTCAGCTTTAAACAGCACCACAGCACAAAAAAAACCTGGTTTGATGAAAAAGGCAAGAGTTATCACTTATTTCCTAAATAATGCCTTTTTGGGGCTACAAACAATGTTGCATGAACTCAGATGAGAAACAGCGAATTGAAAGTCAAAGTTCACCTTCTTCAACTCGATAGTGTCTTATATTAACAACACCGAAGAGTGGAAGAACATGAAAAGTTGAGTCAAAGTGGAAGCTAAACACTGCAGTGCCCAACTACCAACATTCCCCATAAATAGTTCAGGACAGACTTAAGAAGCCAAAGGTAATTTTTTTTTTTTAAATCTTTTTTTTTTTTTTTTTTTTTAATTACCTGACATGTTGTAAAATCAAATAATCAAAGCTGTGTCCACACCTGCAGTATTTGGGTAACTAAATGATGCAATTACTTTATATAAAATAATTTATGCCTTCAAATTTTCAAAACCAGGAAGTGTAAAATTCGGTGGTGAATATTTAAAGACAAGCTACTAAAATATTCTGAAACCTCAAGTATCAAGTTAATTGTCATAACAAAATTTAAATACAAAAAGACCTCATATTCTACCAGCAGGCAATGAACTGTATTTCATGAAACTCTTGTATGACAGATGTGAACCATCATGTCAATTTTACTGCCAAGTAAAGTTGTGATAATTAAGCACAATTTTAATCATCTGCAATACAGATTCAGGAAGGGATGTAGAAAAACAAATAACCAAAAGTTCCCTCTACGGTTTAAAATAGATATATTAAAAAAAAAACACTTTTAAAGGGGAAATTCTACCATTTTACTATATCCATAGTATGATATTAGTCAAGCAGCCTAGAAACTACCTGTGCTATTTCTACTGATTTTAAAAACACAGGAAAAACAACTTAAAATGGGGATTATCCAAAATGTCACACTATCCAATAGACTTGCAGGTCCATACTAATCTCTACCTCCTCTAGTGTAAAATAAATAGAAATTTCACTTTTGAGAAGTCAATGACAAAACTTTGCTGAGAATGTCAGAGAAGCATCAACTCCCCACATCACGTTCCCTTCGTGAGACATGCTGTTTTCTGGTAAGAGGACAGCAGTTTAAAGTTACTATTTATGAGTTAAGGCTACCGATCTATGCTGAAACAATGTTTCATTTCCCAATGCAGCATGATGGCCTATAAATAAATAAATTTTTAAAAATAGCTTGCAATTAATAATACCTCTTTTTAATTGACTTCCACAGGTATGTTAAAAAATGCTTTCCAAAACAAGCCTCTCCTTATCTCAACAGCATGTCTAAATTTTTTTCCTATATATTAATCGGTCCAGCAAAAAACCTCTTTTCTCCAGTCAACACATTACATTTTTCATGTCAAAACTACAGTTACCAAGCATTTAATTCTTTTCAACAGCATTTATGTTAATGTACCTCACATTTCGTCCTCTTTTATCAGAGTAAAAGAGGTTTAAGCTGTTTTTTAAGGAGTTGGAAAGAAACAGTTCACAGACAGAACAGAGTATAGACTCAACACAAGGCTGTGAATCTAAGTGTTTCATATTCTGTTTCTAATGTCACTAATGGCATTTTGTGAATAGGTCACTTTCCTCCTCTCCAAATTCAAGATAGATCATGATGGAAGTAATTACTAAAGCATATTTTTTTAAAAACTTGAAAAAGCAGGCAGCATGTTGCAGGTAACTGGATTGTGAATAAACAGTTTAAGAAGTTGTTACAGTGCTATCAGCTTCTATAGCAGGACCAAAGAGCTTCTACAAAAGAACTGAACAGAGCTTAAATCCACCTTCTCAGGTAGATGCTGCAGGCAGTGACGACTGCCCGCCATTATCATGCTGGGGAAGAGGAGAACAAACACCTTAGTCATAGCTGTGAGAGTATTAATGCCACAGAAAGCTAACTCCACTTTAAAAAAAAAAAAAAATGGAAATTCAATGAAAATTTCAGTGATGCATTGTTACAAAACCTGAGAAATAGCCTGAATTTACAGATGACTGAGGTTTCTTTCTTGTGTGGGTACAGTTGGATGGGATGAAAAGCAAATAGAAAATAAAGAGCGAGAGGAGAAAATTCCTAACACCACCACACACAGCAGTACGCAAAGCCTGCACTGGTGAATTTTCCACCTTAAAATAATTTTGTATTTTCAGTGAAAGTCTACCTGATCAACACATTCAATCAATGACCTTGTAGAAAGTTTGGAAATGCTGGGGTTTCCAGCTGTCTGAGGTTCATTTCAAGTATTCAGATATAAAATAAAGCTATTAGTAGTGGTCTTCACAAGCTTACACACACGCAGCATCAGAAGGTCTCCCAATATCAAAACCAAAACTGCGTATCTGCCCATCATTACTGTTAAAGATTTCTAATATTGCCCACACATTAGCTAAAACAGTTTTTAATGCCTTCAGAAGCAGGCAAGCAACAGCCACCAAGACTGGCAACAACTTTTCTGCTGCAAATGGTACTCAGCTGACAAACACAAACAGGTTAAGTAATTTTTAGCTATATGCTAGATTTCCATCAGAACTCTTGATCCCACACTAGATAAACCCAAATTAAAGTTCTGTGCTGTTACCGAGTGTTTTCCATTGATGGTCATTACTCAGTCTGCTTCTCAACACAACAAAGGACTGTACTATTCAAACTTAGGAAGAAAAAGTTTCATCACTGGCAGCAAAAAAAAACCCAGACCATATTTTTTGCAAGAAAACATTCCTGTTGGAGAAACATCCAGATGTCAGAAGAAAGCCTATCTTCTAAATTGTGCTGATGAACAAAAAACACTCTTCAGTATTATGAATTATCTTTCTGCAATCAGACTTTTTTCTTTCAGACCTTAAAGCTTCAAACTTCACGGAACTGTCTTCTATAGATCTTCATCTATTTTATAATCCACGTTCTGTCACAAGCTGTTAGAATATATTCCCTCAAGCATGACAGAGGACAACTTCTGCTATAAAGCTTACAGCCACAAAAAATCCCCAAAGGGATATGGAACAAAGCACTGGAAATCATGCAGTTAACCACAAAATACTATAGAAAAAGATAAGATGGTAGAATAACCTAACCACAGCAATTCTTCCTTTAAAAAAGAAGGGACACAATAACAACCAGAAAATTGAAAGTTGCTATGTTATGGAGGGAATTTAAAACCAACCACCTAATTTCAAGCTGTAAAGACAGAAAAGAAAAATGTCTTTTAGACACTATGGTTGTATTCAAGTTATCCTTCAGGACTGTTCAAAGTGACACAAATTCAGAAGATCCTAAAGTCTCACAAAACTAGTTTGTTTGAAGGAATTACATAAAGTTCTACCTTTCAAACTACAGGAAAGAACTTGAAAATGTGTTGCAGAAGTCTTGCAACTCAGAGCCAGAACCTAAACAACATAATGAAATTAAAACACCTCCTGATACTTTGATCATAACTGTTACATATTCAGATTAGCAAAACTGAAGGTGTTCATGTACAAAGTTTGACATGTGAGGGGAGTGGGGGAGAACTTTTCCAGAAAGTTTACAAAATGATGTTTTGTAAATCTTCAAGAAAAAAAGCAAATGGACAATGTGAAAAGCCACCCTACAAACATCTGCACTTTGTAACCAGCTGTCATAGAAGAAGAGTTTTCTGCTATTCTTTCCTCCTCATCTTCCTCCCCATTTATGACTAGCTGACAAATTTATATTTTAAACTTGTCAAAGCACACCTCTTTTTCTGCCCCCTTTGGTTTCTTGCAGAGACTTCAAAACATCTAGAAACACATCAATTTGTTATCTTCCATCCAATAAGATCAAACTGTTTGCTGGGGCCTGCAGCAGCACTGACTGCATATAGCCTTTGCACAAGTCCTCCTCCTGCACGAAGAGAACAGATAAACAAAAAAAGAGCCACACTGCCATGCAAAATGGCTAGCCATTTTTCCAATCCCTGCACATGCTTAGTTGTCCTCACTTTACAAGAAGTAATTCCTACAGACAGTGAAGAAAAGAGAGTAAACATAAAACAGGACAAGTCCTAGCTTGCAAACAATCTGTGCTTTCTGTTCTTCCATCAGCATTTAAACAGTGTATGCTTTAGACCAGCAAAATCTAAACATTTACATCTTTACATCCCTGTTAGGCAAATTTTTCATCACCCTACAAGATTAACACGCACCTAGTGACCACAGCATACCATACTGCAAGGGAACCACTCCAAAAAGCATTCATCTAAAACAGATCCTCCTGTGTCTTCCCTTCACTGCAAACACAGTGGCAGCTATCTTTTGGTCAGTTCCTTCCTTTCAACAAACTAACTCACTTAAGCTTCCAAACAAAGCACAGCCGCTCGGTCAGCATGCAAGGCAGCTTCGGTGTCAAGCTTAGGCACAGGCTGTTGGCTGGCTGGCCAGCTGGGTCCCTGGCATTACAGAGCATCACCCTGGACCAGGGCAGGCAGAGCACCCTTCTGCCATCACAGGGTAGGCAAGAATATTGGGCCAACTTTTAGGCAAACACCTGCTAAACCTTCTGCCATGAAACGACCAAAGTGATACACTTCCCTGTCTCATTTGTATGAGCTTTTAATTCACCATGCTGGCAAAGAGGTAAATCTGCCTACTCCACTTGCTACAAATTATATGAATAGGCACAGGCACTGTTCTGACAGCTGGTGTCCAACCCCAAATCAAGGATAACGTACTGGGAAGCTGTAAACCTAAAGGGGATACCCAATAGCAGGCCAAGGGAAAGTGGCCTGCATTCACAGTAAGCAGGAGCCATGCAAGCCATGACTGGAGCTTGGGGGAGTAAAATGGAGGAGGGTAGAGTGTGATTTTGGAAAGCTGACTTGGTAAAGAACTTCTTGCTCAGAGTGGAGTACGTACTCCTTTGGGTTTGGTTTTTTGTCTTCTTTTAGGTGTTTTGTTGGGTTTGTTGTTTTTTATTCAATTCTCCTACTGACATATAGTGCCTTCACAAGTAATTCAATCCTACTTTGGTGCTTCTTGCTCATTTTTAAACACAGCTATCCAACAAACGAGCATTTATAACAAAGCTTCCTGTTGCTATCTGAAGTAACGCAAGTCTCTTGAACCTTGTATTTACAAGCTTGTTAAAACTCCCATGCACAGCCAGGCTCACATAATTTAAAGAACTAAACTACCTCCTTGTTTGAGAATGCATCTCTATTATCCGATATATATGAACTGCTGATACTTTTCAGAGTTTTAAACTTGGAGACTTGTTTGGTTTTTAAGTTTCAAATCACTTAATACATGCGGCAATACCAGGCATTTTTAAAGAGACACACATACAAAATTTTGCCAAGTAGATCTGACATTCCCCAGTCCTTCCTATTTCAGCTTTTGTGTTCCTGGCTGGCAGGTAGAATATTTATCTACTTCCCGCAAAGCAATCTTAGCACGCTGTGGCAACCGATTACAGAGGAATGCAGGCACTAGGCCAGCATTGCTGGTTTATACTGAAAGAGGAGCAAAAAAGGGAGTGCTCTGCTATAGTGCTGAGATCCAGTATCTCCCTCCCCATTTCCCCACCATTAGACGCTTTTACATGGCAGTGATAACAAGTAATGGCTTCCAATAGGCAAATTCCTTAAAACTTAATGTGGAAGGGCTGGGAGATGGAGGAAGAGGGAGGTGACAGTAGCACCTTATCAGGTTAGAGCTATGATCACAGAACTGAGAAATAGGACAGAAGTCGACAACTACTGATGCTTTCTTTCCTTAGTGTTTCTTTCACAACCCTGCAACACATCAAAAGTATATTTTAAAGGAAAGGCATCAAAACAAGGACTATTAAAAAAAAGGGGTTTCTGGTTTTGCTTAAGACTAGTCAATTGACCGAAAGCAAGTGATACAGCAAATCAATGACAAAACAGCCCATTTCGTTGGAAAAAAAATTATTGTCATGAGAGCTATAAAGGAAAAATTAATTTGAAATTGATTCTTCAAACAATGTTGTCAAGCTTATGTTACCTCAGTAACTGAATAAAGTAGATTAACAACTTGATTTTGAAAACTATTAGCTAAACCTTTAAATAGATTTCTAATATTTAAGCTTATGCTGTGATCAGTAACAAAGGTAATGACCCCTACTCCAGACTGCCTACCCTAAATTGCACCTGTATAAAAATACTCAGCTTAGTTTATTCAATCTTAATTGCTTTTCTAGTGCAAAATGTACCTTGTCATGACCAGGTAAGTGGTCTGCTTGACCACAAAAGCTTTCTGAATGCGACATCAATATTTACACATGCTGAATGCACTCAACCCCCACCTGATCTTTGGAATCAAAGTACAAATTCTAGCCTATGCCACATACACTTTCCTACTATTAATAACATGTAGAATTTCACCTAAGCAAGTTTGTCCCTTGCAAAAAATGGGGTGGGGATTCAACTTAAGCATGTAATGGGAATTAACTGCCAAATCTAGCTAAAACTTCATTGAAATTGATAAGCAAGGTATCTAACCTTAAACCAGGGTAAATTCATGCAGTAGTGTACGGTCACCCTTTTGAAGCAACAGGAATCCTTTCAAAGAAAAGTCAATTTGCAAGACTAGACACAATAAGCAGTAGAACAGTTTTGTTGGGGACTGAATGCAATGACAGACTGGCTGCCTACCCCGAGCCAGCAAACGCAAAACAGCCAAAGAGAAGTACAGCAGCATGCTTGAAAGGGAAAGTTAAAAGAACTTCATAGGAAAGCTCTGGCTAGGAAGCAGTTCAAAACCTTGAGGAAAAAAAACCAGAGGGAACACCACCTAGTTTACATCTTACTGCACTCATGAAGAGAGGGCTCCCCTTTCCATACATTTCAAAACATTGTCAGATAACATTCAAATGAAAAAATAAATCAGAACTGATAAGGCTAACTGAATCAATGATTAGTGCATGCTCTGAAGAGTATCGAGGGTTTCAAGTAGAATAATCAGGCATGAAAGTAAGTACTGTATGAAAAAAAGCATATGCCATGGGTTTGAACAAAGCAAACAGTAACAAGAGTATGACAGCAATGAAGAGAGAAGGAAGAAGAAATTAGGTAAGATAGTGGAGGAGAGTTATCTGGCATCTTTAAAATAATGAATAAAATTTATTCCTCAGGAACTAGATCAGAGACGGGAAAAAAAAAAAATTAGAATGGCTGATGTTCTTATTTGCACAAATTCCTACTAGCACCATTGAAAAACAAGGAGTGGGAGGTTTAGACCATCAATTACTGTGCAATACAAGATGGGGGTTTGGGGTGGCGTTTGGGGTTTGTTTGGATTTTTAAATGCCGTTTGAAGTTTCTGCATCTTTTGTGGGTTTCCCTTCATAAATATTAGCTAGTACAATTTTATGCTGAGCCCAAAATATTTCATTGACAGCACTGCTTTTTAGTTCTAGTCAAATCTCAGTGTTATCTGCACAGTTGGGTAAGGAGTCAGATGCATCTCATTCAACTATCTGGCATTCTCTTACTGCTGAATTTGTCATCTTTTTCTCCAACATTGCTCAGATACACAGTGTACAGACAGCTAACAGTGACCACACATGCACATTACCTTCTGTGCCAGACATGCGCTACTACACTTAAATACAAATCTTAATTCTTGTTTTCCAAACAGATAGTTTGACCTGCTGATTTTGCCAGCATTCACTTCTAATGCTTCCAGACCAGTTCCTCAGCTCTGCCCTATTACCATCCCCAGAAAGAGAAGGGAAGGAAATGAAAACCTTAGAACAAAGATGACAACTCTATCCAGCAGCATTATTAAAACCATCATCATAGACTGTACTAATTAATTTCTTCCACCCCATGCTTCCAACCATATTTCATTATACAACATTTTAGCAAACTCACTTCTTCCTACCTCCAGGAACTTTATACTCAATGACCAATATTAAACTATTAAGGAAAAAAATGCCAATATTTTCAAAGATGTACAAAACTAAACTAGTAACTGTAGTGTACTAAGCTTGTAAGAAAGAAATGTGTAGATAGATGTGGACTATCTGCATTCTTACTTGAGTAGGTTGAATTAGAGGAATTGTACTGTAATTTGCTCCATAAGACAAACAATATTAACTGTTTTGATTACTTAACCATTTGGAAGGCAAAGGGGAGCAAGACACCAAAACAGATGAAGTTAAGTCTTTATGAGGCTGTAGCACCTTTTCCTAAATTTGTGAGTCCAACAACTACTAACTTTAATCCAGTCCCCTCTTTGTCAACTCTACTGTTACCTAGTCTAAGAAATTCAGTATCAAAATATAACTAACTCTCATTACAAATGCAGCAAAGAAAGGATTAAAAATATTTGAGGAAAGGAGTCATGTATCTTTTTCAATAATAGTGAAAGCTGAAATAAGGGAAAATAAAGGAAGAAAACATAAAAATTTTTTTTGGTTTTTTACAGACAACTAAGACTTCATTTGAAGTATTACTTAGGAGCTTAAAAAAAACCCCAAGAAACCCCCAAAACCTGCCTCTTTTTCTGGGTAAAAAGCACGCTTCTCAAAAATCCAAAATGCAGGTTTCAGACGGCCACTTTCCTCTGGTTTCCAGACATGCAATCCTCCAAACTGGACCACAAATTGGGCTCTCAAACTGAGTTTGGAAGCGGGTCCCGGCCATGCTGCCCCTGCACCCACCCACCCCAAGAGAGCAGTTCCAGGGCCCTGAACCCCAGCGCACCCCTACCCATGCTGCAGCAGCAGTCGGATGCTATCAGACTGCACCGCACTGCTGCTGCTAAAGCCCAATGTGGAGGTTCAAGCAACTCATTAACCACGCGGCCATAACTCCCCTCCAGGGCATGAGAAGCAGGTTCACAAACAATGCCAAGAGATGGTGGTTCCAGAGCACCCACTCTGCTCTGCACTGATGCCGGAGGTTCACTGCCTCGTCACCCAGAACAAACCCCCAGCAAACCCTGTGGGCCGCCTGCCTGGAGAAAATGGACTCACTGCCAGTATAGGCATTTAAAACCACGAACTTCTTTATTTTAGGGCTAGTCCATCTGAGGATCTCCTTCCTTCCCTGCCCCACCAAGGGAAGGTTGTCACCTACATGATTATATTTGTAATTGTGCAAACAATAATTAATTACATATCTAGCTATCAATACAGAAAGGTGACAGCATACCAGTGTCTGAAACGCTGCTATCTGTTTGAAGACAGTCTGTGATGGCTTTAATTATGCTAAGGAGTCAGGGAAGAGTAAGAAACAGCTACACTGATCATCTCATCTCGCAAGGGAAGCACAATGGAAACACCTTGCTCCCCAATTCAAGAACAGGTCCTAATGTCGTTAGGTGCCAGGGGAAAAAAAAAAGTATGGTTGATATAAATGCAAAGAAAAATGAAGATATCAAACAATAAAAGAAAAATAAATCAACAGCAACAACACAGGAGGTAAAAAATATAAAGTTTTTACTTAAGAGAAATGCTGACCTTGAAACTGTTTTTCCCTGCTGAAATGCTTTTATTAGCTGAGACAACTCTCATGGTTTCCCTTTAAGGAAAAAAAAAAGGGCATGAGAGCAGCAGCCAAATTCAGAGGTAAGGGAGAAGGAGTCATAAGACAGGTTTATAAAGTATATTCATATTTATGTAGGTGACTTTGCAGAGTTAAGCATTTGAAACTGTATCCAAAAGTTGCTAAACTCAACCCAAACCATAACTAAGCCAAGCAGTCCCTACACTTAATTTTACATGCAAGTCAGTCACAGGTTAACACACAAAGCTTTTGAATATTTAAGTATAGTTTCCCATGTAATAGCTTACAGGACTTTGTTATCTCCAGTAAGAGATAAGTTCCATTCTGAAAGTCACATCTAAACATTTAGGTTTTCTGCTGCACTGTACACATTTCACATATTATAGACGCAGACACCACCATGCTAACACAGATTTTTAGGATTATTTCCTGAGCCAGTACACAGCAGAATTTTATTGGAAAAATCTGAAAGGCTAGTTGGCATGCTGCTACAGGTAACGTCAAAGAGTACATCGACTTTTGCTGGACAAAACCAAAAAGACTTGCTGCAGGAAGCCTAACCACTACAGTTGGCCAACTTGAAAAAAAACAAAACAAAACAAAAAAACCCCACCAAACTGGATTTGTCTACCTCAAAGTGTCTTGAAATATATATTTCCACTATTTATAAGTTTGTCTTAACATGCTCAATTTGTTCTGCAACAAATATATAATATATATATTATGTGTCTATGTATATATGTATACACATACACAGTCATAAAATCTTCTTCATTCATGCATTCATCATTTACATATAACCGATAATAAAGCCAAAAAAAGTATTTGGTACTACTAGTCAAACACTTTCTGATTATATCTGAAACTTGTTTTTTGAACACTATTCTAGCAGCATGGTGTGCATCAAAATCCTATAGAAGGCAACCTGACTGAGAGCTCTTTCCTCATTTTAGACTCTGCTCTCATATAAATAAAAATAACTAAGTATTGGGATTATAGGTGTTTCTCTAATATAGAACAACAGTGTCAACTCGCTTAAAAAGGGTATCATTGTTTGATGGTAAAGTTTTGCATTGGTGGACTAAGTTATTTCCCACATTTATTTTCAGAAGAAAAAACCCACCATTATTTTAACAAGATGTTAAATGTTATTTTCATTAAGCTACCACCAATATTTTAGAAAAATATGGCTATGTATAACCTAGATCACATAATCATAGAAGAATCTAAGTTGGAAGGGATCTCTGGAGATCATTTGGTCTAACTGTCTTCAAAGCAGGGCTTTAACACAGATTTTCCAAATCCCATCAGGCCAAACCTTAAATATTTCCAGCAAAGAAAACTCTACCACTTGTCTAGGCAACACATTCCAGTCTTTAATAGTTCTCAAGGTAAAGATTTTTTTTCCCCCCTTATATCCAGTCATCCAATTTAAACAAAAACAAAAACAACAAACCACCAACAAAAACCACAAAACCCCTCCAAATAAAAGAAGAATAACAGGTAGTTTAGTACACTAACTATTTCATCCTCAAATTTCAACACACTAACCACCTAATGTCTCACATTGTCCGATAATGTAGTCTAACTATGAAGCGAAGACTGAAATCTCCTCATCACAGAAATTATCCAACACTGGACAACTGTCATGTCTTAACACTAGCAATGCAGCAGGAACGGACGGGCATTAGAAGTTAATGTCTGTAGAATATTTATTTCAAGTAACTACAGTTCAATAATATATGTCACTGCCCACGTTATTTATTATTTAATATTTTGGTAATATAGCAGTAATCTGTTTGGTGGCTACCTCTGGCACTGTCACTGTCCTACTGAGTTGCACAGGCATGTCAGGATGCCTCTGATTACGTATGTACTACTACTCTCATCTCTTAGAATCCCAAGCTGCACTTCTCCAAGCCTGAGCTATTCCTCTCTTCTGCTCCCAGACTCCAAGCCTTCAAGTCCCACACATGCTTCCCTCCTGCCGGTCCTTCTCGTGTCTTGCCCAGCCATTAGAGGATATGTAGTGAGGCAACGAAGATAGTGGTTGATCCAAACAAAGTCAAGCACCTGCTCACTCATTACCCTGTGGGCAAAGCAGTATATGTACCTGAATATATGCACCTCACACTGAAGCCCTGTCCTTCGAGCAGGCACTAACCTTTCTATATAGTTCACAGTTTAACATCTTTAAGACATCTCAATTTTATTTTTTTTTTTAATAAAACGTATTGAAACTAACCAACAGTCAGACAGTACTGGAGTAGGGATGGACAACCAGTATTCTCTTCAGACAGCAAAACAGACTTGGGAACTGAACGTTGATTTGATCCAATGCTATTTTAAATCACCTGACAGAGAATCAAAGTTAGAAGTACTGAAGAAACAGAAACTTTCACCTTGTTTACTCATCACACATCAACTGCCAAAAGGGATCTCAACGGATGCAAAGAAAGGACACTAATAAAGCCAGGATTGTCATGCTGTCTCACTTTATCTGCTGGCAAGAGGCATATTCGCTGATCTCCTTGAAGCTGCCATCTAATCAATCCAGCAAAACAGGCTTTTTTTATTACCCCTGTTAAGAGTTCAACTTTGCCTTATAACATACAACAAATAGTTGTAAAGCCAGTTTTTCTCCTCACTGCCAGAAAGAAAAGCAAACAAGCTTCAATGAACCATGCGAGCCATCTCTAACAAGAAAGCCATTACACAACTCTGGGTACACGCATTTGGCAGCTGAGGACCATCAATACGCATAGCACTGGGTCAGTGCTGTGACCATACACACAACTGAGGTGACACCTACGGGAACACTTTCTTCAGAGCTTCTATGGCATTTGGCATACAATCTGCTTTTGCAAAGAAAGTTATAAGGATAAGCACGTTATCTTGGGCTTCAAAGTAATTTTACTTCATTAAGTAGTGGAATGGATTAAACTAAGTTTGATGTTTAAGTTAATTGTTCTGTTTACAAATGCTTGGGGAATATGAGGTAGAGGGAAAAATGGGACCAAAAAAAAGGTACTTTCGTGCTTAGTAAATGAGGTGATAAAAAAGCTACAGTGTTGAGCACTTGGTAGACTAAACAACATGCAGATTTATTTTCTTCATACTAGCTTAACACAGATTGTATTTGCCTTTGGCTGCTTGCTTTGACACCCAAAAGAGAAATTTTAAACCAGTTCTCTTATACTGGGAAAGATTTACTTCCTGGCTATTTAGAAAAAAAACAAAACAAACACAGGTGACCCTAGCACACAACATGACACTACTCCAAGTCAGTCAAACATAGCATAACTAGTTAACAAGTAACAGAGTTTGTAACTGATAATAGTAACAAAAATCTCGCTCTTGAGAGTAACCAATGACAGAGCTAACTTTAGACTCCAGTACATCAGATCCTAGAGGCTCACTTGTAAAAACCACAGTTCAATTCATTAATCTCAGCAGATGCTACTGGAAAAGTATGTTATCCATCAAAACTCCTTTTAATAAAGGGTCAGAATCATTCTTCACAATCTAAGGAAAATGGGTAGCACATTATAACTAAGCTTGGTTTCCTATATAAAAAGATCACAATTACTCTACAATCATTTTGCTTCAAGAAGATTTTTTTAAGAACTATTTTTTATATCATGTTTTCAGAATCTAGAATTCAACACAAATAACAGCAAGTTATTCTAGTAATAAATTGCCTTTATTACTAGGTCTATTCTAAATATACCCAGCTTTATATTCCACTGAAACATGCTGTCTGATTACCACAAAACCTTCAAAAGCTCACAAGTCAGACATCTAACTATACTTGGTTTCTAAAGAGATGTAAGCAACATAATGTAAAACCAAAGGTACCACTATCACAGGATCTCAAGGCAATATACTCAGCTCAATATAAATTAACATGTAATAATCAGGGTTTACCAATTTACCACAGATTTTAAACAACTCTAATTGTGTTCTGTTCATATTGATATGAAATAACTAATTTTACATTACAGAACAAAGTGTGGTACTTCCATCACATCAAAGGGAAAGAATTTAAGAAAAACAAAACAAACAAAAAAATAAAATCCCCAGTGAGACACGTAGAAATGTGTTTTCAGCAGCTAGGCCAGGAAAACCTGTTGCAGGGCTTCCAGACATTTTGCTCTATACTCAAGTAACAAAACAAGTAACCCTTCAAAAGAGGAAACAAACTTCTTCCTAGAATGCTCAGTGAAACACTTGGATAAGAAAGGAAAAATGAAGAGCCTCCCATCTTTACCTAAGGAGTTAAAAAATAAAGTGTGTAAATTCATCTTCATGTTATGTAATATACTGATAAGGAATTAAATCTCTAAGGAAGGGGGGGGGGGGGGGGGGGAAGTATGCAAAGCACTGTATTTGTGCTTAGGCATTTACCAAACACGTGAAGCTTGTGTCAAAAGGGTAATATCACAACACATAGACAGTTTCATTATAACAAGATGTCAAATGTCCTACACCGAATGCAACTGCATATTTGCAATTAGCCAGTTGGGGGCAGGAGGGTGTGTGTCAACGTGGTGGTGAATTATTGTATAACTATGTACCAGAAAAGCACATGCTATTAATAAAAGTTGTCTCTTAGGCTGGTAGATAGGTATTTGTTTCATGCATTGATTAAACACAATATTGCAAGCCTATGTATGCATTCAGCTACAACAAAAGCATGAAGCTCCCTATTCATTCCAGGGAGATACTACCAGATGTACACAGTGCACTGGCTAGAAGCAGAATTATGTAGTCAGTTAGTGCCTCTTAATTGACTAGTAACTGCATGCTCACATGACCTAACAGTTATTTGGCACCTTTGGTCAAAGGTACCACATAACAGGACAGAATGAAAAGTTTAACGATCTGAAAAATAAAATCGTATCTGCTCAGAAAAAGCGTAAGACCAAAAAAATCCCACAGCCTCTCTCATTATTAAACACTGAATCACTTCCTAGTTACCAAAAAAACACTGTGTTCCCCTTAATCCTGGAGCCTTATCAGCTCCCAGGTGCCAAATCACCAGCTTCCTTCAGATAGATATCGTTTTCTCCAGGTGTGCATTTTCAATATGAATAGGAAACATACATAACCAAAGCCGGAGAATAAACTTAAAATCCACTGAATTTAATGAACGGAAAGCTACAATTAAGACAGCTGCTTTACAAGACTATTGCTGGGAAGTTCTGAAATCTGTCAGGGATTTTTGGTCTCTTGCCACATCAGTAGTATGCCCTGACTGGTGCAGTCCCACAGACTTTCCCTCAGCTTATGAAACTTTCTGGCAACTACTTCAAAGAATAACTGTTGCTAAAGTCAAACAAATCTGAAAGCAAGAAGAATCAGTTGCCAAAGATTTTTTGTTTTTTAATAAAAACACCTCCATCATGGCTGCAAATATAAAAAAAAAAAACATACTTGTGTGCAGCATTAAAAGCTACTGTTAATATACATGAAGAACACTATCACAAGTATTTTCACAGATGGAAGAGTTGCCTGATTATTTACAAACTTGAATTTTCTCGGTGACACTTCAAATTGTTTATTACTTTTGGAGTAAAATGGAAAATATTGATTTCCACACCCACCCACCCCCAATTTTTCCCCACAATTATAAATTGTAAAAAAATATTTCTAATTATATCACTGGCTTTCAACATTGTAACAGCCAGCCATCAACTGCTGCATACCTGGACAGCCTAAACTGTATTGTTTCCTACTGCTTTTTACAAATTATTTCCTTAAATACAGGGCAAATTTAAGTTTTTAACTAGGTATTCAAACTCACACATGACTAAATTCTTAGCAACTTTTGCAGATGTCACGGAAAACATATTATATTTACAGAAACATGTTTTGAAGGGAAAAGGCTTTATGATCCTTAATACAGTGAGATCTCACTGTAAAAAGATTCCCTAAAGACACGATCCCTTTTCAGACTAATCCTGAATAATGTACAAGATGATTTTGAGAATGGTTTATGCTCTACCCAAACTAAAGTTCACCAATGAGTTTCCATCAAGCAAAAATTATGACACTATTTTTACCAGGCACCTGAGAAAGTCATAGTTGAAGGTGGCAATGGACAGAACAGAGACCAACAGACGCAACTGGGCTTACTGTATCAACCAAATTAACAGGAGGACAATTGTAATAACTAATTGCATCAATTTATGAGTGAATTGAGAAAATTCAGAATTAAAATTGAGATAGGCATACGCAAGGGTGGAAATCTTAATCAAACAACAGTAGTCTAGAGATCACCATGTGAAAGAGTAAACTATCAAAGTTCAAAAATTTTATTTCCTTAAAGCCTTCTGATAATTAACGAAATATATTGACACACTGGCCCAGAAATAAGAAGGCTGGGACACAATAAAAGTTTGAACTATACCATAACTATGGAGTTAATCCACACTGTAGGCCAGGACGACAGCCAAAAAATTTTAAACGATTGTCCAAGGTGCTTCAATAAATCTTTAATATAATATATATGGCTAGCAGTATGTGCAAAAACTAGGAACTGTCCTATCCTATAATCACCACTGAAAGCCAGTCACAACAATTTGTGCTCACTACATTGCTCAAAGATGCCTTTCTTTCCCATAGTAAACATGGACTAACACGTTCTGAAGTAACAACATGAAAATAAAGCAAGCTGTACTTTAGCATGTGTTAGGTGATCTTCAACTTGACCAAAGTACAACCTGCTTTATCTACAGACTAGAGATTTTTAATGTGTTTAGAACATTAGCAACACATTCAAGAAGTTACCCTCTTCCAAACAAACCACTAGCATTGAAGAAGCCACAGTAATCAAAAAATCCTCAAATGTGCTTAACTTCAGGTATACGTCAAACTTTGCCTACAACCAAAAGCTGTGGCACTACCTGTGCCATTATAGTTCAAGAAGTGCAGTCCTTTCCCATCTATGTAGCAATATGAAAAAAACCCAGAAAATCGCAAAAATTAGGAAAATAATTTTATACTGATACAGATGTAGAAATAGAAGCCAACTGCACATATATCCAATACCTATGATAAAAATATTAAGGTTAAAAAAAAAAAAAACAACAACCAAAACTCAGTGAAAGGGCAGAGACCAGACCTCCACATACCCAGGGTCAATCTCTGGGAGATGCTGCCTGTTGAACAACAGGATCCACATTCACACAACTGTAGGCAAAACAACACAAGAACAACACTACAGTTCAAAAGCCCACGCGTATACAAGTCACAGCTCAGGCTCCCAGCTTTGATTCATAAAATGCGTCATTCCACAGAGCGTAACTATATCACATAACTTGCTAGTGAAATAGCCATGGTTACTCATCACAGTTCAGTGTTGTGAACCGCTTGCTTTCCATAACACTACATACACCAGATTAAAATCTCTCCGGGGGTGGAGGGAGAGGACAGCGGGAAATCAATGAACAAGATGTCAAATCATAACTAGTTTGGTACTTTAAAGTGCAAATAAAACAGTGACTTAGTAGTCAAATACTTTACTGTTGATTTCAGCTGCTTATAACTGTTCTTTTTCCAAAGCTATTTTTAAGTCTTCTTTAGGTTAAAAAAAAAACCCATCTGGTTAATAGTGTAAATAATAAATGACTTTAAAAGGAGCTTTCTACTTCTTACTATACAAAAATGAAAAGGTAGCTTTACTTTGTTCATATGGCATGTTTTATTTGATATTTAAAACATACTGTTGAGGCATCCAACCTTGGTTAGTAGTACTGGCATCTGTCAGAATCACTAAAATTAAAGCTTCTACCAAACATGTGGAACTGCATTTGCCAGCTACAAAGGTTCAAGCATTTTATGATTTCACACCAATTTTACCATTTCTTCTCTTTCAGAAAATAAAACATAAAAGTGAAGGACACTTTAGCATTCTCCATCTTACCATTTCAGAAATGAAACCTTTTAGCTTGTTTGAAAGGTTATGTGAACTCAAAAGTAATTGGTTTCATATTACAAGAGAAAAACAGAGTTATAATCACTTTCCATACATCCAGTTTTTTCCTTCTTGCAGAGAACATAAAAATATATTGATTTTGTTTTCACCTTGAAGGATGAAAAACCTCTTGAACCCCTTGTAAAACTTTACCATCCACTATAATAACACACATGTACAAGTTGGAATTAAGGACTGACTTTTGTTCCCATTTTTCATTAATTTCTATGAGCAACATCACTAAATCTTAGTGGGGAAGTTCGAAAAAGAAAAACAGGAGTTCCCTATGACCGGTAAAGTTACTACCTTAATACTGTACAGTATTAAGAATAATTAATTGTGTCTAGCAGGTTGAGGGAGGTGATTTTCCCCCTCTACTACACTCTTGTGAAACCCTCACCTGCACTGTGTTCAGCTCTGGGGCTTCCAACACGAGGAGGACACGGACCTGTTAGAGCAGGTCCAGAGGAGAGCCACAAAGGTGATAGGGGGTTGGAGCACCTCCCCTCCGAGGACAGGCTGAGGAGAGAGTTGGGGTTGTTCAGCCTGGAGAATAGATGGCTTCAGGGAGACCTTATAGTGGCCTTCCAGTACTTAAAGGAGGCCTACAGGAAAGATCTGGAAGGACGGTCTATCAGGGAGTGTAGGGATAGAATGAGGGGTAACAGTTTTAAGCTGAAAGATGGTAGATTTAGATTAGATAGAAGGAAGAAATTCTTTACTGTGAGGGTGGTGAGGCATTGGAGCAGGTTGCCCAGAGAAGCTGTGGATGTCCTCTCCCTGGCAGTGTTCAAGGCCAGGTTGGACGGGGCTTTGAGCAACTTGATCTAGTGGAACACGTCAGGGAACATGTGCACATGGCAGGGGGGTTGGAACCAGATGATTTTTAAGGTCCCTTCTGACCCAAATCATTCTATGATTCTATTCTATAATTATGTAAGAACTTCAGAGTGCACAGGCCACTAGGTTTAACTGGCTGTTGATAAAGATGATAGAAAGTAGATGGCTATGACAAGGGTTACTACATTACCTCTTGAAACATACTGACTTGGTCAATACAAGCAAGAATGCAACACACTACACTTTGGCTGTATTTCTACTTTGTGATGCAAGGAACAGTATCTGGTTCACTTTTGGCTAAGCAACACCTTTCAAAAAACCCAAAACACCTTCTGCTAAAAAAGGGATTATGATCACTTAGCTTGAAGAGCTCCTCAATTCCAGATTCTAAAAAAAGTTTCCTCAAAAGGGCTTTTAGTCATACTTCAAAGCTTGGGACACTCTCTCATACACTCAACATACATTGCTGTGAGTGCTTGTATGAAACCTAGACTTCCAAGAGAGGAACTGATGAAATTACAGCCAATATGGCAGATGAACGTATGCCTGTGCCATGTGAAAGCTTCACTGTTTCTTTTCTGTTTTGTCTGTACAACTGCATTACTTGTCTACTGTTCTTTCACCTTCATACTGAAGAGAGATTTGCAGAAGTTTAACAGGGAGAACCTAGTCACAGAAATCCATCACATTAGCCCAGTCCTAATGATCTTAATTTCAAACAGAAGCAATGAGGATAGTGTGCCAGGTTCAAACTAAGGGGCCCTACAGACTGCAGAGATCCACCACATCCTTTATGCAGTGATACGCTCTCTTGTTAAATCAACAGTGAGGATTCTTGAACAGAAGAACTGCATTTATTAAAAGGTGTTGTTATTGGATGAAGACACGTGCTGAGACAAGACAGCAAGGCCATGTGTGAAGAGAAGGCCCTTGAACTGTGGAAGCATGTCAGCCAAAGCCAGAGGAACGCTCAGAATGGTGAAAAGGCAGATAAATTTCCGCCTGTATCTCTTCCAAGTTTTTTTCTGTAATCTGATTTAAAAATACCTCACATCTTATTGAGGAGTGCCAGATGGAGAATTTGTATTCCAAATGTATGCCCAGAGCCCAAATTTTGCTTGGACTTCTCCAACGTGGAAGCCAAGCGCACGTGGGACTCGCCAGATGAACAACACCATAGCAGTGCACCAGGCACCTACGAAGTTTTGAAGTTTCTCTTGAATCTTCATGGACCAGCAGATGGGAATCCCTTGTTGCCATTACTCACGTGCAACGTTTAGAAATCTAAAACATAACATCCAGCCGATAGGTATGACAGGGCTTTAGCATCATGGTGATTTTGGCACAGCTCAAGCAACTGAATTAGGTAAGGAACCATCAGTATTTTCCTTAGGGAAAAGGCTCTTCAAGATTTTCAACGCAGTTTGCGAAAAAGAAAGAAGAATTAAGACCAAAAAAGTTTTATAAAGCAAGCTATTGGAGAATCTTTTCTATAGTATCTGATTTCCCAGCATTTCATGAAATATCTTCTGTGCAGGCATATGAAAAGAAGAAAGAAAAGGAATACAAAAGTCCTATACAGAACACGTGACTAAGTTTCATATTACAATGCTAATAATAGAAATAAGAACTCAGTAAGGCTCAGTACATGCTGATATGAAGGAAATGGTATCTTGGGGTATGGGGAATTAAAATAAATTATCTCAAGGTAAGTCAGGATGGAACTTGCAGCACATCTGTTACTCCAACCACTTCTGCGCCTGCTCCTTCCCCTCAGTAAACACCCCAACATAAGAATAGTTTACCTCTCATTAATTCATACTTGTCATAAGGTAAGACCATACACACCTTCTGATTTTTAGACCTTGATAACAAGAAAACATTATAGCTCATGAAAAGCATCCAACTCCAAAAAAACCCTGCAGGCAGAGTGCTTCTGGCTGATACTGACACTTCCATGTAGCCTGGACTAAATTGCCTAAACCCTGCCTTTCTTTTGGACTTAAGAGACAACCCCAGTTCAGAATTACCTGTTGACTAATTTGGGTAGCTTCCTACTCAAGTGCATGCCATCCCACGTTGGCTTGCACAAGGTATCCAATGCTCCCATCAGGGGGTGAAATATCAGAGGCTGTGGATCCTCACCACAAGCCAGACACCTGCAAGTTGGATGTGCTAAAGCTCATCAACATTGTGCCATATCCCCCTTGTTGTCTAACCTCATGCACTTAACACCATAGAACAAGACATACATTGCACTGTTACACATAGGTGCTAAGCTATAAGACAGGAGAAACCAATACTACAAACTAACACCAACTAATATGAGGAGGAAAGAAAATACATATTTTTTGCATAGTATACTCAAAGCTGTAGTTTTTGGAAAACAACTGAAAAAAGTTGTTCTCTCACTTTTTCCACTTCAGTGCAAACTTTTCAATAGATGACCACACACTGTTGCCTCTAAAAGCAACCATTTTTCAACTTCATGGTTTTAAAGTTTATGGAATTGCACACACCACAAAGTTCCTACAAAACTTACAATGTACATTTACCATATTTAAAATAATATGGTTGGCAACAATGGTCCTCATCACCATTAAGCTTCAGCTTACTTTTAACTGATCAATTTGTAATGAACAAATAGCCTTATGTATAAATGCCATCATTACAAATACTATTTATGAACACACAAAGTGACAGAAGAATTGCTCACTGTACCTGCATTTAGTCCACCCTAGAGAATTTAACATTAATGACTTCTTTACACAACACTTCTAGTGTTGTGCCTATGTAAGGTTACTCTTTCAGTGTCTTCGTAAAGCTATCATTTACTCATCAGCACAAAAAGTAGGTCACAGCTTAGAAATGTAAGGACAACTGTCTCTACTATAATAATACTATTAATAAAACCCACCCAAGATCTTTAGAAACTGGTTGCTATTTTACACCACTGGAGTGGATGAAAACAAGATGTCACGTGACTGTGACAAGTCATGAACACATGCAAGAAGGTGATGTTACTACCACACCGGCTTTTTCATTATCATCCTCTCCATTAAGCATATTACCTATAATACAAATTGATAAATTAAAAAGCAATTATGGAGCATTATAGATATGCTATTAAATTAAAAAATTCACTTAACTATAGCATTATTACAGTCTTAAGTTTGTACTGAAATTATTTTGGAGGCACAGGGGAAAAAAGTATTGTACAGTAAGTACAACATGTCACTGATATTAGCCAAAACTTCTGTCCTGAAATCATGAACTAACTGTCCCAATCTTAGAATGTGAAAAAAAGTGGTAATGGACACATAAGACACGCTTATTAAATCACAGAGAGAGATGACAAGTGTTAAGAGTTTTTCCAAGAACCTGCTGTCAGCAATATTAGAGTGGTTAATGAAACAAAAGCAATCTTATCAACACAGGTTGGTTCTTCAAATCAGCTAAGTGTACTTAGAAATATGTGGAATATCACATTTTTTCATATGAACTAACAAATGTATTAGACATTTGTCACAAACCTTTCAAGACATTTCTGCCACAAGACAGTGCCAGAGAATTTCAGCATCATAAAAATCTAGCATTTGTATTTCATTAGCAAGTTTTTCCAGATATGGTAATTAAGCAGACCTTTCTTCCCCACATGCCTGTTTGTTAACGGTTTCCTTTACGACCAAAACCACTCAGGTACTAGAGACTAATTGTTTCTTCTACAGATTAGTTTCGGAGAAATTTTTTAAAAAGTGAAAGTGCAACTCCACTCCAAAGCTAAGTAAGTATTCCGCACATCTAAATTCACTTTTTATAAAGAATTTTTCTATGCAATACCATGCAAAATTAGCACTTCAGTAATAAATATATTTCTACAGAAAAGACGGGTTTGGATGATCAAAGTAGCAGTACCAGTATTTAATACTATCAGAGCACTAATTTGTTCTGATTTCTATTACGTAGGCATTAGAGTAGTACCAATTTGTATGACAAGCTGTACAGCCACGAGGGAAGCAAGCATCCTAACAGGGAAAAACAAAACAAAAAACCGCGTATCTTCAAAAGAAAGGAAAGCAACGAGCAACAGAAGGAGAGGCTAATTACTTCAGATAATCTCAGTAAAGAGAGGAAATGAGAAATGCTGTAAGATGAATGGGAATTTTGTATTAGAAGAAATATCATCCTTTACTGCCGTTGCATCTGTTTCACACCACCACTAAGGTAACTCGTTTTCACACTTCATGTATATGTATATATATTATACATATGTTTTATATATATATATTGAGTTTTGGAGATCTATATCTTTCCACGCTGTAAATCGGCACACAAAATGCCGAAAAGAACCACCGCGAAGACCCGGCAGCCTTTGAGGCGAGGAAGCTCCTGATACAGTACCACAGACTAGTAACTCCGGGCTTTTGAGTTCTGACCCCTTGGCACACCCGTGCCGACCGTCCGTCTGTCTGTGCGGGCAGGGGCACGGGGCAGGGGCACGGCCCGCAGCGCTCCTCTTCCTAAGCCCGCCTAGGGCACACTGTGCTCGGACGGGCTCCAAAAATCTCCTCGGCGAGGTGCTCCGCCAGCGATTTGGGGGAAGAAAAGGTCGGATGAGGGAAAGAGTCAAACCAGCCCTACAGTCAGCAAAGGCAAGCGCCGGAGCCAGCGGGGACGGGACGAGACCTTCCCCCGTTCCCCCCCTGCCCAGCCGCCGGGACCCAGCGCCCTCACACCCCGCTGAAAACACCAGGCGCGGTAGAGAACAGCAAACGGGACGGACCCCGCGGAGCGGAGCAACGCCGCGCCCCGGGGCGCCCCGAGCCGCCCGCTCCCCGCCGGCGCGGCACGGCGGGTGCAGGCTGACAGCCAGCCCGGCACCGCCGCTCACCTTCCCGCTCGCTCGCCCCCTCGCCGCCGCTCCAGCCCCGCCAGCCGCCGGGAGCAGCTCACGCCCCCGCCGCCGCTCTCCCGCGGGGCCAGCTGCGCCCGCCCGGGCACTCCGACTGCCGGCCGAGGAGGAGGGAGGCGCCCCGGCGGCGCCAACTTTCGCCGCAGCCCAGCTTCCGCGCCGCTCCCACCGCCCCGCCCGGTACCTGCCGCGCCGCTCCCGCCGCCGCCCCGCTCCCCCAGGGGGCGCAGAAGGCCGTTACGGCCGCCGCCTCCGCGCGGACCGAGGCGAGCAGGTGCGGAGCGCGGGACCGCGGAACCAAGCCCGCTCCCGCCGCCACCGGCTCCTGCGCCTGGGCGGGGCGGGGCGGGGCGGGGCGGCACCCGCGCGCCCGAGCCCGCCCCCTAGCGGAGCCACCAGACGGGCCCGGCGGCTTCCCCCCACCCCCCGGCAACTCTCCGCTTCGGCTCCACTCGGATCCCTTCGGCACTTTCCGCCAACCCCGGCGCGGGGAATGGGCGAGGCGGGCGGGGGGGGGGGGGCGAACGGGCGCGGAGTCACCCCGCGGAGGCGGGGGGTGGGCCCTGGCGGCGGGCGCGCATGCGCCGTGGCGGGGCAGCTCAGCGGGCACCTGTCCCCGCGCGGCGGGCGGCGGCCGTGGCGGCCCCGGGCCCTCCCGGGTTCCCGCCCAGCGGGAGGGGAGGGTCGGGCCTGCTCCCGGAGCTGCCCTGCCCGCACCGTGCGGGCTGGACGTCCTGGCCGCGGGGCACGTAGGAGTTTCAGGGCGAGGTTAGCGAGGCCCGTCTCAGCCGCTTGGGTCCCAGGGCAGCCCACAGGCCGCGCGAGGAAACGGAAGAACCTGGCGTCAACTTGTGCTGTCGCCGGTGTTAGTAAGGAGGCACATGCAGTGATATGCGAAGCATGGTCAAAGCAAGCGGCGTGAAACACACCCCACCCGCTTGCTTCTCCTGAAGGGCGGTGAGCTGAGGTCCCCAGAAAGGGGGGGAAGTGCCCTGCTGCCTCCTTTCCTCTCGCTTTCCTACTTCGTGCAGGGCACGGTGCAGCGGGATTAGCTCAGGTCTTGCAAGCAGTGTAACTGTGTCAGAGCAACTCTACACCCATGCTAATTAACTGAACTTTTCAGCAGAGCTAATTAACTGAAGCGGAATACCTCAATGGCTAAGCAATCCAGTGGTATGTTTTCTCTAGTGGCAAAATGGGTGAAGAAATTTCCAGATGCTTGTTCCTGCCCTTGTGGCACAGTTGTGCTAATACAACTGTAAATGAGATCAGTTAAAACTCCAGGTTAAAGCAACACAAAAACTCTCGAAAAATGTGTGAAAGTTACATGTTACTTTCCTGATCTCTTTTAGCCCCTGTCCTCAGACATCACTGTTAACACAAATGCAGGAGCTGGGTGCAGGGAGAGGGTGAACTGCTGTGCCAGAAGCTCCATGCAAGACACATTGATCCAGAGAAAACCAGAGATGTGACAGAAGAAAAGCACATCAGACTATTCCTTGACATGGCTATATTGTTTCAAATTCAAAAAATACCCTTTCCAACTTAATTTAGGGACCTCCGTGCTGCATTACGTACTATAAATATATGCCTGCAGTAGAGATACGGCTTTTCAAAATGCAACTTGGTTCTTGCAGTCTGCTCTGCACAGCTCATCTAGTCAGCCATTCCTTGGTACGCTGCTTTGCTGGCTGGTTTGGGTGAAGTAACTTGAAGGTAGCAACTCCAGATGCAGTGAAGGCAGGAGAATGGGAGCCAGGTTGCACATGTCTACTCAGTACTGCCTATCTAAATTTGAGTACTGGGAGGAGCATAGCTATATTACATGTTTTCCCATCAGGGACAATGCCCACTGCTGCTCACGGGAGTTTTCAGATTTCCTGCAGGTTTCTCTGGACAGTTCTGTCTTATGCTTATAAATACGTTCATTAATACCTACCCTAAAGATCGATCTGTCCAAAAGACTTGACTGAGGAAGCATCTAATAATCTAATTTCTCGTCATTCATAAGAGCTGCATAGACTTAATCTTCCACACATTTAAATCCCAATGAAATATTCAAGGTCAACAAGCCTCATTCTAGTTAAGTGGTTCTGAGACTCAATGGGAGTAAGTTCCTTTGTTAACTCTGTAACATTTCTCCAACATGTATTTAACTCTGGAATGGTAGAGTTTGTAGAAAAGCATTGCCATCCCAGATAAGACCATTAGGTCAGTGTGTTTCCATTAAGTAGGAGAACCTCTCCTACTTAATGACTGAGGATGAGACCCCTCTAACACTTGGTGTGCCACTGAAGGAAGTTAATCTTCCTTTAAACTGATACTCTCTGTTTTCCAAACAGATGAGGTACTTTGTAAGCAATAGTCACCATCTCTTCCTTTAGAGGGAATGCAGTAAAATGTGCTACATAACAGACACATGAAGTTAACACATGGCCAAGGGCCAAGCTGCTGCTCCCCACATTAAAGGTTACTACATCTTGCCTTCCCCATAGTCCCATGCTCCCTACAGGAGCATTAATTTAGGAGCATGATAGCCAGTACATTCCAATTAATCATAGTCAGGGCCTGATGACTTTTAGAGACGAAATATGAGTGTATTAGGCATTTGATTTAGTTGTACAATTCCTATGTTTCCAGTAGGACCAAAGCCATGCAGAGGCAACGCTTTCATTACAACATAAGAAATTAGACTGTTGGACCTTGAAGGAAATACATAACCCCAGTCTTCGCATATGTCAAAACTTTTTACCTGTTGTATCAAGTACTGTCAGTCATACCAGCAAAGACGACTGGGAGTCATGGATTTAATGGGAACAAACAACAGCTTTCTGTTACACAGTTACTTACAGCTCTGAAAGTCTGTTCTTGGAAAGCACTTCCACAAATTCCTGGGTAATATGGAAAGGCAGAGAATCCTATACTGATTAAAAGCAGGGAAGAGAAGAAGGAATATTACAGCTGTGATTGCCACACACAGGATACCACAGGAGTGCTAGTTAATTTCTCCCATCAGTTGATGATCTCTCCCACCAAATGTGATATCAGCTAATAACAAAATAGCCTTTTCAAAAACACTTCTTTATGTGAATGTTCCTACACATCACCTGCTTGTTAAAAATGTGCTAAATGAGATAAATGTGAATTCATTACCTGTAAGTCATTTTCCTATGACAATCAAAAATGTGGATAAAATACTAATTCCATGAAAATAACAGCCTGAAATTAAAAGGCACCAGTCCACTCAACACCCACCCACCTCACCCCCCAACAAAACAGGCTAAAGATTTTCTCTGTTAAGTTCACCTTTTGTGACAGAGACATTATTATAATTTTCTGTAATTACACAAACACGCTATTTTTTGCAGGATTCTCTCCCATTCACTGCATGTCTCAACAACTGCCTTCGCTGCACACGTTAACACACTCGGACAAACTGGGTGGCTACTCTCATCCTGTTGCGTAACCAGCTGAAGACATCTAGAACACAGTTCTTCAACTGTTCCTGCATGTGTTTATTCACATTTCTGAGCACTTATTTAAATAAATATATAAATTGCAACCTGAACCTCTGTTCAGTTCACTCAGAAAAGGAAGGTGCTCAGTTACTGATCAGAGGGAAGAAGTCCTGCTGGAGTGACTTCCTCAGCATCACCCAGAAGTGCTGTCACAATAGCAAACATCTCTGAAGATAGCAGTTTGCGCAGCTACCTAGCCAGAGATCAGGTACTGATTAAAACTCGGTAAGGAAAAAAATTGTGGGCAGTGTTTAATATAGATAAATTCTGCAGTTAGGTTAACTCGTAGTGATAGGAGGAAAAGTGGTGCACTGTAAAAAGCTGAGGGAGAGGGCTGCTTATTTGAGCAGCATAACTGGCTTATGGTACCCCTTAGTAACCATCGTCTGATTCCACAGCTTAGACTGGCTTTCTTTTCTCACCATTAGTAGCCAGGAAGAGATTAGCAGGAAAAAGTCCTGATCACGGCTGGACTGCGACTTAGATGGAGGTAAAGTACAGAGCATGTTTTAAGAGAGCTATAAAATGATTCTGTTACACTTTGTATTCAGTTTTGGACAACCTGGAAGAAAGAAGCATGAATAACTGATTTAGCAAACAAGTCTAATGGGGAAAAGTTAAAAGATCTGGACAGGCTAGGGATGGGCACAAGACAACCATCTTCAGTCATGCACCATGTCCCCTGTGGCTGGGTTAAAGTGCAAACAGCTTCATTAAAAGCAAATATTACAATTACATGTTAGAACAAATCTTTCTAGATATAAACCAAGCTACCTAGGCAAACGTCAGAACCTCTTTCGCTGCATGTTTCAAGTGCAGCTGGAGTAAGTGTCCCATATCTAGGGATTGATCCCTTATTAGAAGAAAGAAAAAGTCTTCCTGAGGCCTCTATCCATGTCTGTAGTCTGTATGACCTGTGGAAGGAAAATGCTCTAGGCTTGTGTTGTCAAGACCAGCAAGCCTCTACTGTGTGTGTGTGTGTATATATATGCACACATACAGATTTTCAGAAGTTAATCAGCCAAATTTAAGAGGATTTCCTTCAGATCAGCAAAAGACTCCTTGCTGTTAGAATCATGGAAATGCTAAAGCTTCTCAATAGATAGTTACAAAGAGGGGGGTTGTTTGTTTGTTTTTAGCTAGCAATTCTTTATCCAACCCTTTTTTCTTTAAAAGGCTAAATTATGCCTAAACTCAGTTCAGCTTGAGGCAGAAGCTCATGATGGGAAATGTCATCCAGCACAGTTGTAACCAAAACTGGAACTTTATAAGAAAAACATTTAGCAATCTGAGCTGTAGGCACTGTGGTCACTCTACCTTATAGATCGATCTGCATATGCACGCACTGAATAAGCTTCACTCCACTTCCAGAGAAACTAAAGTTCTAACAACCATACTTATCTCAGTTCACAAGATTTATTTTGAAGTCTCAGTCTTTTAAAAACATAAACCAACAGTGAACTTTCAAAAAAACCCTAAGCGGCTTAAGGTTTGTTCACACTATCACAAAATGCTGGTTTAAGGGAATACAGACTGAGAGTACACACACAGGCAGTGAACGTTGCTCAGCAGTTAGACAGTAACTTGTCTGGCCAAAGTAATTTATGTGCTTGCACAGTCTTCATGGATGTTATCCTCCTCCCACACCTTGGCTGAGATTGTCAAAAGTGCCTACATTTACTTACAGGCATGTATGAGGCAAGTCATGTTACACGCTGATTTGTGAAATATGCGCGATGAAAAATTGGTTAAACAGAGTGGAAGGGTACATGAAAAAAATGACACCGGGGGTGTACCTACAATGTTGCACTTAGTCTTAAGCAGTGAAAATGTACCAGCCTGTAAAAACGTATTCCTAAGGGAAACTGTGAAAGTACAATCAACTCAACCATTTACATTTAGGCAGAACGTTGTAGATTAAAATATGTTGCTGGGAAATTACGCTGTGCCTACATGGAAATTACAGAAAATTAAGTAATCATTTTTATCTCTACTTTGATTATCTGATCAGTAGTATAGTGAGTATGTATTTATATGAATATTGGCCTTTCTGTCACTGACAAGTATACATCTCAAATTCTCTTTCAGGATTGGTCTTCCGATACTCCTCCTTATGGCTACTCAACAAATTTCTCTTATCAGCAATATATAATTATTGTAAATTATGAGAGAGGGAGATATATTGTTATAACTTATATTTTTCTTGCATTCACCTATAACAGTATTTCCCTACTTCAGGATATATATTTTTGAATCTAAAAAAATACAATTCATAGGAAAGAAGTGTCAAATAATTTTTGCTTTGTCTAGAATTTGCAAATGTTTTACATTTAGCAATTAACCATGAAAAGCATATTTAAATAGATCTTATTTAAATGAACCCAGTGTATATATTTAATATAGCCACACAAGAGAAACAACATGGCACTATGCTAATTTTCTGTAAAACATTTTGTTTCTTTCAAAATTACCACTCCCTGAAGTGTAACAGGAGCCCATTTTAAGTTCTGTGTCATTTGAATTTGAGATGGAACATAGAAGAAAGCTGCTTTAACTGAAGCTTGAAAGATATAGAATTGAGCCTTCAGGGATTGTTGGGCACTTTTCTTGTCATTCTGGTTGATGGATTTGCATGATGTGGGTGGGGAATGTTGTTGATCAGGCTGTCCATTTTAATTTCCTACTGGTTGTGTCAGCTTTGAAGTACAAGCTCAGCTGTAAAGCAAGGGGCGAGCATACAAGCTTTGGAACAGACACTGTGCTGCAGGCCAGAATAAGTAAAATAGCACCATCTATACTCTTTTGAAAAGCATGATATTTATGTCAACTAAGAATATCATATGCTGCAATACATTTATCATCAATCTTCTGTATTGAATAAGTGCCGTCTCTTTTTTTGTTTTCCAGTTCACATGTATATGAACAGCTGGAAGAAAAGTCTTTAACACATCGTTTTGCTGGTTCCTTGAGAAATACCACTCTGAATTTAGCAGACAACCAACAAGCCTTAATGATGAGACTTGATATATCCCCTAAAGGAAAAAAAAAAAAAAAAACAAAAAACAAAAACCAAAGCTTATTTTACTGTTCTGTTTTACATTGGAATGTATGCCAAACCTAACCTGGCTGCCATCAGATCACTGTGTCTTGCCACTGCTTGATTTGTCAAATCATTCAATTTAAGAGGGGTTGAATCAGTCTCCTCATTTGTTGCTACGTGCACATCCATTTCAATCAGACTTTCTTTAAAAAAACAAAAGCAAAACAACTCCACACTTACTAGTTTTCTGTGAACCATTTCTGCCCAGCGTGTTTAACTGGGTAACTGTTCTTGCTGCATTGCTGGTAATAATGCTGTGACCATCACTAAAAACAAAACTACCTTCCAGCAGATGGCATATAGGCCAGTTAATGACATTAGTGCTTTTGCGTTATTTGGCGTCCTACATGAATGGAACAAATAGCTTTTCCTTTTGCCTGTGATATCATACAGTAGTGTTCATTAATGCTCTCAAAAATGGAAAAAAAAAATCAGGTCCTTCTTCCCACCTACTCCCCACTGCCTGACAAGGAAACCATATGTTTCAGGAGATTAGTAATAGAGCAGCTTCTTTCTGAAGGTCACAATTAATGCAAAAAATAAAATCTTAACTATACTTTTTAAAGTGGTTGTTAATGAAATGTGCAAATGCCTTAGCATTTTCATATTCAGCACAATTCAGTCCAGTAGCACACAGGGTTATAATGTACCTAAGGGGAGAAGACATAAAGAATTAGGTCTGGAGTCTGGGGAAGGCAACAGCTTGACTAGACTAATTGATTTCCAGACTGATGTTTTAAAAATCTATACAGTGAAAATACTAATGAGGCCCTGTTTTGGAGGGAGGAGAAGAAGAAGTCCTAAATTTAACTATAAACTTTCAGTAACTTTCAGTAACTGTGAGGTCTTGTGCTCCAGATAGTTAGGATGTAGAGCAGCTGGAGAGGTTTTCTTCCTATGAGCACTCCAAACATATCTTGTATATGTCTGGCTCCATTTGTTGTGACATGCACAAAAAGCAGTATGTGTCAGAGGACTTTAAAAGCTGGATGTCATGGCATTGAACTTACAGATGCCTTGCTCTGGAGTAAAATCAGGACTCCTACATGCAGCTCTTGGGCAGCTTCGACAGAATATGTAGGAAGAGTTTTCCAGCTCATGTTTTGTTGGACATCTGCCAACACACTGAATCGGGAGTGCTTGGTCAACATCTTCAGCAGAGGGATGCTAGTGTCAGTGGTAGGAAGTGCTCCCTGCACTGGTACTTGTTAAGTCTCACATCTCTGCCTCAGGTGCTCCAGAGAGGCACCTCTGTTTGCTTGGGATCTATTTCCTGAAAGTGTGCTCTGGAACATACATCCCTTATTTCTGGATTCTAATCAGAATCAGGTTTTACCTGACCTGTGGTTTCACAGCCCTGTTGGTGCAAATGTGAGTGTCTGCAGGAGTGCAAGTCAAGGGACATAGACTGTGCATTATCAAAAGCAGGTGCCCCTAAAGGCTCTGATTTGCTGCCTTGTAAACACTAAGGGTTATAATGCAGGAGTTTTAAATGTAGTCCAAGTCATACTCCAGGCTTTCTAAACACCCATGATATATTTGGCCTTTCATGCTGTTCATACTTATCCTGACTCTCATGAGAAATTGTCTGAAGCTCTAAAAAGGCTATCATCATTCTGTGGATTACACACATAGACAGAGAAGAATTAAAAGAGAGCATTAAGCCTGCAGAGTCATGTACCCCCAAATTAGGAAATATCAGTGTTAAAATTATTCACAGATTTAGAATTCTGCTCTTGTAGCAAAGTTCTCAATTACAGGCTCCCATTTAATATTAGAATGTTACATATTTCTTGTCACAAAGCCATCTTTTGGGGGTTATTGAACCCTTTTAAAATGTTGGCCAGTTTTGAGAAGAAACATAACCTCCTGATTTTTTACATTTTGCTGCAAAACCATTTCTCAAATTCAGCATGATTTATCAGAAGTTAGAATTTGGGGCAGTACAAAACTACCCAGACAATGGTGATTAGTTTTCCTCTCCCTGAATCACCTTGTGATAAGTTTTGTGGTGACCCTGGTGTCCTTGCAAGGCAAAATAGGAAAACATGTCCAGAGAGAAGGCAAAGATGGTTGTCACAGCCTGGCCTTAGATTGGCTTAGGCTGCCCTGGCTCTGTGCTGAATAAGTGCTTGTGGATGGTAGAAGTCTGTTGGGTGAGAGGCAGTGGGAGGGCAAGGAGAGGAAACAGGAGGAGGGAAACAGCCTTTGTATGCCTTGTATTAAGTAGTTTGGAACAGGGATGTTCTCCATCTTATTTGTCATGGCTTTTTCTTTTGTTATGTGTAATAGAGGCTTGGTTGTCTTTAGACTGCTATGAGTGTTTCTGTTACTTTTCTGTACAGGGTGGGCCAATGGATGTAAGCACTTTACTGCTATTTTGGACTCCTAGGTCCATTTAGGTCCATACTTTAGATCCTTAGATTGACTCATTTCTTCCCAGAGTAAAGAGGAACAAGATTTATTATCCAGGTCTCAGCACTGCAGTCAAGTGCTCTCATTCCTAATTATTCCAAGCAGAGCGAGACATTCCCCAGAGTGACCAGGTGCCTAAGCAACCTTTTCAAATTGCTATAGTTAGAGAAAGAAGTCAAATGTAACTATTTCATACTCCTAGTAAAGGATCAAAGCCAGCATTTTTAGATTAAACGTGGTAAGAGTGGCATCTAATGGCTCTGAAATCCTCAGGATGGTGGGGGTGTATTGGGATTCTAGAGGGCTTTCTGCGAGAGAATGGACATGTGAGCAATCCTGAGTGAGAACAAGACTGATAAGAGCCTCAGCCGAGCAAGAATGCGATAAGGATGTAACCCTGAATGAGGGGGGAGAAACTCGACGAGACAAACAACCCCCGGAAGGGGCTGGGATGGAAGAGGAGGTTACACCAGGCAGGAAGCCTGGCAAGGCTGATGTGGCACTTTTTATCCAATCATAAGAAGGTTTAAAGCGTGAGCTAAGTTAACTGTCCAATCTTGAGGACTTGTACTGCATGTTACTCACATGTGCGGGAGAACATTATAAAAGGGCTTTCTTAGTTGTAATAAATGGGCATTGCTTGATCACATTGGTCGTGTGCGTGCTCAGCCCTCCCGCAGGGGTGAGCATGCTGATTTTTGAAGGATCACATGTAGATGTTTTGCCACTTTTATGAGGAACAAAACAAGGGTTGTGGATGCCACCAGGTGTCTAGTTCCACCAGGCACTTATTTTTCGATGCTCAGATGCATGTGGATCCTATGTGGAGCTAGCTTGTGGGTATGAACAGTTTGGGTACTTTTGGTTAACTACCATTTCTATAAATAAACAAGTGTATAATGCCATCACATGTTCTTCCTTTCCTGACTTCCACTACATATGGGACTTTTATAATTCTAGAATTACAAACATGACGTAATCACCAACATTTCTGCTGTTACATTACTATCTCTGTAAAGCCCGATAGCTAACAAAAAACGTTTTCAAAGCAGAGCTGATCTCATTGCTGATGTTTGTGCATAAAGATGTTTTGGCATGATAAGATCCTGTATAAACTGATGTGTTTGTTATTGAAACACATCTTAACTTTGCGTATCTATTCAAATAGGAAAAGAAAAAAAAAGTAACTTCTCTCATGGATGGAAATTGCAAAGCGAAGGATTTTTGAAATCTTTTAACTGCTGAAAGACTATTTTAAGTACAGAAAGAAACAAATAAAGTGAATAAGAGTAGGCTATTTGTCCTTTATGCAAATAAAATTCAGTTGTTTCACTGGAACAGAATTATACGATTCCTGATCCTTCTCCTCCAAACCTTTCTTTATGACTTAATAGTTTCAAGTAGCAAACACCAAATACTGCTGTAACCTGGTATGCTACTATCTGGAAATTTCAGGTTAGATTCTATCAAAAAACTGTCAAAGAACAGACCACAAAATAAAGAGGGGAATTGCTTACAGTGGGTTAGAGCTTGCTGTTCTATTCAGAGAATTAGTTGGAGCACAATAGCTACAAATATAGGTAGGAACTATAACGGGAACTTGAATGAAATATATATAGTTATGTGACCCACTAATGACTCCAAAAAAAGCCATACGATGAATGAGTCACTGAGTTTTAAATATAGTTCCCTGCTGCAATAGTTTTATCATCAAAGAAGGCTCCACTTGAATTAAAGGGGAGAAAGGGCTATATGATGGGGTCCTACAGCCATGCCTCAGTGATTCATACACTGACAACAAAGGCAGAGGCTACACAAGTAGTTTCTATTATAAGTGATGTAAGAGAGAAATGTTTGCAAAGGGATGACTCACTGATCAGAGGGCTTTCAGTTTGACTGTGATACAGTGGTTCAGATAAATGCATTCATTATTTTCTATAGCCTGCGACCTTTCCTGCTTCATAAATAGTAACATTTATTTTTCTGCACAATATTTATTTTAACATCATCCCTATTGATTTCAGTGTATTTCATCAGTTTGTATTCATCCAATTGTAAAGTTAGGCTCACTCGCTAATATAAGATCAGTAGCTTTCTAAAGGCAAAGAAAATAGCAAAGTCGTGCTAAGATTTTAATAGCTGGGAACAGAAATAGCCTTTGACACAATGCTTTTAAAGTAATTTTTTTACTACATGACACAATTTGTTTTTAAAGAACTGTGATGTGTCTTACAGACACATGTCTGGCAAAGAAAAGTCATGAGAGGGGTAAAACCAACAAAATGACCTCTGCTCTGGTGGCCACCAAAACAGCACAGGCAAGGAAGTGAAGAGTTTTACAAGGTCCTTTGGAAATATAAACCTCGAGACAATATTGCAAATGTTCTTATTGTCATTTGCAGTGCTGTCTCTGAAGGTCATTTCTAATTTCAGCCACAATTTGCCAGAAGTAAAGAAGTAATTTAGATAGCCTGCTAAAAAGTTTGTGGGTTTGGGAGATCATATATTGCTACAAGGAGCTTCTGAGAGCTTATATGCAAAAGTATGTCTCACCATTTCAGGAGATTTTCTTTGCACATTTGAAAAAATGAAAGGAAACTTGAGAATAATGATAAAAAATGGTAAGCTATTTTTTCTTTTTCCCCATTTCCCCGGTCCTGCATATTTCTAAAGAGATAAGAGGAACAGACTTCATTGCCATTGTGCTGCAGAAGTCCATAAAACAAACAATGATTTATTTCTCAAAATAAATAAAATGGAGAGCAACCTTCTTTCCCTCGAAAAAATTGGCATCATTTACTGATATGAAACCACAAAAATCATCTGTATTTAAAAGCTATTAAGAACGCAGCCCAGCCAGACTTTCTTATGGCTATAGTTCAGATAAACTGTCTTCTCAATGAACATGGGATGAGAGAGGCTTGCCTCTCTGTGTGGGTGACTGCTGCACACCATTGCCTGAGCTCATCCTGTCAAAGCAACAGAGCTCACTCAGAGTTTAAGCTGCCATTCAGTCCCTAGTTTAGCACAAGCTGTTTATAAGCTCTCCGGTAGCTTGTTAATACAACACCATTTACATTGGTTATTATGACACCAAAGGAGTAATTAAGAGATAATATTTTAACTCTACCTGAATTTAACTTGTCTTTTGTTGCTATTCAGATCATCTGGTGTATATATAACCTCATGTTGAAAACATATATGTAAAAATAGAAGATTCACAGATAAAAGTACTTCAGAAATAGAGCAGCGTTATGTGTGAGAGTGTGCAGGTCTGGCTAATTTGTTCCTGTCAATATCAACACGACTATTGCACGCAGTTTCTCTGAGTTAGCATGCTTAATAAATTCAACTCTGGCAACAGCGCTGGTGTCCAGCATTAGGGTTACAAACCATACATCCATAAAAACCTTTTCTCCCATCTATTATGAAATTCTGGTGGTGCAGCTCAGAGAAATGGAAGAGATATAGCAGGCCTGAAGCAAATGATGAAGAGCTTGCGATCTCCCCATGCTTATTTATGTGACAAGTTCTAACAACAAGTCGGCATTTCCTGCAAGTCACGTGTGTCGGGGAGTCTTTGGAGATTTGTGGCAGAGAGGGTGATGCATCCTTTCGCTTGTAAGCTCTGCATGCCTTTTAGGGGTTTCATTGGTCTATCCAGAGCTCCCCTGCAGTTAAAATTCTTGTTGTCTTTTCCAAACACTGAGGCAATAGCCACAATGGAAGATGCGTGTGTTTAGACATATCATTTAGACATATATTTGTGAAAAGTCTAGTATTTTTAAAACCATGCCTTTTCAAATAACCTGCTTTCATGCTATTCATAGCTTAGTGGAGAATTAAATAAAATTTGTCATCCATGCTAGAATCAGAGTATTTAGAATGTGAACTGTTTTGTGGGATATTAACTGTAGAATGCTACTTCCATTATCTCTGTAAGATCAAACTTGATGGAAAAATTTGGTTGATACCCTCAATATGAAACACCAAAATATTAATGGTTGTAGAACAGATTTTTACATCAAAAGCCTATTTATTTATTTTTTACAGTTAAGACCTAGGGAAAAGGTCTTAAGTAAAATAACTGTAATTTCTTGATGGTGTTATTATGAGGAGCTTAGTAAAGTTTTTTAAAGAATTATTTGAAGAAATTGACAGCAGTAATTTCTTTAACATTGGAGCAAAACTTATGCCATTGTCATATAAAAGTAGATCTCTTAGAAATATTTTTTGTACAAAAGAGAACTTGTTTCAATGCAATACTTTACTGCTGAAAATAATATTCTTCCAAGGGTGTAAAACATAGTATGACATGAAGATTGATTTTAATGAAATTTTCCAGACAGGCAGACCTTGGTATATACCAAAAATCAATAACCATTTTACTCTCTTTTAAATCTTGTTATTTATTTCTATTCTAATAGAGGGAAGGAGGGAATAAGAAGCCCCCTGGTGACAAAACTAATATCTTTGTATTGAAATGGATATTAAAAAAGCACAGTATGTACTTAGGGACTTTAAACTGCACATGCTCATGTGCTTTGTTCTGTTCCCGTAAAGAGTCCCGTGGAAGCTGAAGAGGACTGTTCACATACATAAAGTTAAAGCATATTCCTAAGCACTTGTAAGCTGAAGGGCTAGTTTAACAAATGCATTAAGGATCCATCATCTTTTCCCCTCTGTGCTTATAAGTCCAGTGAAAAGAGCATTCGGTATCTTAAATCTCCTTCATCAGGCAAAACTGCACTATAACTGTACACATCACAGAAAGAGAAATGAAATGCAAGAAATGAAAATCACTGTCAACCCAATTGTATAAGACTTTTACCGTGGGACATGTTCTTTCAATATCTTAAAGCCACTCCTCCAGATTGCATTTCAGGGGACAATGGGAGAGTATAAGTTTAGAAAGTGACACCAGGGCTCTGAGCACTAGAAAGCATTGGCTGTCAGTCACTTCTGAGGAAAACTTGAAAAGGGTCAATGAAACAAAATAAATTGAGCATGAATTCAAATGACTTGGTCAAGCTGAATCAGAGCAAAAGTTTCTATGACGCCTACTGCCTGGGAAACCAGGCCTTGCTGTTTTTTAATGGCACAATCTACTTTTTCAAAAAAGGCAACATCATGTGCTGCTGTTTTCTGGTAATCCAAAAATCCTCTTTTACGTGGAAGACTGAGAATTTGTGATTTAATGGCCCACTTCAAAATACAGCTGGAAAACCGTAACTGCCCACAATCTGTAATTCTGATTTATCATTTGCAGAAGTACAACATTACAGAAGAAATATCTTGAAAGGCAAAAGACAATTGGGCCCGTAGACAAGTGGAGTTCCAGACTTAATTCTAATGTTTTTTGCTGAAGGGAATTGACCTTATAGTTAAGATCAACCACATAAAACTTTTTATTCTGAAACTGCAGCATGAAGAGGGAAAAACACTTATAACATGTTCATACATTTAGCTGAGAATGAGATAGTAGATTATATTTAAAGAATGCTTTTTTCTGGTGGCTGCAAGTGAGGTTCAGAAACAAATCCCTTAAACTGCTATTATTAGACATCTCAGAGGAGAGAGATATTTTATCTGACTCTGTCCCAGTTTGGAGACCTCTCAGTAACACAAAGAAATTGAAGTAAAACTATATGAAAGTCATCTGTCCTAATTTCTAGTGCCTACTAAAGTGATCCAGACTGAAAGTCTAATCTAGGGAACGATGCTTTAAAGGACTAGTTCTCTGCTCCCAAATGTAAAGCATTCTTCCCATCAGCTCTTCTTTGCCATAGAGAGGTTGTTGTGATTTTGTTTTATAGTTCCAATATAAAGGTAATGCTATAATCTTAATAGGATCTGGGAATATTTAAAATTCAAGATGCAGTTTCTCTGCATAATGGCAGAATTGTATTGGGTCACGGTCTGCAAGCATCACTTTATTTTCTTGTTATGTTAATTTATTTGGTGGTAGGCTAGGTGTAGTCTCCTAGGTCAATTTATTTTCAGTCAAATGGCTAAAGAAAAAGCCTAGCAATTAATCTAATGAGGTGATAACCCTCCAGAAAATCTTATCCTTAGGAAGACTGCCTCCTATGTTCTCAGTACTCTGGAAAACAGACTGAAAATACTGTAAGGATTGAATACTACTGGAAATGTGCGGCAATTAAAAGAAGAGAAAATGAAGAAGTATGCGTGAAGCTGTAGTATAACATTTCCTATGATGGCACCAAAAGCATATGAAGATTTAAGAAAAAAAATAAAATGAAACAAATCTCAGGGTGTCCTGAATGTTGCTGAAGGCGTTTGAGCCAGGAAAGCCGCTAGCCATTTACAGCCAAAAATACTGTGGATTTCTGCCAACCTTGTCTTTCTAGGTTTGTGTCAGTCCATATTTTCCCCATCGTTCTGTTGGCTACTTGCCTTTTCAGTACTTTAATTAGAAATAAAGCAGTACTTGGCCAGCAGACCATACTGATGAGTCAATACACTGCTTCCTTGGAGGCCAAAAATACCTTTCACATGATGTAATCATGGACTCCTATTTTAATTGACAACTACTACTTATAGTAAGTGTCTACGCTAAAAAATAATGATCTGGATACCTGAGGCACAGAAGTGCAGAGGAGACAGAGGAGCTCATAGTCATTACTTACCAGTGACATCCAGTTAAATGGTTACACTGTACAAGGTAGCTGCAAAGATTACAGGTTTCTATTGTATTCCAAAGGGTAAAATTCAAGAAAGCAGCATTTGTAGAGAGAAGTAAGATTTTATTAGGTAAACCGATAGAAGTCATGGAATCTCATGGCTATAGCACATACCAGCAAGGTGTATAGCATCTTTCTAAACAGAAGAGATACTGTTTCCATTTCTGGCTGCACTATGACGATTTTAACCCTGTATTTACAAGTAATTTACAGTGCTTGATGATTAACAAGAATGGGACAAAGCTCCTGCTCAGCCCTGCTTACTTTCTAGCACTAGCAGAAATAAAAGAACATACAATCTCATTTTGGACGCAAAAGGAAATATCTGTTTAATAAAGTCAACACTTGAACAACAGTAGATAGATATTTCTGAGTAACTTTGTGTGTGAATGTACTGGCTGTGAGAGAGGAATGCTTTGTTGCAGGTGGGTAACTCATGGATGAGTCAGGAGCCGCTCTGGTGACAAACCTGCAGGAAGTGTAATTCTCATAAACCCTTCGCGTTAAAACTGCCTTTAAAAGTACGTACGTCTGTCTGCGACACCAAATACTCTCAATATCCACAGCAAAAAAAAAAAATCTTCACAAAGCAGAGACCTGAGATCAGTTAGACCATGAGAGACACGCCTGTAAAAATGGCCTGAAGTTACCAAAAGCATGTAAGAAAGCCACGAACATAAATATAATTCTCAAAAAGAGCTGGAGAAACTCTTTCAGAGCCCTAGCACTTCTGAGAGTCCATAAGGCTATGGAAATGCTGCTGCAGTTGTTATTCCACACATACCCCCACACCACCACACACACACACACACCGCAAAAAGGAAATGAGAGCATGAAATAAAAATAAAATTAATTTTTAACTTGAAAAAAACTAATTCACTTGCACCCTGGCTTTGATAGAAGATTGCACTTATTTCCTGTTTTACAATTATACATTTTTACGGCTCTTTTTTTTCCCCTTTCTGCCCGAGGGAAACGTGCTCATGTGCTTTTCCACAAGTCCTTTGCCGCCCTCTGGTGACCGCCGCCCGCCTCCTGTCCTGAGGTGAGGGACACGGGCGGGAAAGGGACCAAAAAAGACTATTTCTACGGAAAGTGCCCGTGCTGCTCCGTGGACGTCGGGTGGTACTTACAAAGGCTTGTACCTCCTGAGAAACGCATTCCTTCGTTTGCTGTAGGTGTACCCTTTACATAGAAACGGACCTGGGTGTCCCTGGCAGTCCTTTAGCTTCCTCTTTTCTGAACAAATTAATTTCCATAAAGCTCCAAATTTGCAGCCCTCCAGCTTTCCATTTCCTGTAGAAATGGCCCAGTCTTGAAGCTCTCGATCAAACAAGAAGCTGGTAACTGGATGCCCGGGACTCCAAGCCCAGCAAAGCCTTTCCCCGCGTCCAACGCCTTTGGAAGACATCCACGCTGCTGTTTGTATTGCAGGACGGCCTACCAGCCTTAGTCATGGGCCAGGAACCTGTTTACACTAGGTTACAACACAGTAATCATAATTTACGACTTCTGGAAATGAAGGGGTTTTGATTTGGGTCGTTTTTTGTTTTTGTTTTGGGTTCTTTTTTTTTAACTATATGACATTAGCTGTAAAGAAAACAGTGGAACTCCCAGCTGTGTTAGCCCTGGTAAACTGAGCTGAGAGTTTGTTGTTGCTTATGCTTCTGTGGTTTCTGGTGTGTTGACACTGAAATCATGTGCAATAATAGCCAGAATAGTTAAACACAAAATACAAATCCCGTATCTAAGGATCTCATTCGATAGCTCCGTTTTTACTCCCTTTGCAAATCCCTGTCTGATGTGTATTGCAACCCTTGCACTGCAGTTTTTTCTTTCAAGGTTATCTTCAAGAGTTTTGCCTTTTTCCACAGAAAGCAGACTACCATTTCTCAGGGATGCTCCCAAATGCTCCGCATCTCTTTTGCTACTTATCTTTGTTATGATGATGCAGTTTTACAAGTGTGTTTGAGCTTTGCAATGTAGATCAAATTAGATTCCCTGCAGAGAGGAAGTAATGTAAATTAAAATGAGGGCAAAGGGAAGAGCGGGCATGTGATACATGTTGTGTAGTGAACTGCCAGAGGTAGTTGGCTGCTCAGCAGCAAGCAGCGCTCAAACCCAAGACTGAACAGAGGAGAGGAGTTAGGAGCTAACATCACAGAAAGAGGAGAAATAAGAGTGTGACCACCCCATCATGTGGCATGTTCCTGTCTGTGTCTGACATGATGGGAGGAGGTACATTTTTGATCAAGCCATGCTTTTTCTCATTGCCTATAATTACAGGTACACCCATTATTGCACACACAATCTTATCACAAAGAGGATTTCACCTCCCCTTGGACATGAGCAATGCTACTATAGTTTCTGTTACAGGCAATACTTTCATGTAGGTGCAGTTCGGTGGAATTATCTGGAAAGCTGTAAGGTCTGAATTTAGTTTTCAAGACACTGTGGTAAGCTGGTCTAAATTATTCGGTGCTGCAGCCCAGATAAAATTCTGGGTCACCTCATGTGATGGTGACCCTCTCCGCTCTCAGAAGTCCAACGATAATCGCAGTATATTTGTATATTTGGACACGTACAGACATAATTGGAGGTTATGTGCACGATAGCGCTGTCTCTATCTCCCTACTGTTTATACATGTGCAGTCTAAGGAAGAAGTGCAGCTCATCAGTCACATATAGATCACCTGTGTTTGGGCAATGTCACACAGTTCACCTTCTGTCACATGCACCGAGATTGAGAGGCTAGCTATTGCTTCATCTACCTTGCTGGTAGGACCAAGGGTTTGCCTACCCTGCAACCCTGAGGAGATTCAAATCCTAGCTCCAAATAAACTATATTGGAGAAAAAAACTTCAAACATCCGTCTTCTGTATAAGCTGAGAGCAGAAACTCTAAGACCTGCAAGTTATAACTGCCTATGACTTACTTTTGGTAAAGACATCATCTGTCTTACATGACTATATCTAGTGTCCAAGGCTGTAATTCTTCCAGCCAAGAGCTAGGTTTCTAGCTTTCTCCCAACCGCCCACTGAGTCCTTCAGACTTCCCTAGGCATTTCCTACTGTGATAACCATTTGGCTATTTGATCAGTAATAGAGCTGTCAATGTGTATACAGGCTTGCTGAACTTGGGGTTGGATCCATCTCTCTCCTGAAGGCAATAGACTTCTTCCTGACAGCACTAGAAGTGCAAGGGAGCTACACAAATCTAGCTAAAGCAAAATGAGGGAGAATACATCCACACATTCTTTCATAGCATTTTCCTGGCCCAATACTGGATAAAGAAGTTACTTACAGCTAGATAAAATTAATATCATTTTGTGACATTGAAGAAACACATGGATCAACAAAACATATCAGAAACAGGCTTGACTGAGTATTTTTGAGACTCACTGTTATTTTCTAGTCAAATTTTCATCTTTCCCTGAGATAATTAAAGTGAATTGGAACATGATCAATGCAAGCACAAATTTTCAACCTTCTATTTATTTAAAACAAGGTGTATTAAGTTAATTTAATATGGGTTTTAAACATTAATTTATGTCTATCATCTTTGATGAAATTATCTTTCAATTTTAAATCTCACAAAGTCAGTTTCAAACATTCCTATTGAATTTTGTCCATGATTTCAAGGAAACTATAATTTTGGTTCTTACTTAAGCACTGAGATAAAGAAACACGAGCAAGCAGGATAGTGCATGGCTGCTTTATATAGCCCCATATCAAAGATACTTCTCTTTAACAGAAGTCATTCAAGATCCGTTGAGCCTGAAAGTTTCCTTCCATTTCTTCTTAATCCTCCTACGCACTTGTTTTCATCCATGCCCAAATATCAAGGCATACAAAGTCTGTTTATATGGGATGAGATTAATGGCCAAGACATGAGCAGTTTGAAGGTTGCTACCCTGCTGATTTCTGGATTTTAGACCCAAGTTCAATTTTAAGCTCTTCCAGTTGTTGATTCTGAGATAACAGTCATTTCTCCTATTTTTAGCTACAAACAGCTTTGAAATTAACATTTATTTGGTGCTGAATGTTGCATTTGTTTCCAGCATTAGAACTAAGATTTTCCCCACATGCATTTGGCTGTGTTGAGCCTTAATTAGAAAAAGGAAAGAACAGATACTCATCTTTGAGAATTCAGTTAACATTTGCTTGCACTTCATTAACTAATGCCATATGCAGGAAGGAAGTAAACATTCCATTCTTTAAGAAAATTAATGAATGAAAGTGCATTATAATGTGGAAAAAATAACATAGGAAACATTATCACGGGCAGAAAGTGTATTATTCCAGTTCTGACACTGGAGAAGGAGAGGGAAAGTTCAGTTTTGGTCAGCTCATACCATTACCAGTGTTGTTTTACAGTAACACTTGAAACATAGCTGTTTCCACAGAAAGGAATCCTGGGTCTGGTTTTACCCTCACTTTCCCTGGATGTACTGTGCACTGCCCGTGGTAGCAGTGACTCGAGCTCTGCCTGCTCGCACTCTGCCTGCAGACCCAGATGAGGTGCCGGTGAAGTGCCGGGTGGCCTGGCTGCACTGTCATTACTGCAGCTGCTGCTGTGCATAGATGAGCTCTGAGTGACCTGCATGGACGCAGCCAGCCGTGGCTTGCCAGAGCTGTGAGGTTTTTATCCATGGCGTTGTCTAGAAAGTCATGCTGCAGATAACCTAGTACTGTGATGAGGTGCCAGCGTCTGAGCAGCGATGATCTCCAAAGATAAACTGAGCAACTTTCCTCTGCTCCCAGCCATCCCTATCAACTAGTAGCTGGCAACAGCTGTGTTGAAATCCGATGGTAAGGGTTGCTGTGATGGCTGTGCCTCCATGATGATCCTTGCCTCCCTACCGGGCTTGTGACTGGTGGCTGGGTGGTGAACTGCTCCACACATACATAGAGCAACAGTAAGCCTGGATATCTCATCATCTGCATACAGCTGTTTATAAAACTGAAAGACTAATAGTAACACTAGCCAAAACAGAACTGAAGCAAGGATCAAATGTATAATGCCTCTTGGGATAAATAAATCATGTGAGTCACAGGGAGCTCCAATGGCAGAGGCTGTTGGAAGTTTAGAAAGGAGCAGGGGTGTAAATGTCAAGGCCTTTTAGGGACCGCATGCTTGAAGGAAGATGCCTTCACAACATGCTTTCCTTTACCTCTTCTTTTTCTTTATAGTTTTCCTGAATCTCAATAATTTTGTGCTCAGCTGAAAGGAAAATCCACAAGAGCATCCTGTACCAGGGTTCTCCAAACTCGTAAGGCTGTAATGCTGACTGGTTTTGTTTTGGGGATCAAAAAACAGGGTCTGGTATGTCCTCACCACAATATATGGCCTGATGAGAGTAAAGTGCAACTTTGTTTCAAGGGCTTTACCTTTTTGCGGTTGTTGATGGTGCAAAATGTCTTCAGCTTTCAACAGGCAGAGTGCCCATCACCTTGCAATAACAAATCCCAAACCTGCTGCTGTGAAAGCTGAAGCTCCAAAATTAATCGGGACAGAATTTCCTTTATAATTTTATTTTCCATGCACAACTTTCAGTAATCTGCTGATACTTGTAACAGTATAAAAGCATAGTATAAAAGCACTGGTAAAGAAATACTCACAATGTGCAGTCCCTCAGCTGGGTTTCTACACCACATAAAGAAAAACAAACAAAAATACCTTTCTGGAGGCAATTAGTATCTGTAAGTACCTGAAATGCCATCCTGGGAAAGGATGGTCACTGTTAGCTGTCTGGCTAATCTGTAGCTTTGTCCACTGGAAATGCTCACACTCAGTAAGGTAAAGCATTGCTGAATGCTGGGCTGCTACTTCACATACTGGCTTGTGGAAACTCCTGACGGGTGTCTGGAAGCTGTGGCCTGGTGTGGACTTGCCCAATCTTCTGTATTAGGTACATGTCCTCTTCAGGCTGGGGTGTGTCTCCTCAAGATTTACACCCATTGCTAATCAGTAAACAATACATGAATTTGAGGAGTGGGTTTGGAGGACAGTGATGATTTGGGTGCTGCACAGAGATGGTGTAACCCCGAGGCTTCCCTACCCCTAAGACCCCTGGAAGATGCAAAGTGATGGTGCAAGAAGCAGGAACCTGGAATTTAACCCTGTAATGGATACTACCCTTCTGGAAATGAAAGGATATTCCAGAAGGTATGAGCCTTGGCAGGGCTAGGTAGCAAGGAAGCCTGTAGTTTCCTCCTCCTGCCCTGCACCAGCTCGGGCCCTGGTGCTGGAGGGACCACATGGGACTGGATGTATGAAGTGCACTCCAGGGAATTACAGCACTGAAGCCTCCATCATTTCTTCAGGAAAGCAGAGAAGGGAGCATGCAAAACACACCCCGCCTTTTACTTTGTCTATATGACTTGATCCTCGAGATTAACTGATGTGAAATAGTAGGGTAGCCTTAAGAGAACAGCTACTTTATTTTTATAAAAAAAGATATATTTAATTACACAATTAATCTAACACTGGTTCAGTGATGACCGCAGTATCACCAGTCCTCTCAAAGGTAAAAGCACAGCTGGAATTAGATGTACAGCTAACATAATCCACGAAAGCTTTATTGAAGCCCATGCTAATTTACATGGCTTCATCTTGTGTGATATGTGGAAAGACAACCTCATAATGGCAAAGCCACTAGGGAGGAAAGGACAAAAGAAAGTTGGTAATTTTCACTTTGAGTTTGTTTTTTTTTTAACTTTTGCAGGTTTCTGCCTCAAATTAACATTGGCTAATGAAGTTCTTTGCTGTGAACAATAGGTCGATTACTGTAAGGATTACATTTAATGAAGCGAGTCTTACTGCTATTGCTCCTGCTCAAGGATATTCCAATAAATGAAGTCTCACATCCTAATGACTTTCAGCCATATTAGAAAATTATTAATAAATAAAAAATCCGAAAATAATTTTTAATTATGCAGGGATTGCTCCCAAAGTGAATCCACCTCAGACAGGAAGGTGGCTTTACATACCTGGTGGTTTAAGAAGAACCATTTCCAAAGGGATCATTAGAAAATTCATCTTTTACAGATGCAACACTCATGGCACCAATTAATTAATGAAGATGGAAATTAGCATAACTTTAGTACAAAAATAGGTACAAAATAGCTCTTAGAACACAAGCATCTAACAGAAAGTCAGATATTTTTGTTTATACCAGTAAAGCAGAAATTAGACTTTGGGCTAGTAGCACTTCCTTATAAATAATGTATCTGCAAAATTAAGACTGTGAGATGAAACATACCTGAGACAAAATCACTTTAATTATTGTGAAGTATCAAAGCATCACCAAAATAACTGGAGCTGTACCGATAAATCCCAGCAGAGCACCTGAGCCATCTGGGTTTCTGTGCAAAAGAGAACTGCAGTTCGGTACCTTCCTGTTTTATGGGTATTTCAAAGTCTGCGTGGCTCCTCCTAGTACTAAAATGAGACCAGTTTGAACCCATCAGTCATTTTCCTTGTTAACCTGCCAGTCTCTGCTATCCTGTTCTCTGCTTCTGATTTTAGGTCTGGTTTTGCATTTAATAACAAGTCTGCTCATCTCGGCTGAGTTAAATAGCTCGGTGTTTTTGTACAGTAGCTAATCCATCTTTGTGCAGCCATGCGAAAGGAACACTGATAACTACCACTGTACTTCTGCTTCAGCAAGAAGGCAACTAAAGCCGTGAGAGTGGATAAAGTGCCTCTGAACTCATGTCCATAGGGTATAAATCCAAGCTGGAAAATCCAACCAGACTTCCACCTGAGTGGGAGGAGGCCTGGTTAATTTGATTAGAAAGTGGCTGAGGTGCCCATTCCTGCTACCACTGCTAAAATAAGAGTAGATGAGGGAAAAAAAATGAAGATGACACATTTACAAAGAATTTAAAAAGAAGCAGTCACCAAATGTACCTGTTCCACGACCTTCCAGTGCATTTACAACAGGGGATGTGGGTTTTCTTAGGAGTGTTTTTCCAACAACAGAAAATGACTTGATGTCAACTTCTGTTTTCAAATGGCATGGGCCGAGTTGGGCGTAGGAGGAAGAAGCCAGCCAAGAGGAAATTTGAGGCTTTTTAGTTTCCCACTGTAAGCAGGTATGCATTGACTGTACTGCTTCCAAAGGCGTATGCTGCAAGTCAGCATTAATAATAGCTCACAAAAATGTGGCTAAACCCGTATAATACACAAGATGTAGTCATAGCACCCTGTAGGACAGCACCCATTAGAGTGCAACCTCCAGGTGTCTAAGTAATAAATCCTCTACCTCTGCCAAGTCCACTACATTTACACCCTGTTTGTTCCTAAAAATCCTCAGTCCCAACCTTGAAAGAATGAACGTGTCTGAGAGGCAGCAAAAATCAGGGTGATTGGGGATTTTGCAACAAAATGTTTTTACTAGAAAATTCCATTTCCGAGAACTAAAATGTTTCTCTGAAATATAATTGTTAAAAAAAAATAAATCAACCAAATCTGCCAACAGAACAAGATATCCTGAGAAGACACATGATGGGATATGGTGCTCTCATACCTTGTAGTGCTTGTAATACTTGTGGGTTTTTCAGTAAGTTTCCTGCCACATGGCAAAAAAAACCCCTCAGGTCCCTGCCACAGAAACAAGGTTCTGGTAACCCTGGGGAGTTTAGCTTCATGAAACTTAGCTTTTGACTCTGCAGTACAGAGCTTGCAAGCCTCAAATCCCAGTTGACTCAACCAGTGATTTCCAGACTTTTATCTCACAGCTGGTCCCTCCTCTCACTGGATCTTAAAAGCCACATGGAAGCAATGGAAATTGGACTTTCAAGCTCAATTTCATTCATAAACCAAACATTTTGATTGTTTCCAAACCTTTTTTCTTCTGCCCCTGTGGAACATGTTTTTTTTTCCTCTAGAGTGAAATATTTATCCTTTTTCAGAATCTTTGGATGCCCAATAAACATGGACATTCTCGTTTTAATCAGCATCAGCTGAAATCTAAAAGTGGAAGGAAAGAAGAAAAAAAAAAAACAAACCCCAGTAGCTTGGGAAAGCTGTGGAGCTTTCCCTTCCTAACAACAGAATTGCATTGTTGGTTAGAAAGACCAACACCCAGAACAGTTTTGCATTGGGAACATGGATGAACAAAAGCAGCTACAGTCTTTGTCATCATAATCAGAAAAAAAAAAAAAACTTGATCCCTTTACTTACATAAGCTAAAGATTTTTTATTTCCCTGCTTTTCATCTAAGTGCTTTCTTTGAACCTTAGCCAGTGGTTAAGAAATTAGTCAAGAGGTTTGAGATGATGTGAAAAGAAAAAGAACATCTGCTACACCTGCCTTTGTTCAGGTGTTTGGAACTTCTAGGAGCAATTAGTGCTTTGCTACAATTGAAAATGCTTATCTTCTGAGCTGACATACTTGATGCATGAATCCAATTCCTTTATGTACTTAGTAAGGATTAGAAGAGGAAAAAAGAAAAAATAGTAAGGTTTTTTTTTTTCCCCATACAGGGCTGCAGGATTTTGAAGAGGGTTATTTTTCAATTTTTATTTTACTTAAGAACAGAAGGCTACAATATTCTCAAGTTCCCCAAAAGTCAGTTCCAAATCACGATTGTTTTGGATTCATTGAAATGTTTCCCTTCAACAAACTCAAATTTTGACATTTTATGCAGATTCATTAAAATCTTATTTTGGAATATTGTGGAGGAGGAGAAAGTTATCTGTGGTACACTTTGGTCTGGTGTCCTAAGGAAATAAGGATTACATTACCATGCTCTCAATGTACTTCTCTGCTTGCCTGTCCTCCTCCTCTCTTCCCACACCCCCGTAAGGTTTTGAATCTAGTTTTGATCAAATCTGTCAGAAAGTTTTTCAATTCTTACAATACCAGGAAAGCAGGCTGGTGAATAAAGTTGAAAACAAAACACTATTAAGACACCATTAAGAGCAGAAAAGCATTAAACATGGGAGAATCTGCACCAGAGTTTCTCATTATGGTCCCACTGCTTACAGAACAGTTTGTTACCAGTGTTGGGGAGTGCAGGCTGTCTGCATGATGGTCTCCTGGTTGAATGCATAGGGTTAAACCAAAAGCTTTTAAGAAACAGCAAAAAAAGAGAGGAGGATAAAGCTCTGAAGAAACAATAGGGAAACCAAACATTGAGAAATTGCCTTCAGCTGGGAAAGGTCTGAAAGGATGTTGTCTTCCCACAATTCATCACAGTGGGGGAAAAAAAAAAAAAAAAAATCCTAAATTGTTGCTACATCCTGAATCTAGAAATCTAAGGAGACTAAATGATCTGTGAGTATTAGTGAGAAGTTTCAAGTACACAAAGAGAGGCCCTGGAAGATAAGAAAAAGGCTCCCTATCACACAGCAGGTTGCTCCCAGCTAGTGATGGAGATCTAGGTCAAAAGGAACATATGTGTATTTTCGAGGAAATATTCAGATAGTGAAGTGGACCTGTTTTGTCCTTTGCTGTAACACATTGTGTATGTGAGTAGAAGAATCAGTAATGCTTTGAAGAAACTGTTCTCAAGTTATTAGTAAATCACTAATACTGTCTTCCACAGAAGGGACCTTCAACCCCCAAATGCAGCTTGGCTTTTCTGTGAACTGGCTAGACAGGGTATGGCAGTACCAGGATCCCACTAGGTATGGTTGCTCTAGGTGGTCATACAGCCCCAGGCAGAGGAAGAGTAAAGATCACATTTGAGAAGGGTTGAAAGAGGGATTTAAAAAAAAGCACAGGTTGAACCACAAGCCTGAGGGAACACGGTGTTAAGTCAAAAGCCATTTTAGGAGGAAAAACAAAAAAACCCCAACAACACAAAAACCAAAAACCAAACCACCCAACCAACAAACCACCAGTTCTTAAAATCATTGCTAGAGGAAACAAGTCTTCCTTGGTGTAGCCTTTTGTCCCACCCCACCATTTTCTCTTCAAAACAAAAATCGCCAGCATAAGTGGTTCTTATGCAAGTTTGCTGCCTGTGTGAAACATTTTAGGGGCAGTAATGAGCCAAGTGACGGGTGAGTGCCTGTGCAAGGCAACATAAACAACTAGGGTGTACTGAGCCACTGTGGCACTATTCCCCCATAGTAAGCAAAAGCAGGATAAACTAGTCTGCAATTACCAAGTGGGTTAATGCACTCCTTTAAACATAGATCTAAAATGAGATTATATTACATCAGAAACAAGGTGAAGTTTGAAGATATTTGTTGGGCTTCGGTTTAATGACTCTTTTGTCATTGTAATTCACACCTTTCACTTTGCTAATATCTAGCAATTGCAAATTGGCACCCTACCAGAAAATGAAAGTAGCATCTTTCACCTGTCCTTTCTGTTTGCTTTATCTGTTCTTTCCTATTTTTTTCCACATATTTTGCAGACACGGTGGATTTTCTCTTAAAAGCTGCTAGTCCATTTCCAATTTGTAAGCGCCATACAGACATCTCCCTGTGATTTGTTTTTGAAATAAGCTTTTTTTTTTTTTTTTGTTAAGATTATAATTTCAAAAACCCCTATGCAACTCAATGCATTTTACACTCCTTGGCTGGCAGTGGATTACACAAAAGACCCCTGATTCCTTATTATGTCCTATTTCCACTCATGACACATGGCCTACAAGTGTTTGGTTGAAGACAACAAAGAAACTCATGGGGACTGTTTCCAAAGGTACCACAAGTTATCAGAGCTTTTCTAAAGCCAGCATGGAGCCAGCACCCTGACCCTCCCTGTCTTTGCAGAGACTCAGAAGGGAAGCCTGAGCTGCAAGGAGGTCGGCCTGCATATGGGGCGCTACACGAGGGGACTCCCTGCCATGAGCTCCTCCACCGTGGGATGGGTAGAGCATGTGGCTGGCAGCCATTCTGCGGTGGTGTTGGGGTAAAACCCCTGTGACCAGGAAGGAAGCCAGTGCAGCTGTTTTGAACATAGTGTTGCTGAGCTAGGCTGGGGCCTAGCTGCCTCCCTAGCCTGGTCCCCTCCCACAGCAGAGAGCCCACAGCCCTGAAGATGATGTTATCATCCGTTAGCAACAATTACTCTCAGAAATTCTCCTCCCTTTAGTTCTCCAGCAGATGTCTTGTGGCTCAGACTCAGGAAAATCCCTACACCCCTCCCGGACACGGTAGACACATCTTCCAGTGGCACAAAAGGCGAGGAAAGAATTTGCCATGTCCTTATAAAGTCAAATTTTCCATGTACACACAGTCACATGAACTGCTGGGCTAGGAACTGCCCTGTTTCACATAACATGTGCAGGCTGCTCTGCCGCTGTGCCCAGGGCACCATGGTAACACCCACTGCCCCTATACATCTCTATGACCCATAGTATGTTACTAATTAAGTATTCCTGCCCAGCAGAATTGTAAGTGCTAATCAGGCCAGAGAGGAGAGGAGTCCCTTTTGCCAGGAAGTTTATCCTCTCAGGATTCCAGTTTCGTGAATCAGGTTTCTGCATAACTCATTTTATCCGTCACAAAACACAGAAGACACATTCCCTGCAGAGAAGTGGGAAACAATGCAAGCATCTTTCTGGAGAGAAGAAACTAGTATATCAAGTCCAATTTGATAGCTGTCTGTCCTTCAAGCTCACAGAACTTACAGAGTAGATCCACTCTGCTGTGGTTTTTTAGCTTTCTTTCTCTTCCTTATCACTCTGTTAGGAATCAACACTTGTGTTTTGCAAACACCTGCACCCCAGTTTAGGAAAGCACTATGGCTAGGGGGGCAGCAGGAAGAATCTGCAAGAGTTTTGTTATGGTGCTGGTGTGTTCTCAGCAGATATAGGGATGTACTTGATTCAAACAATATCTTGCAGATCTGTTTTCCTCCCTTGGTTAAGCAAGATTTAACCTAATAAAATGTATGGTAGCCACCTTTAAGAAATATATGATATGAATATACCAAATTGTGTATCTGAGATTGAAGTACAACTCTGCCTTTTCACTGACAGCATGTGGTGCATGCTGTTTGCTTACTCATCACAGTAACTAGTCTGGTGTATCTTCCCAGGTTTTCATTATTAGATTATCTTAGCATATAAAATCAAGCTGACAGAATGAGTCACCTGATAGATTATTGCCTAGTGAAAAAAAGCACAGGCTTGAGGCTTGTCATTTTATTTGCCTCCAAAGCACCATGCACACCAAAAGCTAACTGATAAATACCAGCAGAGTTTCTAATGGAGAGTTAGAGCGAATCACACCAGCAGGGCAGTCTGAGTAACGCTGCAGTACTCCAGCCTGGCCCTTTTTCTTCCAAAATGATGAAAAATGTTACCTGAGGTTTAACAGGTAATGAAGACCACATTTCCACACAGGTTTGGACTGAGTGCTCGCAGCAGAGCTGGATGCCTCCAGCTGAACCTGCAGGCACTGGGGAGGCCAGGCACGTTTCCCCACCACCAGGCCTTCGGAGGTAAAAGGCATCTGTGGTGGGTTGACCTTGGCTGGATGCCAGGTGCCCACCAAAGCCGCTCTATCACTCCACCTCCTCAGCAGGACAGGAGAGAGAAAATATAACAAAAGGCTCACAGGTTGAGATGAGGACAGGAAGAGATCACTCACCAGTTACTGTCACGGGCAAAACAGACTCAACTTGGTGAAATTAGTTTAATTTTTTACCAGTCAAATCAGAGTAGAATAATGTGAAATAAAAATTAAATCTTAAAACACCTTCCCCCCAGCCTTCCCTTATTCCTGGGCTTGACTTCACTCCCAATTGCTCTACCTCCTCCCTGCAAGCAGCGCAAAGCAAGTGGGGGTTGTGATCAATTCATCACATGTTGTCTCTGCCGCTCCTTCCTCCTCAGATGGGTAACTCCTCACACTCTTCCTCTGCTCCAGTGTAGGGTCCCTCCCATGGAAGACAGTCCTCCATGAACTTCTCCAGTGTCAGTCCTTCCCACAGGCTGATGTTCTTCATGAACTGCTCCAGTATGGGTCCCTCCCACAGGGTGCAGTCCTTCAGGAACAGACTGCTCCAGCATGGGTCCCCCACAGGGTCACAAGTTCTGCCAGAAAACCTGCTCCAGTGTGGGCTCCTCTCTCCATGAGTTCACAGGTCCTGCCAGGAGCCTGCTCCAGCACAGGCTTCCCGTGGGGTCACAAACTCCTTTGAGCATCCACCTGCTCTGGGGTGGGGTCCTCTACAGGCTTCAGGTGGATCTCTGCTCCACCGTTACCCTCCCTGGGCTGCAGGGGCACAGCCTGCCTCACCATGGTCTGCACCACGGGCTGCAGGGGAATCTCTGCTCCAGTGCCTAGAGCACCTCCTCCCCCTCCTTCTTCACTGACCTTGGTGTCTGCAGAGTTGTTTTTCTCACATATTTTCACTCCTCTCTGGCTGTTGTTGCTGTTGCACAGCAACTTTTTCCCCTTCTTAAACATGTTATCCCAGGGGCACTACCACCATCACTGATGGTCTCAGCCTTGGCCAGTGGTGCGTCCATCTTGAAGCTGGCTGGCATCATCTCTATCAGACATGAGGAAGCTTCTAGCAGCTGTAGCTCCCCACTACCAAAACCTTGCCATGCAAACCCAATAGAGCACCGCATCCTTCTGGCCTCCCTGGGGGAAGGGGAGATATCTACACAGTTGGCCACCAGCCCTCATCCACGTCTTCTCCCTCCCTGGCCAAAAGTGGGGCCTTCACTGATTGACAGTGAGGGGAAGCTGGTATTGCAAAGGAAGAAAAAGGCAACAAGGAAGCAGGGGAAAAAACAGCAAACTATGATACTGAGGTGTGGAAGCAAGGAAGGCAACTTGCCTGAGCCCTCCCACAACATATAAACAAATGCCACAGGCAAAATCTGAAATGGCAGAGCAGAACCACAGTTTCCATAGGCTTTTTGGTCATAAAAGCTGTGACTACTAGCTATTAAAACAGACTTAATGGCCAATAGCTTCCTGTCATCTCAGGTGGTTACAAAACAACAGGGACACAGGCGCTGCCAACCCGTCCTGTGTCATGACCATGGCAGATGTCACCCTGCACACCTAGGGAACGCCACAGTTCTGTCCCTCACTACTCTTGAGAATGATCCCCATGGATAGCACAGCACCTCCTACAGAAACACGCCTTTTTTTTTTTTTTTTTTCCCCTGGGTAATTTCTCTTTAATGAAGCATAACAAAATTGCCCAGTATTGATTTTTCTGAGCATGAACTACTGCTTGTAGGAAGATTGGGTAGCTCCTTCCTGCAGGACTATGATGGGAGGAAAGGACCTGCCCTCATTTATTTAATAAGTAAAATAAAATTGAATGAAAATGAAAAATATTCTGAATGAAAGTTGTTAGGGTTTTTTTTAATAAAAAAAGCAAAATCCAAATAGGAAGAGTCTCCCAGATAATTCTGATAAACTTCAAAAGTTCCACTCAGTGTTGAAAGAAAAGAGTTAATGAAAAACATTTCTGAAGCCAGAGAGAATTCTATATTTATTAACAGGAAAAGTTCAAAACATTAATCATGCGGATTCTTTGACATTTCATCTGGCAAAAGTATAATCCTGATAAGAAAAACGTTTTGGCAAGAATACCATCACTGTTGAATACATGATGGTTACTCTGGAACAGGGAACAAGAGCTAGCTTGTTGAAATGGCACTGCAAATGTGGAAGAAAAGCAGGTTTTACTCAACACTGGTTCTAGACACTTCCATAGATGTTTGTCTCACAGATGTGAATGAATTTGGAAGCTGCAGTCCAAGTTCTTGGACTACATCTGACACAGCACCAGTGTGAGGAATGAAGGTAGAAAAGCCATCTCATTCTTGTAGTTTATTTTTTCTCTCTCTCCTACCTGCCACTTTTAACATTGGCAGGGAATTCTCTAGGGGAATCATAAGGCTGTTTGTCTCTGAAGCAAAGAAATCAATGGGCAGCTCAGCAAAAAGCCATGATGAGGGAAGAGAAATCCAAACTGCAAGCCAGCAAGGTGAATTAGTATTTCCACTCATGGTTTTTCAGGGGATTAGCTATTAATAAAGATTTAATAAATAAGCTCTGCTTTGCCTGTACAGCTGCAATATTAATAACAGCCATGCATCTTGTAGGTCTGTTGTATTTCCTCCACGGCAAGTCTGCAGCAGTAAATGTAGCTCTGGACTGTTTCTATATTACTGAACTTCACATCATTGTGATTAAAAAGAAAAATGAAGAAGTGTTTCTTCTACTCACATGCTGCTGTCACCCCCTATGCCCACGGTATATCATCTGCCTCCTCATTATCTGGACCGTGACAGTAAAAGTACTGAATGAAGCACAAACAAAAACCCTGGAGCTACCTTAGAATACTTGATGTCACATATTTCCTAACTAGCCAGCTTCCTTTTGGAATCACATTTTGATTTGATACCATGGCTGGAAATCTTGAAATTGTTTTTGACTCTGACCTTGCTTCTGCCTCTTTCTTGTTCACGTACTTTCGTCACCTCTAGAAGCTTTGAGATTTATTTCCTTTGTGTTGATTCCACAAATATTCATGTTTTAGGTTGCATGTATGTCTGAGGCTTCTAGAAAATACTAAACCTAGGGTTTCAGGACAGTCACAGACTTCCAGTGCTATATTAAACCTTTTTTAGTAACAACCCATAAAACCTGCATCAGTATGGAAATTTTTCGTTGATAACTTCTTTTTTTTTTCTGAATAGGAGGTACCTCAAATTTCAGGGTGACTTAATCTCTGGCCTAATAAAAGCTTAATGCTATTAGCTCTACCCTAAACTCCATTCCTGTGTTGTCTCAGCATGGGAAGGAGGGCAGAGGGGTGGGCAGCCATTACCTTCCTGTCAACACCAAAGTGGCTGCAGGGGCTTTATTCACAGTAGCTTGGAACCTGGCCAGCTACAGTATGTGGAAGGCAAGTGAAATGCATATGGAAGTCTTGGTCTTTTGAGCTGTTGTGTTCTGATAATATGACACCAAATGGAAAAAAAACAAACCAAAACAAATCATCAGGTTTGACCTTCTCTGGTTCTGGACAAACAAGCATATTATCAAGGAGGTTTTTGGCTTTCATCTCTTTTCCATCTAATATATACATCCCTAGTAAGTGCTTTGCAGATCCCAGTGGTTTCTGTGGAGCAGAAACAAATATTAGAACAAACAAATCCAAAGGAAAAGATTTGGGTTTTGGTGTCTTGAGGTTTTTTTGTTTTGTTTTGTTTTACTTTTTAATCCCCTCTCTAGTCTATGGTCCAGAAATGACAAAATTGGTTCCCAATTTGGAACATAACTGTTTATGACAATAAATCAGTTGACTTCACTGCTGCTGTGCCATTCAAAATGACTTCGTAATCTGGAAAAAAATAATTGTGATGAGGAGAAAGGGAGCAATGGCCATTTCCCAGGCTTTTTTGACCTTCTGAGCAAGAATTGGAACTTGCCTAGTGGTTTAGATGCTAATCTGTCTACCCAGTGTGTGGGTGTGCGCTGAGTCACAGCCAACATGTGCACTCACTTCTAAAATAGGGCTTCCTAAATATTTTTGTAAGGGTAACTTTTGTTTAACTTTCATTTGGCAGAGTCCCACACTGGGAATGGTCAAAAGCTCAGGAAGGACCATCTGTTGTGTGTGGAGCTGCTAAGAACAACTTTGAAAGTTTTCAGACCTTTTTCTCTTAAACTGAGGAAGAAAAGCCTCACCCAATTAAGATACTGCTTTTTTCTCACCCACTTGCCAGCAAACCACATCTGTCAGGTTTCAAGTGTGCAACAACAACTGTCTGTCCACAGTGAAGATAAATGTCTTTTTTTTTTTTTTTTTTTTTGCATTTGCTGTATTTATTTTTGTAATCCATGCCTAGTTACTAAAACTCAAGGGGCATTCTGCTGAGGATGTTCCAGGCAACTGTAACTGTGCAAGTACTGAGCAAACAGGATAGAGTGGCCATATACAGGCAGCCGTCACTGTAGAGATTTCTGCAAAGAGAAGTCTTTTTTTTATTATTATTGTTCTGCTTATTACATAACTGGGAACATGGATAATGAACATGTTTCAGTCAAAGCATCACAGGTATTACAAATTGCTTTCTCTCTTGAAGGCCCTGTTATTAACCCAGTTACTGCTGGTAATAATACCTGCTTCTCTGCAAATAAGCCTGAAAAATGCACTGGTGCCAGATTCAATAAAGGGTTTAGGTGACTCAGCATAAGTTGGTGTAATAGCCCGTATTTAAGATCTCAGACCTTTGAGTAGAGTCTGAATCCTGAGCAATAGATCTATAAAGTGCACAAAAAGTGTTAGGTGCCTGCAATAACAACGCCAAGCTGCTTAGCAGGCACCTTCTTAGATCTAGCCAATAAAGCTGGCCGGGTGGGGAGAGGAGCCTTAAAACCCACCTGGCAGACCTGCAAGGAGATACTTGCATTTGGTTAGGATCCACAAACAAGATCCCTTCCAAAATATAGCTTTGTGGGCTTTATTTATTGTTTTTTCCATCCCTTCAGAGAACTGAGCAGGACTTACACTTTTTAACGTTCCTCCTTTGCCACAGTTGCCACACATTCATATAACACCCTGCTGCTAAAGCTGTAACCTGGAAAGTGGATATCCTAAGTCTGGTTCCCTGCTTTGGCTGCACAGTGTGTGTGGGAGGGGGGCTTCACCCCCCCAGGGATTATGCAATTAGCAGCTCTAAAGTAGGTCAGTGTGAGTGGGCTGGAGGGCTATGCTCCTCATCCTCCAGCTGCAACTGTGCACAAAACAATTCAAGATTCATTAGTCCATAAAGAGAAAGAGCATATTAAGCAACCGAGTCGTGTTTCCTCCTGCTCAGGACAATCACCTGGCGTGAGGGCAGCCCAGTTTCTGGCCCTTGTCTATTCTTGATTTTTCTGTGTTTTAACCAGTGGTGGTTTTATGTGAGCTACAAGACAAAGAGGTCCCAGCGGGGGAACTAAAACTTAAGCCTGTCCAGCTCTGCTTGGAGTGAGTGCAGTAACCACGACCAGCCAGGCTGGTGACATGGCTGGAGCTGCCCTGCCCATTGCCAGAGTAGCCTCTCTCCTGCTGGCCAGGCTTTCTCTCAAGAGACTGAATAGATTTGAACCCGAATATATTTGGGTCCAAATATATTTTAATATTCCCTATTCAAATAGGGAACGAAAATTTCCAAGTCCTCTAAGAAAATAATCAGGCTACTATGTAGTGCTTGAGTAGAGGAGAGGAATTTTGCATTTCAGCAGCAAACAGCAGCAGCCACCACATGTGATAAGGTGAGAAATCAGTCCCTGAAAGCTGAGCGTGATCTGAGGACATCTGTGGGACTGACTGTCCCTACAGTAGGCTTAGTTAGGGATATGTACAAAGCAAGCCTTCAATTGCTCCCTCAACTCCACCAAGACTGGGACAACTCAGGACATGCACAGAAGTACAGCTCCAAGCTCCTGGTAAATTTATGAGCAAATAAGTCCTTGAACTTAATTACCACCAGCTTTGTTGTGATTTTAGTCTTAAAAGTCTCAGTTGTCTCAAGTCCCAGATCAGAAAGTCTTGTATTGATTTGACACCTAGCTCCTGTTCCTATGAGCAGCAAGGCACAGAGCCCCCTGCACACTGCAGTGCTCCAAGCCAGACCATCTCTCCAGAAGAAAACACCATGCAAAGTTTTGCTCTCAGTTATTCCGTTACAACTTTGACTCAGTGCTGATACAATTGACAGCATAACTGGGCAAAAAATACGATAGCAAAATTGTTCTGGTTTTCGTTTTTAGGAGGCAAGGCCATGCTATAGGATGTTGAGGATAAATGCAAGTAAGGAGACCCTTCGCTACCAACATCTCCATGCAGCCAATGCAGTAGAGCCTCTATCCATTGGAAACCCAGCACAGCAGAAACCTCACAGATGTGATGAAGAAAAACTTCAGAGACTTCAAAACTCCAGAGTGTCAGAAACCTCTGCAGACCCTGTAGCTCAGTGGACTGTAGATGTATGTGTCTTTGCAACACAAAGTATACGGTGAGTGGTACAGCAAGCATATTCCAAGTCCATTTGAAACATCTTTCTGCTGTTTTCTTCCTTAACGTTTCTTTCCTTTCCTTGCAAAGCCAGCCTAGGCCAGCCACTCACTGTCCCTCAGAGCCCATCTTCCTGCATAGGGAGCGGAACGCCTCCAGCTGCTGGTAACATTCCCACCCACGTTACCACAGCAGCAGAAACAGCAAAACATTAAACACAAGGACGCTGTGTGGGCAAAATCCCTGCATCCTGCGGGTTGGTGAGCAGCCTTTATGCAGCTGCCAGGCCGCCAGAGGAGCCGGCAGAGCTCCGGTGTTCGCTCCGCTCCTTTTCCAGCTGAGCCTGCCACATTTCTGGAACAACTAAGATCATCTGTGTTCAAAACGAGTAGCCAGCACTTGTCATACCTGCTTTATGTGTTTTTCAGAGAAGCATTTTAGTGGCCCATCTATTCAGAGTGAGCATAACTTAAACAGTTTCCCCAAATATACTTCTCAGTAACCTTTGACTGGTACAATTGTCCTATTTCTACCTGGGCTCCACCCTTGAATTGCATAAGCCCCTTTTCAAGAGATAAGTCAACACAGAGGAATTAAACAGAAATATCTTCTGATGTGGTGTTGAGATGAGGAGCATATGAAGAGTATCTGCATTACTTTTGGCTTGTTTTCAGTTTATTTTTTCTTCCTTTGGACATATCCGATCTTCAAAAGGTAAGGAGTGATAGAGACTTTATTTCCTATTAGCTGACTACAGCTATAGGTTGGATTGATATACAGTGATGTGTTAATTTGGCAAGTTATCAAAAAATCAGAGCCAAAGAAGTTGACAGTCAGGCAGCAGAGTTCCCTGGAAAACAGATTTCCTTCAATAAATCTTTTGTTTTGACAATATGACAGCTCTGTTCGAGAACAGTAACTGTATGAGGAGAGTATATTTTGATATCTCCAAGACACTCAATTTAACACCACAGGACATTTTGATTTAAAATGTGCATTAACTGGAACTTACAGGGTGTGCGTTAGATGAATTAAAAATTGATTCCCTGATAGATCTTTAAAAGATAGCTGTCCATGGGGAGATAACTGGGGCTGTTTTTCTTGTGGTCCACCTGGGACTAGTTCTTAGTCTGACATGATTTAATATGTCAATGCAAACAAACTAAAAAAAACCCCTGAAGTCTTTACTCGCAAAGTTAGTAGGTGATTCCAAAAATTCAGTGAGGTAGTTAATAGGGAATCACTCCTCCTTTGAGGGTGATCATTCATTTAAACAGTCAAATCTAAAATTGCATTCTGATATGATCAAACAAAAGATGTGAGATTTGAAAATAGAGAAATGAGGCTGAGGATTAGCAAATGTCTGGGAAAACTGTTCCAGAGGAGGACTTTTTAAAGACGACTCCTAGACAATCACCACATTTTTTGTGTCCTCAAGACATATAGAGAACAGAGACCTCCCACATTTTCCCACTGGCACACACATAATAGCACAGAGATGCTCTTAAGCAGTGAGAATGAAATATGTTAATTTTAGAATGCTTTTTCAAATCTGAAATCTAAGTAAGCATCCTGAAAGCGCATGTTTGATATTTCATGGCTTGGAAAACAATAATCAAAAACAAGCAAGCAAACAAACAAAAACCCCTTACACCAAACAAATTCTTTTGGGTTGAAATTTCCTTGCTTTGTTTCAACGTAAAGATAATTGGCTTTTGGAAAGATTCAAAAAAATATTTTCAGTAGTTATTGTGTGACACATAATTAAAGTACAAGCACAAAAATGCTTTCTGTTTTTAAAAAAACTTGTTCAGACTAACTTGGTTCTGTCCAAAGTTACTTTCTTTCCCCTCTTTTTTATTTTGGTAAAGGCTTAGACTATTTTGGTTTTGTCATATGCTCTTTTACAGTTATGAAAAAAAAAAAAAAATCTGGGCTCTGTGAATATATAAATATTACAAAGAGGAGCAGACTAACAGAAGATATTCCAAATACATGAAAAAATATGAAATAGTTATTAAAATGAACAACAACACAGAGGGAGAAGTGCAAAAAGATAGCTTCTATTTTTTTTTTTCCCCTTTGAAATTTACATTTGCAAACAGCTATTTAGGAATATCTAGGACCATGTCACATAGTTGAGAGGTCCCTTTACCACTATTCCAGAAGAAACTGCATTTACTACATACATTTTGCTTTCTAAGAGGAATAAAATCCATTGTAATGGCTAATTTAGTGTATTTTCCTTTAAAAACCATCTCTGCCAAGAGGGGCTTTTCGAATGGCTTGGAAAAGGTTAATGAGGAAGCTGGTGTGCTCAATATGCAATATGTATATGTACAATATGTCAATATGCAATATGTACACCACCCACAACACTGCTTTGATAATTAACATTTTTTTCAGACAGGAAAGAAAATCACAACAGTAGCAAGAGATAGTGGGATCTTAACCTCTGTGCTGCTGTTTCAGGACAGTTTATCTTCTTGGTCTTGTCATATCTGTGATGAGACAAGCCTCCTGGAGAGACACCCAACACCAGACCTTACCAGTCAGTAGTTTGCCCCAGCTGCCTGGTGAAACAGAGTGACAGACCCCAGAAAACCCCAGCTAACATTCACAAGAAAAGAGCAGTATTCACCTGTGGAGTCAATACCCTGGCACTACAGCACCGGGCCATCATTGACCTATGAAAAACATGTCCCATGACTAACTGTGAGCTAATTTTTCAATGTTGTAACCACCCTGATGTGTCTTGGAGGACAAAACAAAAGAAACACATAAAAATGTCTTAGTTTTTCCTTGAAAGACATTTGGGAAGACAAACGACACCAAGCAGAAGACACATGGAAATGAGTCGTCATGGACAACTAGACCATAAGTTCAGGTACAAAGTTTTGAGTTTCTTGCTGACTTCACGTAGCAACAGATACAAAGCCAACAGATCCCAACAAATAGTTGTAGATTCCCAAAGATGTACTGTGACCATTTTGCTTAGCAGACAGGATTTCTTAAAAGACTTGGGGTTTATTTGTAAGCTAAAATCTGCAGCAGGTTGACCTTTTGGACCAGTCCAATAAAGCACTTAGTTTTGAGCTGAAATGTGTTGCCTGCTGAGGCACAATTTGACCCTTTACAGTTAGAACGGGCCCATTCAGCACTCAGTTTGTCTTTTTAACATGTCAGATACACACATTACCTGGCAAGCTTTTAATACTGTAAATGCAATGAGGTCGGTCCTCCACATAGTCCTTTCTTCAGCCCATGGGGTTACACCACTGGCTTCAGGGGGGGTCACTGCTGATTCATGCCACCAGAAGGTGCAACTAGAGGACCCAGCTCGTCCATCCTGAGGTATTACATGGTTTCCTTCCTCCTATGGATTTATTTCCTATGGGTTTGATTTGATTTTTCCATGCAAATTTTTCGACCTCTACAGTGCTGCATGGCACATTTCTGTGAAACTGAGAGCCAAACAGATGGAAAAAACCTCCCTTTCTCTCTTATACACATGCAAAAACAATAACACGCACTATAAAGTTACATTTCATATACAAAACTGAGCAATTTGAGAGCTCCGGTTACCTTTTATGTCTTCCATAAAAGGCAATTGGATGATGTTAACCCAGTATGACTTGTTGTCTTTTTAACATTAAAGTGAACAACAGAAAAGAAAAAAAAGAGAAATTGGTCCATGAAAGAGAAAAATGCTCACTTATATTCCTTAGATTACAGCAAAGCTAAAAGTAAATTATTATTATCATCCTGCTTTCTAAAAGCCTTTAATAGGACACTAGACAACAGAAAGGAAAGCGTCACTGTTTTTTTTATAGCACAGATATTATAACTCCAGGTTTCATTTAAACTCTGTTACAGTCAGTTGGTTACGAGCGGGCTGGCTCTGCAGTCAGCTCAGCAGGACACTGTACATAAGGAAGATTTTTAACTGTCTGTTGCTTTTTGCATATGGGACTTTGCAGGGAGTAGAAAACAAGACAAAACAGAAAACATTTCTCCACAGGTGAACTGCATCTTTGCTGACATCCCTGTCCTATCCAGCTTTTGATAACCAACATAAAGCCCTGTACAAAGTGACAGTTTTACATCCAGAACTAAGACAATCCTTCCCTCTGGAGTAAGTTTTAAATAACGTCCTCATGAAGTTGCCAAAACAAGCTAGGCCATTCAAAAGGCAAAGTTTCTTGAGTTCACAGAAAGAAAGTTTTTTTTGCACTGAACTTTGTTCTGGCAGTGTATTGAAGTGGCTTCAGGACACACTAGTTCCGTTTCTACCTTTGCTTAGCATTTTGTTCAGACAAGTCCAGTCCAAGACTTAGTTACCTGACTTCACTGTAGTCAGCTACATTTCTACCCTTCTGTCATACTCATCTTTGGCACACTGGAAATCTGACTTGGTGTTTTTCAGAAGTCTTTTAAAACATTCCTAGCAATTTCAAATACCAACATATACAGATTTTTTTTTGTTTTGTTTTGTTCTTTCTTGCCTGTGTTACATTTTCTAGCAATAAAAATAAAATTTCTGGTTAGCAGAGAAGTTCTGTGACAGCTTCCTTTGGGGAAGGAGGGATGGATTTGGGAATATTTGCACTGTACTGTCACTGTCAGCTGACATTGGGATAAAGTATTAGAAAGCTTGCTGATACCTTAGGAAAAAGAGGTTTTGCATTGTGAGAAGAAAAGACATTGTTTTTAATTATACTATTTCTAGAAAACGCTTTCACAGCACTCCAGTCTGCCACTCAGGTTACTAAATCAAAACTCATTGTTCACACTTTCCACCACACAAGCAGCCCCACGCCACAGTGCTTTTACAAATACAAGTGGAAAGCCAAAGATGAAAGCAGGTTTCTTCAAGATGCTTTTATATCAGAATTCTTCGTACAAGCGTCCTTTCTTTTGCTTGTAAGTACACTAATCATATTTCAATTGCATGCCTACAATATAAAGTTAATAGCTTCCTTATTTCCTTATTTTAGCATTTCCCCTCTACTCCCTCTGTCTTTTCAATTATACTAGCTAGATCATTTCTTTCATTTCCTTTCTCCAGTGTCCTGTTTTCATTTCTTATACAAAATCATATTTGGTCACTTACACTTTTCTTGAGGATAAGCACACGGCAGCAGCATCTCTTGCTCCACCATGGTGCTGTCTGTTGCAGAGGTCAGTGGTCTTTTAAACAGCGCTTGAAGAAATTTGGAAAGCTAAGCTCACTCATGCAGGCTTCTGATCTTCTCCAGTACTCTTGGCTTCTGTGTGTTGTCACATGTTATCCTCCCTCCTAAGAAACCCGTGAAACAGGTTGGGCAACACACATCTTGTGTGTCAGGCCAGTTTTAATTGATTCATTGCAACAGGTACCCACCCTCATTAAAAAAAAAAGGTGTTGAAAGGAGTAGTCTCTTAGCGCCTCATTTGAAATTACAGAACCTACCAAATGTCACAGCTGGTGTGCTTTAAAGGGAAACTACTTGCTGGGTTTGCGAATATACAGGAAATAATTTAAAATCAATCTTACATGCCAAATAAACCACAGCTAGCGGTATAATTCGGATGCTTCTGCTCTGTGGGAGAGCAGGAATCCTTCCGCTGTGCACCAAAGTGGCAAGGGCTGCCACTGCCTCTCCCCAAGGCATGATTTCTTGTAGAACAAAACAACTCCACATCTCTGCTACAGAGGCCTCTGACTCTGTCAACAGCAACTCTGATTGCTGCTGATGTGAACAAACCGTGCGGACCTGATTTCTGAGAAATGCATCCCCGGGAACACGAGGAGAGTAGTGCCTCAGTGCTTACAGAGAGGATTCCTTCATGCAGCAACTGCAGAGGTTGCTCTGCTTTTCAGCAGCCCCTGTCTACCCATCCAGGGCTCAGTGAGGAGCCCCCAGCACTGCCCTGCAAGCTCCTCACAGCTCAGGTACCATTTATCAGTTACCCCCGTGACCAAAAGGGATTGCAAGTGGGCCCTCATTAAGACCTGTATCAATTTCACTTCAGGGCGCATCTCATAGTAGCCCATAGCAGTTTCCTGCTGCTGTTGCTCTTGCAAGCTGGTGATACCATTGTCAAGTGCAAGCAAGGCTGTGGTTAGCAAAGAACCAAAAAGCAGGAGACGTGGGATTTATGCCTGACTCTGCCTTTAATTTGCCCTGTCACCTTGGGCAAATTGCTTTACCTCTCAGTGTTTCTATTTCCCCATCTCTAACACACGCATAATTATAGTTCCCTTTCTTTGGGAAATGCTTTGAAACATATGCACAAAATGCAGCATGAAAGAGGAAGCTATCATTATTGCACACTTGTAAAATATTGGGATGAGGCAGACAATAAGCAGCGAGCATTTGAGATTTCAAGCATGTAAAGTGTTGTGTCTTAAGAGGAACATGACCTGATTGTAATAATGACTATAAAAAAAAAAAATACTCCTACAGAATTTGGCAAAAGTTCACGTTCTGTTCCCACACTGAAATGCTGAGAGAAAAATCTAAATCAATTCTCACTTCTAGGAACATTACACACTCCTGGAAACAGCAAGTCCACCAGAGGTTCCTCAATGGAAAATGACATAATATGGCAATTTCCTGCTTTTCTCTCAACTGGGTAAATAAAATCTCTCATTTTGCAGCCTGTGAGTACTTACATTATACTCAATAGGTCTAAATACTCATCCTCTTTCTTTAAAAACTAAAACTCAACAAAGCTCACAAAGATTGAGGTTTTTTTCATGTGTAAGTAAGCTTGAACAGATTGATGTAAAGTTGTGTTTTCCAGAGGTTGAATTTACTCACATGGGAGCCTTGTACTTGTTTTAATACTACAGCAAACTAAATGAAAGAGGTGCTTGTATTCACCCCACTTCTACAGTGCTGCTCATTGAGGGGTCTTTCTCTCATCCAATTGTAACGGGCATGACAGTGAATTAATTTTCCCCTGGAGTTTAGAGCAGATAATTTTTCACATGCCCTACTTGGGAAGGCAGCAGCTGCTAGGCTGTAAGAAGTGCAAGACAGAGCTACTTTGGCTTTCCTGCTTCTGCTTCCATAATCCATGAACTTTCATTCTCATCTTGAAGACATCGGAAGTGATGGCAACACTCTTGAGATGATGTACTGAGGTCCCATATAAGGTTGCAAAAACTTTCAGGAATTATATTGTCTATGTTGTCTGTGAAGAAAAGTTACTGATTTTTTTTTCCCTCTGCATCCTTTTTCTGTAAGACTGAGAACTGTTTATCCGTTGTCCTGCTTAGACTAGAATCCTGGGTAATTCTTAACATGGGTGATAGCCCAGAGATTAAGCTGGGCAATGCTGAATTGAAGAAAAGTGGCTGTGGGGAAATAGCTTTTTGTGAAATGCCCCTTGATTGCACGTTAATACTGGCACATTCTGAAAGCTTACCCGAGTCTTAAAACATAAGTCTCTACATGACTTAACATGGCCAGCCAGGTTTATTACAGACCAGGACAATGGTAAATGTATAACCTACTTGCTTCTTACTCCATAATCCATTAACTTCAGAGCCATATTCTAAGATGTCCTGAGGTTACTGCACTGACAATTTATACTAAGAAGTGAATCATTTAGAGCTGCAAGCTCAGAAACCCTTGGAAGTACATTTGCAGAAGGGTGTGCATTTATTTGTATTGTCTGAATACATACAGTTGCAGTAGGTGACTTCTCAATAATCACATTCTTACGACATTAGCAAACTCATACTGGGTATCATATTCTGATTTGAATTTCAGTGGGAAGGACATGAAAAAATAAAGGCTTCTTGTAGAGAGATAATATAAAAATTTCACAAGAAATCTTTTTTTTTTGGGGGGGGTTTTTGTTGTTGTTGTTGTGGGGTTTTTTTGTTTGTTTGTTTCTGTGTTGAGCTGTAATTCTGCCTGTGGATGAAACAGGTCAGGAATTAACACTGTTACCCAGCCTTTGGAAATGAAACGCACAGTGTGAGTTGGTTTCAACTTTTTACAGCAGAGAAGTGAAAAATAGCAATTGAAGCTAGGCTTTTGGTTCTTGAGATAACATTTGGATGAGTGAATGTATTTGGTTAAATGTCAAATCCTAAAAATCTGAAAACCATCTAATGAGCTAAGTGAACCAGTACTGTCATTGCAGCAAAAACACTAGGAAGAGTCAAGTTTACATACAAGAGCATTCTGTTGTAATCATGAAATTAAAGTATGAAGTGATAGCAGCCATTTATGTTTTTGGACAGACTCCAAGCATTCAAACTGATGCATACATTTGTATGTGAGTTATTGCAAAGAGCGTTCAAATGACAAACATCCCATAATTGTGGTGCTTGATCTTCCAAGAAGCTCATATCTATAATTATAATCATTGTCTGAAAAAACAGTGCAGGTTTACAGTAACTGTGCAATTGATGCTTGTCTCCACTTCTGTCACTGAAGTGACAAAATAACCAAGTCATGCTTGCATCTGCTTCCTTATAATGCTTCATTTGTCCTCACCCCAATATCTGTCCATAACTTACAATTATGTGTCATTAGCTTTCCATGGAACTGATCAAAGGTTGTCCAGTTCAAGGCTGATTTGGGAATATGCCAAAAGCCTGAGGGTGGACCTTAACTGGCATAAAATGGAGCAGGTTTAAGCAATTGTTTCTTTAAACAGCACACGTTTCTCACTTCAGGTAGTAACTCTGTTACCCAGTGCAATGCGAAGATGAAATCCTGACTATATTGGTCCGCAGAGACATGTGATGGTGTCATCCAGACCATTTGGGTAATCTTCACTTTATTGTTCCAACTGAAGCACCCTAAAATGCTTAATTTGGCAGAATAGTGTTTGTTTGGAAAAGGCTTTCAAGTATTACTGCAAAGCATCTGCTGCTTGCACAGCAAGTGCTATAGAACTGCAGCAAGGGGACGAAAGGGAGCCAGTGCTCTCTTTGGAAGGGATGAAGCCAACCTGGGGAGAAACAATGCTGAAACTGCTGCCTCAACCTGGAAGCAGTTAGCTTTGGGGTTATAAAACACAAAGATGCGAAGTGTGGTGTCAGCAGAGTACACATCCACAGCAACCGTGTGCCACTAAGAGGCACAACACACACTGGACCCAGAGCTGCTAAGTGCAAAAGGCTTCAGGAAGCATTATCTTGTTTCATCCATGTGTTTAGAGTGAGAGGCTGCTTCCTTGCACTTAGTTTCAGACACTTGGAGTGTAGATCCCTGTATGTGAGGTGGTCAGCTCAGGCTGTCTCCATAGTGGAGAGAACTAGGCATGCTGACGACAAGTCACCTGAGCTGTTCCAGACATCTCTTAGGAGAAGACGAACCATGCCCTAGACCCCTTTGTGCACTGATTTGCTCTCCGTTGTCAGTAAAGGGGACCGACTGTGACCATCTCTGAAGCGAACCTCTGCATTTACTAGATGAATTCTGCCTTTCAAACACTGCACAAAAACAATAGGTGTCATTTATTCTTCTAGCTGCGCTCTTCCATTCCTTTTCTCAGACAGGGGAATGAACAGTTTCCACTAAGTTGTGCCCTGAGGACTCTAGGATGACCTTGGGACATACTTCATCCTCCTGAGACCTACTACTTGGACCCGCAATACACAACAATATCACTGCTGAGCACATCACCGCCTAGAAGCAAAAGTAGAGGACCTGTGTGGAACACTTGAAAATTATCCTAGAACCAGATTTCCTGAAGATAATGTAAAACTGTTGTAATGTTTGTGGGTATTTTTAGTTTAAGTTAAACAGCGACTCAACATTTTGTTTTCTCAAGATCACAAATCAAAAGCCATCACATAGGCAAAATCTAATTCAAAAATCCCCTGGCAGGGTAATTTCTGTATGACACGTATCCGTTGTCAGACACAGTGCAGATTTCTGCAGTGCAAACAGCAGTAAGGTAACTTGGCACACTGGCTACTTCATCTGGAGTCATTTCAAGGAATGGAGCTTTAAATACTTGCCCATTCAACACTACTATCAAAGTTTTTCCTCCTAAAGTGCCAGTTCCTTTAGATTAATGAGCAGAAAACCCACCAGGCTGAAAGGACCATGAGAGCGAAATCAGCCTGCTGAACTGCTGCAAAAACCTGAAGGGATCCAGGGACGAGGCTACGAGGAAGTGATGTGCTTTCTTACTCTCTTTGAGGGTGATTGCAATGTGCTGTTAATCCAGCACTATTTTTTTTTTTTCTAGCTTCAGCTCAAGGGATCAACAGACACACCTGAAGGCATGAGGGATGTGTTTAAACAACGAAGATGTGAACCTCAGACTTAAAACAGTCAAACAGAAAGACTGCATAAAGGCAAAAAGGAGGCAGTTGCAGTAATTGCAAGGGCAAAATTGTGCAGAATAATGAATCCAGTAATGAATTACTGCCAGCACACACAGATTTAACTCTGTGTGCTTTTCCACTGCCTATCCTATCTGTTGAGGGGGGCACAATCTGGAAGTTTGTTTTTTAAGTATTAAGTTCTCTTTCCCACTTGTTTTCTTTCTGTATTTGGTTATGTTCTGATGTGAGTTTCTGGTCGATGGGCTGGTGAGCCAAGAGGGCTGATGCACTGTGAGTCTGCTTCTGCTATATGCTTGCACTTTCAGGTCCCCTCAGAGCCCTACTGACTGGCTCCATTACTTAGGGCTTTGCATCCAGGTTCAGGATTTCCCAGAGTTCATCTGGCCATTACAGAGGAAGGTGCACTGAGATGATTGGTGGGCCAACATTGCTCAGGTCTGTAGCTGTTTCCTTTGCCAGTAGTAAATCCTACTAGTCCCATCTGGATAAAAGAAAGTCAGATGTAAACTGTGAAAGCACCATGTCAAAGTCAGAAAAATCATACTCTGCAGGTCAAGATTGTTCTTGCTGAAAAAGGTAGGAAGAGGTAGATATCCAAGTGTCATCCCTGGAACTCTTTATAATGATAAATAAAGGAAATACCTAAGTTCCTTTTTAATGCTCCTGCATTAAACAGAAAAGGACGGACTGCATTCGTTGCTTCCACTCAAAAGGTATTGACAGAGAACAAGGTCTCCACCACTGGTTGTGCTTGGACCATTTTCCACAGTTAACCTCTTCAGATCACCCTAAAACAAAGGAGTTGAGAAGCCCAATTAATTTAATTCAAGAAATGAGGATAGCTTGAGAAAAGAGGGCATGGATAGTTCCCTTGGTCGTGGAAACCCTCATTTTGGTGTCCTCCTCAGAGCCCATTTGCAGCTGCTCCTACCACTTAGAGCATCTAAGTATATATCAGGGGCCAGAAGTCTCTATGAGCAGTGCTGGGTTAGGGGAAAGAGAAGCTGGCTTAAAATCACTGTTGTACATCTCCTCTCACTGCTTGCCATTTTATCTGATTACCTGGATTTTAATCTATTTTTCAACTGCAATTAGCATAAGCTGGCACTTCCTCACCCTTAGTGCTGAAAATTATTTTTGTCAGGAACATAAAAACCAGAAAGGTATAATAATGAGAGGAAGAGGATAGTCTTGCCTATTAGTCGGTGCATGTAGCCAAGTTATTTTAGAAAACAGTAATTAAGCATAAATAGATTAGATAATTCTAATCCTTGCTGGAAATGATAGGTTAAAACTAGAGGACATATTGAGGGTATTAAATATACAGGAGATCCTAGCATGGTTGTATATATATGAAGTGAAAAAAGGGAATCATTCCAAGGGGGGCAAAAAACCCCAACCACAAATGGTCATTTAAAAAAAAAAATCATAAAACATACCATTTAAGGTTCAGGAGATTGCTCATAGTTAGTTGCAGGGTTTAATTACACTGTATTTCTTGGATGAGTAAGCTTCTTGACTTCTTTTCAATGTGCTGACCAGAGGACATGTGTAAGCTTCACTGTATTTAGTAAATACCTTAGGGTAGACGAATTCCAAGTGACAGCCACATGGTTTCATGCAGCAAAATGGTGATTTGTCATCACCATCAAGTTGTCATCACACAAAATGTCAACAAAGAAATGGCTAAGTTACTGGCAAGTGAGTGTGACACCTTCATGACACGGAGTGGCATTTTGCTTCTTTTCCACAGGTATAAGCCTCAGAAGCATGACTCCCTCCTAACTTAGTTTTAAATCCCATAATTTATTTTGTCTTGAAACTCATTTCCACAAGCATGACTCTTGCACACTCACTACAAGCAGGCAGCCCCTGTTAACTATATCTTCAAATTTTAAGAAGAGCCAGGCACCAAAGGAGCCTGAACAGGGAAAAGGCCCTGCGGAAGCAACCCAAATTTAGGCAATCTCAGATTAAAGCTTTAACTCTACTAGATAATTTGTGCCATGTCCAACAGGTGAAGGGAATTTGAAGCCTCAAATGTATGAAGCTTTATGCTTAAGGAAGGAGCTAGAAATACCCTCATGCAACTCAGTTCTGGACTAGAGAGCCAGATGTGTCTATGCAAACCAGCAAAGAAAACATCCACCACTCAGCAAGATGATGGGGCATCCTCTATTTAATCACCCCATTAAGAACGGCACAAATTGTTGGTGTGGCTTCAAAAATCATGTAAGTGTTCAGTTAGATATTTGTAATATACTTAGATGAAAGAAAGTGACATGTTTGGTACAAATTAGCTCAGAGAAGGGTTGCAAGAAACTATTTTTATCACTGCATAGGATCAGTATTTCAAGAATATGATTTTTGGAGATACGTTTGCTGAATTTAATCAGTCTTCACTTATGATCATTACATATAGATGCTGCTTCATCTTATGCATAAGGCTCCAGCTTTCTCACATCTAAGTACAATATGCTTAATAACAGCGCTTTGAAGTACTGTATCTACTGATGTCTTTGCAGCTAGCCATAGACCTGTGATTTTGAGAATTCTTTTATATTTCCAAATACTCTGCACCGAGGAATGACATCTAGCTTATTATCCATTCTGCTGCTGATTTCTTTGGCATCTGTGCTTCGCTTGCTGGGGATTGGGAGATTCAATTAAAGATGTAAATTAAAAATACAGTCTAGGCTCACCTTTTTTTTTTTTTTTTTTTCCTTCATTCAGGTATCTTAGATGTAAAAGCTCAATATGTTGTACAATAGAAGAAGTTGTTCTAGAAGGTGTCCAAGTAAAGACGATTGTTTAAATGAGAATTTTTTAATGCTTGATCTGACATTAATTTTCGAAAGGCAAAATAGTTATTCATGTAGCTATTCAGTTTAACTTCACTAACAAAATAATTCCAGTTCAGTTTCTTACAATTATCATGCTGGTTTTATGGTAGAGTCTTTTTACTGAAGAAAATAAGAAAAGCTACAGTTCTATTTTTTACACTACTTCATGAACTTATACAGTTCTAATATTATGCTTCAAATAGACAAAAAAATGTCATTCCTTTGTGGCTTATCAGAGGAGGTCTGTGATATAATGACAACATATACTCCTCAGTATTTCTGCTGTTAATTACCCTGATCTTATAAATCCACACCGATGCCATGATTTAAAGTCTTATTGTTCTTGATGAAGTCACACACACCAGCATGGAGAGCGAAGGCATTAGCTACTGGGTCTTACAACTGTTTTAAAAAAAATCTGTGCGAACACTAAATTTTAGGACCTATCAGAATGCCATTACAGCAGAAGATGTTAACGCTTCCTGGAAAACAATCCAAATTTGCTTATTATCTGCACAAGGTTACCTTTCTGCCTTTGAAGACAGTGCATCAAAAAGAAAGCACAAATATAGCATTGAAGAGTTTGAAATACATTGTCTTAAGGTGCTTTCTCGCAATGTGCTTAGTATTGCAAACTTTCTACAAAATTTGCAACTTAGGAACATTTCGCATTATTTGGGGTAGGTCTATGGTATGCTCCAAGTGATGCCTTTAGTTACTCCTTTTGAACATTGTGATTTTTTGGTGACTTTATAGAACTGCTTTAATCTTCATTAGCAATGCTGCTGGTGACTTGCAAATGAAAAGAATAGGCTTTTGCTCAGTTTCTCATACTAGTTTTGTAAGAGCTACCAGGAATTAAAACCCAGACTTTAGTTTTGAGACAGGCACATAAAACTTGACTACTCGTCACACAGAGTGCATTGGCTGATTTACGCATTAAGCATCAACTCTTAACACAAAGACAGTAAGGAGTCCAACCAACGACAACTGCAGCATGATGCATTGCCACAACACGATGAAGACAAATGTTTTAGTCTTTTCATAAGTATAACTGAAACAGATTTTTAGGGTAAGAAAACTCAGAATATCACTTTCTTATAAAAGCAGAGGGGTGTCGTTTTCATGTTTTAAAGTGTAACCTTACCAATATAATTACTCTAAATAAAAAGATGTTATGATAGTCAAGCCAGAAAATTTTCAAGTCATGAATTGCTACCAAAAGAGACGATAACACAAGTTAATCTGTGAGCTGATGGAAGTGTTTAATTACTTTGATAATTTTCAGCACCTTATTCTTACAGTGACAATGCAGATGTTCTGTTAATTATTTTTTTAAAAAAAATTTATTTTATTATTTTAAATTTATTTTATTATTTAAATCATTTACGTTTTCCAGTCTGGCTTTTTTGATATGTCCTTAAGGTCTAGGTACACTCTGTAATTGGGTGAGTTTGAAAAACAGAAGTGGAATGATGGTCCACTGGTAACTGAGTAAACAAACGAGTTAATTAACAGGAAATTGATCCTATTCATATTTAACATATATTGTATGCCTTGAGAAAAAGGGATATTTTAGTGTGTTTGCTGCTGGATGTAAATACCAGTCGTGTAAATACTGCAGTCTAAGCCCAGTGCTGTGTAGCAAAGGCTTTAGAAAGTGTGAACTACCACTGTATTGTGCGTTTCTGCTTTTAAGCCCAGATATTCTGTTCAGTGATTTACATTAATGTAATTTTGTTCCATTAACAATTTTAACAGAGTGATAGAAAATTGGGGATAAAAATAATAGAGAATCCAGCTGATATCCTGTCTTTGAGCAAAGATCCACTAACCAAAAAAATCCAAAACCCTTTTGTAGGGTGCTTTGGAGAACTTGCTTCATCAGTCAGTGGTACCTCACCATATAAAGTCATTCAACAGGTAATGATGTAAGGAGATGGGACTTTTTGCTAGTGTGATTCAACTTCATACTCATGATGCATCTTCATTAACATTTTAGTCCAGATCAGGTGGGGGTTGTTGAAGATACTGTCAGTTCCTGTGCTTTGGTTTGGCATAAGAGAGCATAGATTGCATCAAACTCCATCCACAAATAGGCTTTCAGTCCATGGATTAAGAAAACCCCTGTGACAGAGATCGTGGGGATGCTCTTCAGAGTCGGTCCTACTGCTCTGCACTGATTGCTAATGTAGATATGGCCTCAGAGGGCTCAGCGCTACTCCTTTGGTCAAATGTTTTTTTTTTTTTTCTGGTGATCAAAACACATTGCCTGCAAGAGAATATATTAGATAAAAATAAAATGCTTTGGGGGAACAGGCCATATTTTTGGAGAGAAAGGATGGGAAAATGATTAAAACTATTCAATACTGTGGAGCTAACTGGTGTGTGGAGGTTTGGGGCTTTTGCAATTGACTTGCTTTCAATTTCTTATGGGATTTTAGCTTTTGCTGTTTATTATGCAAAGAATTTGGGTATTTTAACATGATCAAAAATGTATTTCAAAGTTATTTTTCTGTTTCTAAATAAGAATATTTTGCCTCTAAGTAAAAAAAAAACAAAACCACAAACCAACAAAAAACAAGTTTTCACATAAATCTGTGCTAATACTCCCACACTTTTGAAATATCAGAATTTCTTATGGGACTAAATTTGATTTTCCAGAAAGTTCTCTTCTTAAACTATTGCTGAACTGGCACTAGTATACCAGATATGGCTGAGCACAAGTTTCATAGCAAAACTATATACTCCATTTCGGTAGCTGCTGCTACCCAGAAGTCCTTTGGTCTGTTGTGAGTTGTTATTTTCCTGGAAAAGGCAACAGAAAATTAACATGTACATCTGAATTTGTGGTAAATGCCCAAGGAGCCTCATCTTTGCTCCTGTTAGCTTGTTCTCCTACAATAAATGATACAGCGCTCTGTATTCATGAAGTTTTGTGCATTTACAAAGAGTCAAAGGAAAGCAAGTTTCTTTCTAGTGGTGCCAAGCTCTGCCCCTTCCAAGGAAGCGCGTTGCTGAGCATGCAGAAGAGCAAATACTCCCTTTCTTTCTTCACCTGATGCTCTGCCACCACCCACAGTATTTGGGCTCCTCCCAAGGTAAAAAATGAAAATCGTTTCTCTTCTCAGCCTGAAAGAGGTGGCATGAAAAACACTGACATGAAGGTGTGTGAATCTTGGAGAGCATGGAGCTCATCTGCTCTGCCAATGCAATGGAAAGATTTATAGTTTCTAATTTTTATTGGGGTTGCACCACTTTTAATGTGGTAAAAAATGATTTCTTTTCTGATCCTGCTACTGTTGTTCCCCTATAGGAATAAGTAGATGCTATAGTGTATTTTTAGGATAGCCAAATAACAGTGCCCACAACCAAGTTTGTGCTTGTACAGTCAGTTCAATAGTGTCACAGTACAAAATCTATGTGCAAGGTTTTGGGCATTTGGGGTGAAGAATGGGCATTTGTCCCCAGTTACGCCCATCAGTCTGCAGGCATTCTGGTTTTACTGGGCACTATCTTAGCTCAGTTTCTGTGCACCTTCTCATCCAGCAGGCTAGGTAACATTTCCAGTGAAACAAAACCCTCCTGTGATTTCAGCTTGGACACTGAGGAAGAGATGGTGAGAGGGATCCCCCCAAAGAAGTGAAGGCCAGAGGAGGAAAAGATGCTCAGGATTAGGGCAGTGATGCTCAACTGAACAGTTCAGGCAAAGGCAGCCCACAAGAAACTGGAGCATGTTTTTTATTGTCCTACCCTGAGTGATGGCAGCTGAGGCTTGATCGATCTCACGAATGCATGAGATGCAGTGGCATGATCAGAGCTGGCAAGGGCCTGACTCAGCCTCCTGGTCAGTGAGGATGGAAGTGCTGGGGCTGACCTGCTGTGGCCGTTTGGGTTAACCCAAAGGCAACAACCTCGCTTGAGTAATGCCAAGGATTTCAAACAGTTTCCTAATCTGTGGGCAGCCACCTTGCTGTGTCAGGCTATTAAGGAGAGAGAGGCGTCTTCTCCAGGAATGGCCACCTTCCTTTTCTCCTGGTTCAGTGTCAGCAGCTCCTTTTCCTGCCTTTGCTGAGGCATGGAGAAAAAAAAAATCTGCATAAAGCTGCTGTTTATACTGGAGGGAAAAGAGAAGGTTGATATATTAACAACAAATTAAAGAACTTCCTGAAGGTCATGTTAAAACACGCTTCCTGACACTGACTTCAATTAGTGAATGGAGTCTCAGATTGCTCTGGAAATTCGCCTGTTCTAAGAGCCTTCTCTTAACCCTTGGCTTGACTAGTTCTCAAAAATGAAATTGCAAATGATTAAAATCAGTTTGCCAACACTGTGCGCGCAGCAAATGTTACTTCTAACTCCTGCTAGGAAACAGCCAATCAAAATGCCCTGTGACTCAGTTATTCGTGAATTGGTCTAATTTTCCTAAGAAAACTATAAAGAAACTTTCAAATTGCTTGTATGCCTCAGCAAAAGCATTTTTAACCAGCGCAACTCTATTTTTGGAGTGAGCTCTCATGAGCACATAACCAGTCAGTCCTTCTCATTTTTGTATTTTTCACTTTGTCTGAGTTTGGGGGAAATACGTGTAATTTATAAATTAGCTTCTTATAGCCCTGTATTGAGCTCATATGGGGAGCATCACCGATATATATTCCTTCATTATTTTAAATTGTAGCCCTAACAGAGGAGCTAGTAGCTAAATACACAATTATAGACTCATAATAACATGACTCTGACCAAAGGGCAGTGGGGAGATCTAAGATGCTGAGTGAACCAACTGGTCAAGCAACAACAAAAGTCCTTTGTACAGCCAGTCATTTTCCTCAGGGCTTCCTTGAAACTTAAAGAGCACTGTTTACATTAGAAATGCTTCTTACAAAGGAAGCCCAGGCTGGGTTATGACCACTGGCTAGCCATTAGGTGGGGATTTCTCCCTCCTTTCACAGCTCTGGTGACACCCTGCAGCTTTGGCTTTGCTCTTAATATTGGACTGTCCTTCAGATGCCAGCTCCTGTCCATGATGCCCGCCTATCCCCGTGTACAGGAAAATATATGACTGTGATAGAGCAGTGACTGATGGGTTTCCAATAAAGTATTATACTGGGTCCCTGGGACTTTGTGTTAAAGTTTATGATGCTGATTTTAAGGAGATCTGAGATGGTTCTGCTCTGGGAAATAGGAAGCTGAACCCAAGCAGCCAAAAGCACTTGGTACTTACTAGGCACCCTGAAGGATAGATCCTGCTTGGAAAAGTCTAATGAACTGAGAGTTAATCATTCAAAAAAGGGAATGATAGCAACAAGATGTAGGTCATGCTCTGGAAGAGAGATTAGGGATGGATCATTTGCAAATGCCATCCAGCTGGCAGCCTTTCTCTCCCTCTTCATAATAAAATACGCTTAGTATTTGCTATCAGCATGAACACAGTTTAAGATTATGTATAGGCTGGACTTGCAAAGCATGGCTTTTCCAGAGGCACAGAATTTGATAGCTTGTCTTTACTGCACATTTGGAAGTATGATACACAGCCACCAATACGTATTGCAGTGTAGGATAGGGTAAGACATCCATCACATTTGTTATTGAGGTAGGTAAAGGAATTCTTTATTCCAGGGCTCCATTTCATCAGCATTATGAGACATTTCTGATTCGTGAGAAGTCTCATAATATATCTATACACATGCATTTATATAATGTTCTTAAAATATCGCATCTAAAAGTTGGTGATGAACTCAACTCATGAAGAACTGCAAACCTCCACACTACTGCACATTTAATGAAGGAGACAGCAGAACATGAGCTCACATTTTACTCATGCTGTGCTTAAACTACTCGTCACTTAGAGCAATGCAAGGGAGATTAAAACTAGAGCCCAAATTTTCACAGACTCATTGCCCATTGTAAGATGAAGAAGGGAATTGTAACTTGCCCTCCCATTTTATTCCTCCCTCTTCCTATTAGGCAGAAAAAATTACCTATGCAGGTGCTTATAGCCTTATAGCATGGAGAATAATATAGCCATGTGCTCTGAGCTCCTTGTGAGACATCCTGCCCTCTGGGTCCACTCCAACCCCGGGGGAATAGCCTGGAGCAAAGGATGTAGGGGTGTGTTTAGTTTGCATGACCTACTCCTTTGTGACCAGAAAAATAGGTGAAAAATAATTTCCTCGGGGTCTTTCCATTGATTCTTACTTGAAGATGCTGTAAAAATACAATACAAGAAATATAAATATTCTAGCACCACTCACAGATCCACTTCAGAATAGTGTGGAGAGGAAATAAAAGTTCCTAAAAAGTGGGGGCATAGATGATTACACATGTATTCAAAATACCAGTATTAAAAAAAAAAAAGGAAACAAAAGGAGAGCCTAAACTTGAGTAATGCTCGGCTGCAGTACACAGCAACCACAGCATAATTCACATATAAATCTGTGAGGAAATATATCCTCTTCTCAAATTCCCTAGCTGGCACATTGTCAGAGGCCACTGTTTCCTTCGCTGCTTATTCAGCATAAGAGTCAGTAACATCATCATTTTTCTCAGCAGTGGCACGCATGTATTTCCAAAAGATTTTCCGGCATTTATCTGGATGCTTTGGGGCACTCTGACCTTGAAAGAGAAGATCTATGTGCACCTATACATCAGTCAGGTACTTCTTTTAATTAGGGTGAAAGAAACACCTGTTGTGTGAAAACAGGGGGTTCAGATGTTGATTCTTCCTCTATGCCATGAGGTAAGTCCAAGGCCATCTTGCATAAAGGCATATTGTAGGGACCTGTGGAAGATTCAGTCCCATAGCACGTCTCCATCTGACACCTGGGGGAAGGGTTAGCATGTCACTTGTCAGTCAGGCTGAGGAGCTGAGAGCTAGAGGGCAGGGATTCCCAGCACCCTGTGTCAGTTTAAAGGGATATACTAAATATATGCAAAGGATGTGAAATCAGATGTGATAGGGAAAGGGAAGGCTGATTATCTTTAGACCTTCTAGCAGGCTGTGCTGCCTCAGGGAGGAAGGAGAAGGCTCCTCAGGACATCATGTGCACTGGCTCATGCTTGCTGTGTCCTTGCTTTGAAGTAGAGCCAGTTAGCCATTTTTTTTCTCCTTCAGCAGTAAATCTGGGGAAAAAGTCAAGAGAAAAGGAAGTCTGTCGGCTCAGATCAAGCGACATTATTATAGCTTTCTTGACAAAATAGGGGGAAAAAATTGTTCTGGACAATGCAAAATTACTGATAGTGATGGCTGAAATTATATTGTCATGCATGTTATGTAATGGCATGTAAGGACGTGACACATTCTCCTGTTCACTATCATTTGACCCTTTGATTCACTAAAAGCTGGAGGAATCAGATTAACTCATTTCCCCTGCTATTTTGGGGGACAGTTGATATCTGATCACAAAGCGCTCAGAGGTGCATGGTGACCCGAAGCAGAGGAAATCCAGAAAGCAGGTCTCTTGGTGCCCTGGAATAGTTATGCAAGAACCAGGCACAAGCCACTTAATTTTATCCAGGGCAGGCACAGTCACCAGGGAAGTGAAAGGCTGGGAGCTCAAGGCAAGAAGAGGCACTGCCAGAGACATAAGTGTGTGATACAGGGTGGCAGCAGAAGGAAGCCGACCATCTCATCTGAGAGGAGAGATAAGAAACTCCCTCGAGGTGACTCATCTGAGGTGTGCTCAGCAAAACTGCACAGCGGTCTGGGCATCCCTCTGTTAGGAAGCAGTGATCTCCGGGCTGGGAAGACTGATTTGAGGAAAATTAAGAGTGCTTAGGTAAGCTATAGGCAATTTCTGGGACAAGACTGGAAGATGAAAAGGTGAAGAAGGGAGACAGATCACTTCAGGCAGAGCAAGCAGTATGACTGGGATTGCTATGTATTTGTACAGCACTTGAAGAGTACTCAGAAATTGTATAGAACAAATAAAAGTCCATAGTCTGAGACCTTTACAGTCTAGCAAGAGGCATGACAGGGTGCATGACTTAAAGAGTGGAAGGAAATGGGGGGTGAGGGACACAATAATAAGTAATATGTTGAAACTAAGGCAGGACAAATTTCAACTGAACATTAAAATTCAAGTAGATCATTAGGGCTATAACAACATCTCCCAAGACAATTGATTAAATATTCCACACCTGAGCAGAATGACATATACAGTACCACCTGGGAAATGAATGAAGCGATCTCTCACTGGAGGAGCTCACAAACTGTTTCCTGCAGGTGAAGGAACACAGATGAAGTCACAGCAAGGAGCACAACAGAAACAATGTGAACAGTGGAGTGCTGGACACAAGTGTCAGCCTTTGCAGACATCGTTTCCTTTGTCCACAGAAAACGCAGAATAACAGCTACCATCATATAAAGTCCCCATTACACCAGAGATACATCACTAGAATAGGGTTTTCATAAATACCAAGAGTGGTTTTGGAAGCTTCATTTCTGTTCTATGAAGCGTAAGGGCTAGGACTGTATTTTGATCCTCAGAGAGATGGGCTTGATTCTTTGCTGTCTTGCTTCCCAGTAAAACATTTAATACCACGAAGTCTCTATCACAATTCTGTGGCACAATACTACCATCACACTTCACAGCCGTCCAAAAGACAACCTAGGATGCAACATAGTTGTTCTTTATTATCATTCTTCTCTCAGATTTACATACTGGATGCTCACAAGACCAGACACCTTATGGTAATTTTATGCCAGGAAGTCCACTGGAGTCATTTTTAATTACACAGGAGTTAGATGAGGATCAGCTCTCAGGGCAGTTTTATTGATTTCCTCATTCTATTTCAGATTCCTTGCATTCGTTCCTCACTGGCTTAGCAACAGTGAAAGTAATGATCAGCGTTAATACCTAGAAAAGCTGAGGCAGAAAAAGACCTCCCTCACATTCAGCACACCAAATGCCTTTGTGAGTAAAGTGGACAACAACTTCATCATTAGGTGCAGTAAAGAGGTTTGAAAAATATGTCATCTTTCAAACAAAATTTCATTATTGTACTTTCTAAATCATATTCCACCAGTAAACACATTTCTTAGGGACGTGATGCATCATCCATGATTTTGTTTCCCTACGGCAACTTGCTTAGCACTTTAGGAACTGATATTCCAGAACTGACTGAATGGTCCCAGTAGTGTAGGATGTTTTTTTCCAGTGTGGCTGAGCCTGAACATACTTGCTTTTGAATAGATAAGATAAATAGAACAGATAAAGTTTGCCATCTAGAGGAACTGTACAGAAATCCACTTTTCTTTCTACTGAATCTGTTCTCGCAGTTACTCATGGGAGTACGAGCAGGCCAACAAAAGCAAGTGACACATTTTGGTACTGATCGCAACTAGCCAACTCCTGAAGAGATTTAAACAAGATGATAGGGAGACCTGACTTCACTGTGGTCTTTTTGCTATCCAACTTCTCCCTCTTTCTGCATCCTGTAGAATGACCCCTGCTCCATCTTGCCCCACAAATACTCAGTGATGATGCTCCCTTCCTACCTCTTTCTGTGCAATAATGAGAAGGGACAGCAGAGGGGTGAATCTCTGCCCTGACATCTTGGTGAGGTAGAGTCTGGAGGATGGACAGGATGCCCCCCCTGAAGTCCCAGCAAGCCTGTTATTCCATGGTATGATGGAGCCCTGTGGATGTTTCCTAGACAAGAGACATGAGCAGCTCCTCTTTTGCAGAGCTTGCCACTACCAGTAATGACACATAATCTGAAAGCTTGGGGCTCAGTTCCCTCATCTGCTTCAATTTACTGAATTATCAACCTCTTCCTTTTCCAGGACATCATCCTCTGCTCTCTACAGAAAGACAAAGTCTTTAGATCATGGAAAAAGTCAAAGGACAAGGACACCCTGCCTCATTCACCTGTGGATAAATGGAAATAATTAAGTCCCATCACCTGTGTGTGTTTTTATCTCAAACAGCACAGAAAAAACCCATGTAAGCAGCCCTCAGAGCCAGATCTGTAATAGGATGGGTCCTAGACCACATGGAGTCTATAGTTCTTAGCCAAGACATCTAACTACTAAGACCTCAGCTCTGAGCAACTTACCCTCTGAAACAGGTTACTCGGTGGTGGACAATAGGTCTGTGAAGTGCCCTATTGCACAGCCCAGCACACTCCCCATGGGACTTGCTGCCATCTCTCACCAGCCCTAACATCCTACTCACCTCCAAGAAGAGCTGCAAGCTGACTGAGCTGCAGGTGTCAGCCCTGGAGACTGACAAGACCCCATACCTGTGTGGAAAGGGCAGAGGCTGGCAAATGAGACCTGCAGATGGAACAGCAGGTTATGGGGCAATTGCTTCAACTGGGAGCATAGGAACAGAAAGGGATCCAGGCCACAGGGTATTGGAGCTGTCTGAAAAATGCAGTTAATAAAGGAAGGGTAAGATGGTACAGCTGTGGTCTGGTAAAATCCCGCAGGCACATTGCAGTCCCTGGATAACACATGCCTCTGTGGTGGGAGTCACAGAGCAGCCGCATGTGGCTCATTTGATTGGTAAAGCCAATGGGATTTCCAACCCTGCAGTGGTGCGTGCGGGAAGGAGTGGAAGGAAGGTGACCACAGTGGGCAGACATGAATGCATACAGGCAGCAAGGCCAAGGAAAATCAGGTCTTCTGCTCTTGAGGTGAATGCGAGTTGCCCTGGCTGTGTGCAATCCAGTTGAAGCTGCTGTGCCACTCACACTCATCAAATATGCAAAGTGACTCCCAGCTACTTTCTCTTGCATAAGAGTGTGTTAGGTAAGCACCAGCATACAGCACAGTGGTGCAACTATTTGTCTAGGAGCAGCGCTAGGCACAAGGTCATTGACACTGTTTGTTAAAATGCCTCAATTTCAGACCTTCGCTTCTGCCTCGAGTGCAGATGCTTCGAATAGATTATGAGAAGAGTGAGCAGCACTCTCATTTCACTGGATGGAAAGTAATATCTCCTTCCAGCTTTAGGCACAACAGGGTAAAACAGTAAACAGAGCTTCGCATTAATTTGCATTATATTAATAAGGAGGACTTAGTATAATTAAGCAAATAGCTCTGTCCTGCTTCTTTTGAAATCAAAAGGAGTTTTGCTATTTACAGAAATTAAAACCGGAAAAACGTTAGATGTGCTTTTGCCTTTTCATGGGCACACTGATATCAGAAGAGTCACGTCTCGGTGGAAGCCAACGAGATGCTGCCATCTTACACCAGGGGCAAATGCGACTGATCGTGAGCTGTCATTCCTCAGGTTAATTACGAGCTCATCAGTTCAGGGATTCTTCTGAGTTCACTTTTAGGGATCATAGTGATTAATCCTCTGAACTGTAATTTTTAGCATTGTGATGGTGTACCTCAGGACCTATGTTTCACCCTCCTTTGGGCTGGGAAGCTGACAACAATTAGATGAGTTGTCCCCAGTTGAGTGCTGGCCTGGTACATTACCCACCCTGCTGTACCCTATTGTTTAATCATACCTCACTCCTCTTAATGAGACTCATTTATCTTTCTTTCAAGTTTCATAGTATTTCCTGCTTTACTGAGATTTATGATGAAAGAAAAACGGTGCTAATTGATCCCCTTCAGGTGACATTATCTCTTGCAAAAGCATCAATCAGTGGTGGCAAATACGTTTGATAAGAATTTTGCTTTTTATATTCCACTTCGGAAATTTCAAGAACAGCTAAATCTCTGCTGATAAAGGATGAGCAATACACAGCCTTCATCTGAGAAATTACAAGTACAGGGAACATTAGTAATAGAAATCTCTCAGATCTCTGGCAGCTTGGTGGTGATTATAAGGTCTAGTTGACCAGACCAGCAAAACCCTTCCATCAAGAGCTGCCCTTTGCACATTAACCTACATGTGTATAAGCCTCTGAACACAATGTCTGCAATAGCCTGCGTGCACAGCCGTGTCAGCCTGTGTCAGCCCACAGACAAAAATTTTCCAAGTTCAGCTATTTATTAAAAGATCAAGAAAGGAGCAATCGCTTCGGTCCTTGGCCCACATCAGTTATCTGGCAGATAAAAAAACAGGGAGAAAAGCAGTGGAACTGACTGACCATGGCATCCAGGCTTGTGCAGAAGAATGACCACTTTGCTCCTTCATCAAAGTAGTTATTGCTGCTTTCCAGACCAGACGGAAAATGATCCTGACTGTCACACAGAGAGCGCTGTTTTAAAGAGCCAGCCATTCTCCCTAGGTTCAGGCCTTGAGGGCACTGATACACCTCAACTGCCCTAAGCAGCCTCGCAGGGACTCCCACTATCCCTGTGCAGCCCCAGGGATCCAGGTCAGCTCTGTCTGGGCGCCTCGTCCGTCCAACCCTCCCCTATGCTACAACGGGCCGGGGCTGTATAGTGACAGAATTAGGGATCCTTTTGAACGCTTCATCACCTGTCAGGAGTTGCGCAGATATATTTGGCAGTGGCCCAGGGCTGAGGGACTGATTTGACAATTTCACAAGGACCCTCCTCCCTCCATTTTGCTGTCCTTCTCTAATATATTGGGCTCATGTTCATCCTTGAGGATTGATTGGATTTCATCGCAAATACTGAATTCTTGGGAATCTTCCAAGTCATCTGCTGGAAAAGCCCAGCTTTGTGCAGCTCCTCTAGTTCAGCTAGACAATATGCATATAAGGATATTGCATCAAAGAGAAAAAGAGCTCATAAAAGCAAGAAATGTTGACTGACTTACTAACAATCTATGTCTGGTTATAAAAGACTTGGCTGCAGGGATACCCTACTATATTTTCAGATTCACAAACCTCAGCTGCTATACTAGCAACATTAGCCTCTCCTCATAATACTTCACAAAAGAAAAAGAAACAAAAAAGTTGGAAATTATTTCGAGCTTTGCAGTCTCAGCAAAGATTTTTGACTCTACAACTTCTTCCCAATAAAACCATTCTACTGATTCTGGTTCTTCATCACCTTGGAATTCATGTAGGTTATTCATCGCCTGAGCACAGGGATTTTAGAACAATACTGAGGAAGGATTCTCTGCTCCCATGTGATTATGGTTTTTATACATGGGTTGCACTGGGACAAATAAACATGCCAGGTGCCAGGGAGAGAAAAATGAGCCTGTTCAATGGTTCAGCCCTTATTTCGTTCCTGTGATTGCCTGAAAATCTCATTGACCTATTCTGCCCGATTCACATTTTTTGCATTGTAAATGCTAAAGACAACAACACAGAGTTGTCAACAGCTGTCAACTTCCGTTTGCCTGCTGGCAGTGGAAAGGCTGATTAACTGCTTTCAGATGCAGTTAGTTTAGTAAATTAGGAAGTGGTACATCTTTGTCTAAACTTTCAGAAGTACTTGGGCTGCACAGATATTTGATTGTTTGACTGTTCTATTAACCTAATTTTTATAGAGCGTTCAGCTCATACTTCTAGAAAACCAAATTTGTTAAGTATCCAAAACTGAGCATACAGAAATGGAAATGATTCAGTCACACAGCAGCTTTCTGAATATTGTGAAGATCCATTTAGACCACACTGAGGGAAGCAAATATGATTACCTCCAATGTTATAGAGGAGACAGGAGTCTACCCAGCAGAGAGAAGCCGAATTCTGCTGCTGACTTTACTCACACCAAGACTTCAACAACATTCCAGCTTTGAAAAGAATGTATTAAACATGCCCCCTGATCCTGAAACTAGAAAAACAAACTTTTCCTTGGTTGAATCAAAAAAGGGAATCAGCCAGTAAGTCAATGGTAATAGACTTATACCCTGAACTCAATGTAAGGTTTCATCTAAAACTAAATTCAGAGTCAGTCTTTGAGGAGCAAAAGTGGATGTGTCACAGCCAAGTCTCCAAACTGATGTATCCATCCTTATAATAATGTAGCATTTTGACCCAGCTTGCCAGAGAAATGGTACCTGCATGAACTGCATGACCCTTCTCCCTCATTCACCACAAGAGCGGATGGATATTTGACATCACTCATCATACTTCTCACTGGAGAGGAAGGTTTGAGGATTGCAGCACATGATGTATGAGAAGAACCTGAGGGAGTGGGTTTCTTCATCCTTGAGAAAAGAAAGCTAAGGGCAGGGTGTAAAATTACCTATGGGTGGGGGTTACAGAGAAGACCAGTCTTCTCAAAGGTGCACAGTGAAAGGGTGACAGTCAGAAGCTCAATTTCTGAGAGGACCTAAAGAAAGATTTCTTCTCCAGGAGGGTCGAAAAGCACAGGAAGGGGTTGCCCAGAAAGGCTGTTGGACGTGTTCAGAACTTGACTGGATACAGCCCTGAGAAACCTGACCCAGCCCTGAAGCTTGGAGCAGCATGTTGAACTAGGGGACCTCCAGAAGTCCCTTCAAACACAGCTATGCTGCCATTTACAACTCGATAACCAAGAGGCTAACCGGAAATTAATGAATGTTAATAGCACTGAAAACAAAATTTCACATGAATGGATTCTTGCAAAGCCCATCATACTAATTTTTAAAATCTTATTAAGTTGCTATTGGATTGCAACGCAATTAGATGAGAAAACAACTCGTTTATAGTGAAAAAGGAATCACAGTGAAGTCCATATCATTGCAATCTGATGACATTGGTGTTCATGCAGCTTTATTTTTAGATAGAAATAACTGAAACTTGGAGGAGAGAGCTCACTTTTTAAGGCAGCATTTCCCAATTCCCAAATCCATTCATTAATTTGTAGCCACATTTCCAGCTGGATTCCTGGGCTCACGGCTCCTATTGCCCTAAGGGCACCAGGGAGTCATAGTCTCTTGTTCTACTGACAGCCTCTTAAGAGATTTCATCTCCTCTGCCATTCATGATCACACATCCTCTTTCTGACAGCTGCAGCTATTACTTCCACAGAAAATCCAGGTTAAGAAAGGCTGAGTGTATATCAAAATAATGTCAGCATCAAGAGGTCAAAAATCATGTTGTTTCTGAACCAGTAAGTCTTGCTACAGCTGAAAAGCTTTTCAGCTTTTCATTGCAAGATTAAGGTCAGAAGTTTCCCCTCTCTGTGAAAATGTGTGTCCCTTTGTGAGGCCCTCCCAATTCTGCATCCAGATATGATTTTAAGGTTCATGATTTTAAGGTTTACTTTGTCATGTAACTACTCTGATTAGTAGCTTTATCATCATATCCATATCCAGCATAAGTCTCTTTTACAAGAACTGACGACATGATTTCAGTGACTTCTATCCAGGATCTGGCAGTTAGTGGGCTGCAATAACAAGAACTGTTAGGATGAACTATGGTATGGGGTTTCATAAACCTAGAAAATAATTTTATTTATACTAATACATTCTAGAAGGCTTAGATAATTTTAGTTAGTTTCATTATTCACTTTTATTTTTATTTTCATATTCTTTCTAAACTGAATTTTGATGGTGGTTTTTTGTTGTTGTTGTTGTTTGGTTGTTTGTTTTGGGTTTTGTTTTTTTTTTTTTTCCTAAAGAGAATGTTTTAGACAGCAAAAGAATTCCATTATTTCATAAACAAAAATAATTTCATTATTTCTCTGTGTTCTGGCACTCGCCACCTGACACTACTTTGCCTCTCATGTTTCTTGTGGCATAAAGTTTATCATCACAGACTTCAGAAAAATAACAACATATACTCAAGAAAATTTCCTAATACTGGCAGTTTCTGGGATATGTGTGCATATGTTAAGGGAATTGTCTTCAAGCAAGCATTCCTCTTCATACATAATGTGACGCCTGAGTGTATGCCTCCCCTCTAACTGCTGAATCTGGATTTTCTTCTCTTCAACAAACGTCACAGCCATTTTTCCAGATGATCAATCGTGTAATATCACTACATGGCTAACCTACAGTCTTTCAACTCAGAAAGCTGTGTCTTTTTTTAGGCTTTTTCAAAGCTGAATTCCTCTACAAAAAGGAAATGATAATTCTTAAAAATATTTCACCCATCAGTATTTTGGGGCTGATGGACAAAAGTAGAAGAAATACAGTGGGGGGTAGAATGACCCTCCCAATCCAAATGTTCTTATTTGAAGCAGAATATTTATTTAATATAAGTGTAGATAAAGATGGTAATTTCAATACCTGACAGTTTCATTTAGACCATATATAGCTTCTTAAATGCATGATTACTTAGCTTCTTAAATACACGATTGCGGTCATGTATTTTTTTTGCACTTAGAAAAAAGGTCTGGTAGGAATCCACTTGCATTTTTTGTAATGTTTCATGCATGCCTCTGATACACACAGCTCTCACTCTTGCTTGACTAATCTAACCAACTGTTTCAGGTTACCCACTCAATGAGACGTCAGATTCTCTCTTCCTTGACATATTCTTCACTTGGAATGTAAATAGCTCCCAATTACCATGCCGTGTCAGCGGGAAAGGCATGTGAGATTGAATGAATACCAAATGACTCCATGACTCCAGTACAAGGCAACAGAAAATAGCATAAGAACTTGGCAAAGCACTTCCCTCAGATGAAACCATTCACAACTAGTTAACGAAAAATCCTCTGAGTTTAGCAAACTAAATTAGCAATGTCTTGGCTTTTAATTGTTTTAAGAGTCTCTGGCCATAATATACAACTCACATGCTACAGCACAGGCCAGCAAGCAGCAGTTTTCAAAGTATCCCTGGGACAAATTTTGAGCAGGGCACAGTGAAGCCAGGTCACACAGTGTCTGCAGAGGGACACGGGCCCCCTGTCCTGGGTCCATACTCCTGCGAGCTGCTCAGAGCTCCGTCAGCGTATCTGTTGTAAGCTGTTCCTTAGTGTATGATGAAAGAGGGAAGGCATAAAGCTGCATGACAAAACTTGATTCTGCACTATCACATGTCTAAGGCCTCATTCTGTTTGCAGGAACAGCAGTGATTTGGTTGCCAGGGGTACCACTGTGGGTCTGATACAAAAGATGGGGTGCCATATCCTGTGCTCCCTCAGAAAAACTGCACAGTTTTTTCTGAGTATTTTCCAAGACAAAAAAATAAAATCATTTAGACTATTTAGTGCTTGAATAAATAGATATGAGTAGATGCAAACTCTTCTAGACAACGAGTGTTTGGAAGCTGTGCCCAGCTCCTGTAGCTTAGGGGTTTTTTTCTAATTGACTAGACATTACTGAGGAAAACTGCAGCTTTTTACAAGTACTGACTGACAGATAAAGCAACTTGGACAAGAACTTTTTCTTTTCAAGTGTATTAAATCATTACATTAAGCTTTAGATAGCAAGTCAAACACAGAAATCTTGCACTCTTGTTCCTTAAAACAGAATAAAGACAAACAGTTGACATAGCACAAATTCAGTTTCATTTCAGTATTGAAGGATATGCTGGAAGGAACATTCTGAATATGACAGTAAATATGAAGGCTCTGAGGATAAGCAATAGTCCAAGCATTAGGCTAAAACAGTGAAATTACGAATATCTAATACATGACTCACTGGGAATTACAGCAACGAGCGGTGGATACCTCAGAGGCTCTTCTCCATTTGTAGAAGTGGATAGATTGGGTTCAGCAGCGCAGTGCCTTCTGTAGTCTTCTAGTTTTGTTTTGCTTCAGGAAATAGTAACTCACAAACTTTTCAACAGCTTTATCTGATCCAGCTATTATAAATACCAGAAAAGAACAGACTTGACATTAGATCATGGCTGGCTTTTCAAACACAGGCACATGGAAAACACAGCCCTTTTAGAAACCAAAAGCTGATTTCACTTCTGAAAGTGAACAGTGAGGAACCATCTCTGCATTAGGAATCCTGGCCAGAGTACTTTAATCCAGATGGGACACTTACCTCTGAGAAACAACAAAAAGCATGAGAAAGTCTCAAAGATGGAATACACTGGTTATCTGGGAGAAGCTGATGTTGACACCCGGATCTGCAGCGTGTTGACAAATTTTGGTTGCAAGTCTGGAATAGATCAGCTCACAGAAGAAACTGGGTTTAACACAGAAATGCACCTAATTATAGGCTATGCATGAGCCATGCAAGGCAAGAGGCTCTTCATTTGAGATCAATGTCATTTCAAATTTGCCATGAAAAGGCTGTACTAAATCAAATTCCCCAATTTCTCATATTTTGTCTTACTTGGTGGGTATTTGAGAAGCCCCTCAGAAATTTCCAGTGGCAAATGCTGCAACGAGCATTTTTTTGTTCGTTCCTTTTTCCCATCCTGCCTTTGCCAGGGTCTGTTCCCCTACAGCACATTTCTTGAATATCACCCTTCCAGGATGACTTCACAGTGGCAGCAGGAAAATGACTAACTTGTTCTGTGACATGTATTTCTGGGACTATTACACAGAGGTTTCTGATGTAACTCTGCACATGGCAGTGATACTCAAGAATGCCCTGTGTCAAACCTCCCTAACATCTCTCTCTGTCTGCAGTCTTAAGTGAGTCAGTGCACTCCTTATGCAGGGCACCTGCTTATTTTATTTTCCACTGGAAGTGACCCACAACCACCATCACACTGAGTGAGCAGCCAAGTAAGCTAGTTGACAGAAAAGGGAGGGAAGAGAGGCCTCTTAAATGGCACCTTGCTTAAGAGGCACTTCTCTGTCAATGACTTACTCCGAGTTCTCTGAATCTGATTTATGGGCCTGAGGATACCTACGTCCTTTCTTGCCTAAAAAAACTACAAACTGGGTGGTGAAGGCATGCGTATCTCTACTTTCTTTTAAACTTTGTAGGAGATGCCACATTCCCTCCCACATTTTTTCCTTTTCACTCTGGCCTTGTGGCTAGTGCACCTATCAAGAAGTCAGAAACATGTGTTCATTTACATTTTTACTTTTGAGGACTCAAACTTTTGTTAGCCTTAATGGCCTATTCCAAAACACAACTGGAGTGTTCTCTATTCTTGCTGAAGTTCCACCTTGTACTTAAATGCTGGTGGCTAGAGGAGGGAGACAAGCCTCTGTAACCCACTGTCTCGCTGCCCAGCAGACATGGAGTGCTCTGCCTTCTCCTCCCTTCTTCAGGGGCTGTGTCTATGTTTTGTCCAAGTAGCTTCCTCATGACAGATGTATAATCAGAGAGACAGGGACATACCCACATCTCTCATCTCCAAAGGAGTGACCTACCTGTTGAGTTACAGAGCCATGCTCTTCTTCCCCTCCCACCCTCAGGGAATCCAAAAGAGCATGAATGAGTAGCTCAGAGTCACATGTAGATCCTGCCTCGCTTGTGCCCATGTCTCTTGCTCAGTGAATCACAGATCATTTCTGTGTAAATCTCATGAGAAGGGAGGGACAAGCCCTCCATATGATTCACACACACACAGAGTTCTGTTAAGCCCCCAGTCTTGCCTATGGACTGATGGGTTAGGCAGAGGAGAAAGATGGTGTTGGATTCCTCCAGGCAAAGGAGAGGGAATCAACCTTCTCCTCTGCATCACACTTGGTGAGAGCTCCAACCTCTGGATAACAGAGATGGCTCCAGCAGGACTGCCTTTGGCCATATTTTAAAGGAAAACTATGATTATTAGTGCATTTTGTGCAGGGCCTGAGCTGAGTGTGCAACTGTTTGGCATGCTGACTAGACAGACAGAGGCCATCAGTGCAATAGTTGGAGAAACATCTCACCTGTGAATCCCAGCAGCGATGAGACATCCCTTCAGTTCTGAGGCACATACTCGACCTGTGAGCCCAGCAGTGCCTCAGAGCAGAACTTAGCATCTCATGAGCTCAAAGGTCAAGAATGCAACCACCACCAGGAGACACATCAAGCACAATATATAATTTATTGGTTTCATTTCCAAGAAAGTTAAAACCAGACTGAAGAAGAAATGCATAGTATAATCTCTACAATTTATGAACAATCACATTTTTTATGCAGTCCTTGTTTTTGATTTGTGTATAATTCTGACAGAAGAGTGACCTAAAATTTTGACCATATTTTGAAGAATGCTATTGAAAGTATATAAATCATAAACTGTATCTAAAATATCTTAGTCATATCACAGAACACAGTTCAGAGGCTTCTCCTAAATATGCTGATTTCTGTTCTGTGATTTCAGCCTCCTGGCTATTGTTAGAACCTGTAATAAACACCGTTTTTGCCTTCAGATTTGGGAGTTCAGTCCCACAGAAAATGGAATGTGTCTGAAAAATTAATTGTGAGGAAATAGGGACTTAGTTTTCAAATATATAGAGGACCTTCTACATATAGCACTTTGGAAATACTGGAAGTACATTTCTTATCCATATAAGGTAAAAATATATCTGCAATTAGTCCAAAGATTTAATTTTGCAGCAATGAGAGTACTAAGATGAAAGAGCCTGAAACAGTCTTTTTCCTATATACCCTGAAGACTGAGAAGTCACCCCTTATAGAACATACAATCTCTCCATGTAATACATGAAGTGTTTTGAAGTGTTTATGCCCTTTTCCTTCCCGCAGTACCTGGGTTTGCATTATGCTAAGTTTCTTCTTTCTCTGAATTTTTTTCACATCATGGGAGGGAAGTTCCTTCTACAAACTTACAGTGCATGTCATTTAAAGTGACTTTTCTTACTTCAAGATTTTCCACAGATCATTGGCACTGAGAAGAATTTGTCTTCATTGATGGGAAGACGTATCAACACTGGCGGGAACACTCCACTTACTAGAAGGGAAATATTATCCTTTGTTGAGTTGAAAAGATTCCTTATGTCTCCTCCATCAATCTGAAGCATTGTGACATTTCCTATCACTGTAGCACAAGGATGTTCCTTCTGGGAAATGCACAGAGTATACTAATGAGTATGTTCATACGTCAGAGAAAATATTTTTTCCCCTTGTAAAATGACAAAATTATTCGTGATCTAATATTACTAAGCCACAGCAGAGGGAAAGTGTAATTGCCTGTAAATAATAGGTCAAAATGACCAAGCATGACATTTTTAAAGTTCAAATCCTCTCATCCTTAGTTACCATACATTGCATTAAGGCTATTCACAAACAGTATTTGTCAAGCCACTGTGTACTGAAGTGACTTATTTTGTAGTAAATCCAATAACAAGTGAAACAGAGCTTGCTGAGGTTTGCTTTCCATTTTCTTTTCTAACTTCTGTGCCATTTTAAACAAATGACATACTGGTGAGGTGAAGAGGACAGAGCAAAGCACCAGAGATCACCTGAAGGTCAGCATACAGCAGGTCTCTTCATATTAAATTTGCCAGAGCTGTGCTGCCTTTCTATCCAACAAAACAATGTTCTGCATAATAGAAAGGCAAAGAATGAAACAGTTAAGAGATTTCGATACCAGGAAACTGCTTTTCAAGGTTCCAAAAAGGCTTCTCATTACAACATCAGATAATTGACTATTAGACAGATAAAACTCCTGCTTTTCAAAGCAGACATCAAGGAGCAGTGCTTGGGCTCTGAAGTGGAAGGTACAACTCTCAAAACTGATCCTCAGTTTACATACATATGAAACACCTCTCTCTTTCCATGTATTTTATGGCAGGTTGTAAGAAACAGATAATGTCTCTTCTCATTTCCATTACAAAGCTCTGCTGAGAGACTAATAAGAGTCTGTTCCAGCTGAAGTGAGTAAAACCAGTTCTTCAAAAGAACAAAAGAAAAAAAAAAAAAAGAAACTAGTTAAAAAAAAAAAAAAAAGAAAAGAAAGAAAAAAGCCCATCTTTGAATTCTGATTCGCACACTGGGCAATGCGTTTCCCTTTTCCTATTGTACACCGCTCTGCGGTAGTCGCTTCCCTTTCAGAATGAGTGTTTGACCAATTCCTTCACAAAACTGCCTGCTCCCCTCCAGGCATATACTCAAATAACTCAAGGATTGCTTCAGCCAGCAGCACTTTCACACAGTTTGAGCCAAAAGTGCCCCAAGGAAGACCTAAATCATGCTGGATGAGAGTTCTGACGGTGTTTTTAACGGGTCAAAATTTCACTTCCTAAATGGCAACAGAGCACCCAGTCTAGGAGAAGGACTTCCTGGAAGCATGAATCACCCTGTGGCTAACTGGACACATGTTGGGGGTTATAAAACACTTGGACTCAGTGTGTTCAGTCTTGCTTTACATTGACTAGTCTGGAGCAGAGGAGGCTGAGGGGAGACCTCATCGCCCTCTACAGCTACCTGAAAGGAGGTTGCAGAGAGCTGGGGATGAGCCTCTTTAACCAAGTCACAAGAGACAGGACAAGAGGGAATGGCCTCAAGTTGTGCCAGGGAAGGTTTAGACTGGATATTAGGAAGCATTTCTTTACAGAACGGGTTGTTAGACGTTGGAATGGGCTGCCCAGGGAGGTGGTGCAATCCCCATCCCTGGAGGTGTTTAAGAGTCGGGTCGACACAGCGCTGAGGGATCTGGTGTAGTTGGGAACTGTCAGTGTTAGGTTAATGGTTGGACTGGATGATCTTCAAGGTCTTTTCCAGCCTAGACGATTCTGTGATTCTGTGACTTTCCATGTGGTTTTTTTTGCTGTGTGGCTTGTTTTATTTTTTTTTTTTTTTAAATTTTCACAACAGTTAATATTTTAGACTAATTCCTAAATTTTACATATTTTCTCTCAGAAATCAGAAAACAGAAGTCATATTTAGGAGAGTAAAGAACTCAAAAGCCTTCTAAGAAGGCCATTACTAAATGCACAAAGACTAAGAAAAAAGAATACTTTGACCTGTTTGGGATGGAGAGACATTCAAACTTGCAAGAGTTCCTTTAAGTAGCCATTAGAGACCTCTGAGGATACAAAGTTTGTATAGAAAACATGATTGTATTAGTTGCAAAAACTCTCATTAGGAAAAATGTGGCAACATCACAAACACATAAGGAAACAAGTGTGTGGGAAGACATCACACAAAATAAATCAGATGGAAAAGTAGCAAATGGGAATGAGAGAAATACGTTGAGAACAAATGGATGAAATTGGTTTACAGGGAATGTGTTTTGCAAACAGCATAATGAATCTTCATCGATCTTTGCACCTTTTTGTCATCCTTACGCACCACTTCTGAAGAGGGAGACACACATTTCCCAATAACAGTTCCCTCTTCTCCAGTGCTTTCCAACTGTCTACACATCACCCTCAGTTTCATTTTTGAAAGGCTGAATGCACTGCTACTCTCATGCCACTCTCCCATTGTTCCCTTCCCACTCACATTGTTTCTAAAATATGTCCTGCATCCTCTCTCCCAATTGCGGTTTTAACAAGGCAACATAAGGAAGTAGTGTATTGTTGTGCTTACTTTCCTTCATTGAGATGTGGGTTTCTGACAGCAATGTTGGGCTTGTTTTGGGAGCCATCCACCAGTAAAACTTGATCAAACTTGTTGCATCCTGAAGCAACTGAGCAAAATAGAGTTATGGCTGCTGTAACCTAATCACAAGCAAAAACATGTAGGTGAGCTGTAATTATCAAGGGTTCTGCCATCTGATAACATTTACAGCAAACAGAAAATTAAAAGACTTAAACCAGAAGCAAATGAGTGGAAGCTTTTTCTTTCTTTTTGAATAACTGACTACTGACTTTTCCCTGGAGTTGCATATAAATTTCATCTCCAGCAGAGAATCTATCCTGAACATTTTTCTTCACTGGATGTCGGGGGCTGAATTTCTGTATTCTCCTTCAGCACTGGAAGTACTTGACACCCAACGGATAAAATATCTGGAAAGGATGAGTGCAAGGGCTGGTTCATCAGGTATATGCCAAAGTTTGTCTGAAAAAAGCAAAATATTTATTGAGATGCAAGTCATGTTAAAGTAATCAGGCCTACAGAGGATCTCATAATCCAGATATGCTCAGAAAAACAATCTTGCTTTAAGAATAAGAAGGTATGTACTATCTCTATGTAATTAAGAACTTTTTAAATTAATTAACTATAATAGACTGGTAAACAAAAGCTAACCCCATGCTATTCAAGAAGAATACCTTTAAGTGGATAAATAACACAGTATTTCATCATGAGTTCCACAGTATCATATATGTTATTTACACTCCCTCACAGTCTTGTCATTTAATGACTGTTTTGGCTTCCTGACAAATACAGTTAATGCGTTATCACAAATAAAGGCTAGGCAGCACAAGAGTGCATGTGTGTTCAAACAGTGAGGAAAAGTCTTGCATCTTCTACCATGAATTATTCGCTTTGTTAACAGAACTTTGTTCTGTCTAGTCTTTGTGAATTTCCCTTCATTTGTTTTAATGAATATTTTAGTATATTTTACAGAAAATATTCGGAAAGTTCGTTTTATTAGGACTATCACTTGTTATCTGTCATTACCTGTGAAACCACTCTACATAAATATTAGAAATACTTGGATATCTGTCTTTGTGATACTGAATAATAAAGAAAAGAGGAACAGAATAACCACTTCACCCACTGACCATACAACCCTTGCAGGCACTGAAAACCTGAGCTGCACTCTTACGTGTGGTCTTGATCTTCAGCACGTTGAACGTTACAGTTGGAGCTGTGAACAGCTGAGTGGGATCTGGAAATGTCACAGTAAGAGCCTGGTGTGTTTTTGTGGTTTTGTTTTCCCACAGCGGAGAATTTAGAAATGCTCAAGAAACAGACTTGCACTCTCATGATAATATTTTCCAAACAATGAGATAATAGTTAATTAAAGAAATATGTAAAATAAGAAATAAAGGAATGCCAAAGACCATGTTAAATTGGTAATTGATTTGTAGACTTCAAAATGTCTTTGTTCTTCAAACTGAGGACCTTGGAACCCAATACTAATTTTTTTGTCCTTTTTTACAGGTTTCAATAAAAAGTATTTTGTCTTGGAAGGCTACAAACAAAATGTACCAGTCACTCTAAAGTGTAAAGTAAATAAATAAGCAAATGAAATTCATTAGAAACAGAACTCCATTCTCCTTCTCCATTTCCTGATTACATTTACTGCCATTGTTCAGATCGATGATCCTGAAATTGAGCGAATTACATTTACAGCAGGTTTAGAAAAATATACTAGGCAAAAAGGAATTGCAATAAATTAAAAAAATAGTGTTAGCTGAATTTAAGGAAGCATATTCGACAGAGTAAATATGAAGGCAGTACGTCTTCTCCTGGCTTTGCACCGTATAATTAAATAAAGATACAGTAATGAGGTAATACGAAACAGCTTTTAGTTTTTGAAGAATTTGCAAGAGGTAAGGCTGAGATGTACTCCCAAGTAAGGGAGATGCTGTAAAGCAGAGATCTGTCCAAACATGGCCTCAGACTCTGAATTTGTGTCTTTCTGTTTTATTTCTAACCCTAAACATTAAAAAGAAAAAATGTGGCCCACAGAAAAACACTCCCACGCAGCTATTCCTTCATCTTACTGGCATTTCACATATACGAGGTATGAGCTGGACCTGATCAGGCCCTTCCTATTAATGACACTTTTTGGATACCTGTGACCATAATGGTGTCAACACTGGTTGACACAGGGTAGATCCTTATGGTCAGTGTTCTAATATTTAAGGCTGAGGAATGACTGCAGCACAGGAAGATCCCACTCCTCTAGCACAGTGACTGTGCTGGATTAACCACGATGCTAAACTTGTATCTTAGCAACTGTTTCATTTAAAATATTAAGGTACATAGATTATTTTTCTGGTTTTGCTTTTCTCTTGTTTGTTGACAAGCTGTGGTTTCTCTATTGGCATAAATGATGTGTTTTTCAGTCTTGTGATTAATAACCTGGATTTACTTCCTATACCCTACTGCAAAAATGACAGTTGCCATAATTTTATTGTTTTAAAAAATCAGGCAGTCACAAAACAGATGCTGTAAAATGAATATTAGACAATGCAACACCACATTTCACACAGGAAGAAGTTTTATAAGTCATCTGTGTAAATGAACTTACTTGATAAATGAGAAGTTTTCATTTATATTTCCTGTATTGACATTTTGATTTATCTTAAAATAAGACTAAAAGAAACCTGGGCAGATTGTTCACTGTGGAGAATTTAATTTACCAATTTTTCTATTGCTGTGAATAATTTAGCAAGATTTTTTTGCTTAAAGCACTTTAAATCATCCAGAATTATTTAAGAAAAGGCATGTGTGAATACATCTTTTCAGGAGTTCTCAAATACTATTTTAATACTGGTCCTTAGTATCTCCCTATTCTGATTGGGCATCTAAACTCTTACAGTATTTTCTTCAGTGCTAAGACCAGGTGATGCCTAAGGAGTTTTCAAGGTGATGGTATACTAACGGTATACGTATTTTAGTACTAATACCTGCTTGGAAATGCTGACCTCTTTCTTTTGTGAATGTTCTCAAGACCAAAATTTAGCTTGTGATTACCAGGTGTGGATTTAATATCTTTTAAGTAAATTTCCTTCTTTTTCCATTATTATAAAAATTGACTCAGCAGATACTGATAATAGCACACAGCCCTAAGCATCCACAAAAGTTGTGCATCCTGGCGTTTTCAGCTCTGTTTCAAGAGAAAGATAAAATGTAGAAATTGGCCCTTCTTGCGTTTCACTGTTGAAAAATGAGGCTTTCAGATGCAGAGATTACAGCCTGCAGAGTTATTACAATGAACCGCATAATCTCCCTCTGCTGTTGCTACCTTTTCCTGACTTCAAGGGCATTTTATTCTGCATATAACCTCCCCAGAACACACCGAGAACTGGGCAGGGAGTGCTGGACTATGAGTTCTGTGGCTTTATCCACTCAGTCTTCTGATGGCAGTAGGGGCTCTTCCCATCACTCTTGAACTTCACAGTGACAAAGAATGTAAAGCTTCTTGATTAGTGAAAACACTTCACTGCTGGGAGAAATGGATAAAACGTACTTATTCTTGCCAACAGTGAATCATATGATAGTCATCACACTCACTTAAAGGAGGAGCTATAAAATGCTGTCATTCTTGCATGTTGTTTCAAGTACATTTACTGGATCAACAGTAATATGCACTGCTTAGATACTCACTGACAGAGAAATATCCTGGGTGCAGTATCTCCTTTTATAAGATAGAAAACCCGGGTGCTACATCTGACAAAGGCTGAGCTGAGCTGAGATGCCTTCAAGCTACAGCTCCTAAACAATTTGTTAATTCAGACTAACACTTGGTAGGGAAAATGCCCTGCTAGACTGTGTAAGGAGCACATAAGTGATACGGCATGCTAAAACTTAGCTTTGGAAGGATGAGTCCTGAGTTTCGCTCCTGGATGCAGCTCTCAGCTGCCTCCGCCTAATAGATACACCTGTTCATGTCTGCTCATTTCATTCATACAGTAACATAAGCTCCCTTCCATGCAAAGGTTTGGAAGATGCAATTATTAAAGCCTTTTTTTTTTTTTTTTAATTAGCTCTGGATTCACCAAAACTTATTAGTAAAGCCTTACAAAATAGGAGAGTGGAAGTGCTCACTTTCAAGATACTGATTTTTCACATTGGAAAAAAAAAAGAACTTGGTGTCAAAAAACCCCATCTTGTTCTGTTGAAAATATCTAGACAACAGAGTGATTTCCTAAGAACTAATTTTCCTCTGCTCTACCTTAAATAAATGCATTTTCCAGTTCAGCCACCAATGAGAAAAGAGAACCATATTATTTCAGAGGTCTATTAATTACATCAATCACTGCAAATGTTCCAGATCTTTTGATGAAAAGCATTGCACAGTGTAAAGCCCTGCATTACTATGAAAATTGTGATGGTACCTCAGATAAGAAAAGTCATTTGCTATCCTTGCTAACGTTTCAGTAAGCAATCCAAAGGCAAGGAGTCTAATTCTGCAGGGAAAGAAGCTCTCTCAAGGCACAATGAGATACACAAAGGCGGATCAACAGCCCGCAGGAAAAAACACAAGCCTTTTAGTGTATGAGGGCATGTGCAAACATAATGGATTTTCCTTGATGTACCGCTATCCATACATTTATGCTGGGGCAGACTGCTAATGCAATTCGCTTTGCTACCTTGACAGCAAGTCCCAGTTTATAGCACTGCTGCAACTTTACCCACAGGGCTTCCGCTATTGTTAGCATTAAACTGCATCTGCAAAACACAGAAGACAGGCAAGAATTCAATGTTCTCTCCTTTCTGTCTATGTGTGTTTTGCATCAGGTGGTGACGCATGTGAAACAGCGTGTGGCTATTTTTATGCTATTTGCTTAATGTAGTTATCTAGTCTTTCGTAGCCTCCTGCAGTAACAGAGAGCGCTCTGTCACAGAAGGAGAGCTCATTTTTCCTTTTCAGACAAAAATTACTGAAAGAATCCTTAATGAGTGTTTCTTCAGAACTGATGGCAGCAGAGCTCAAGTTCGCTTTGTAGAGGTGTTTGTGTTTTATTTCAAACAATGTGATAAAATGTTTCATAAAAAGTAGCTGGCTAGGCTTCAGCACCCTACTTTACATTTATTAGGAAACATGCAAATAGCTTGTGTGGCTAATTACAGTTGCTGGTTCTGACTTTCAGCTGCAATCCCTTTATGGAAAGCTTCAATCTTTCAACTTGGAACACCCGGTTCTCATAATCTCAAAGGGATGGAGAAAAATATGATTTCAGAAATAAACATCGAACCACCTCTTACAAGCCTTATATTACTTAGCTCATTACTGAAGTTCATTGGCAGTGCTGTCATTTGGGCTATCACTTCGATAAAGTTAGATACATTTTTTCAGGTTGGTGTTCTTGGAAAAACAAAACAAAATGGTAAATATTGACATCTGGCTCTCTTGTTAAGCATTCAGGATTTGCTATCCATTCATATGTGCAAAATCTTTAATATTTTGGAAATTGAGCAACTACAACAGCCTTTCAAAAATATCAGTTCCCCCTGTACTGGGAAATCAGCTTAGATCTTATTTTGCTGCATTTGTTTTTCATAGATCGAATTACATTATTGACAGCTGGGAACAAACACTGCTAAATTCCTTTACTGAGTCTGTAGCTGATAAAAAAGGAAAATGAAGTCTATTAGATGACTCCGTAACAGAAAAGCGCATGCTAGAGACATGAGTCACCGAAGGATTAGCTCTGCAATTTATCACAGTCACATGAACTTGATGTTCTTTCTCTCTCCCCACAGTGAGCTGTGAAAGGTTTGGATCAATGTCCTCTGGAAGGTCTGCTCAGCACACTGAAGATGCCATAGTCCTCAGGTGCTACTCACTGATAACCAGCTGGTGACCATCAACCCACAGATGACTTGCAGGAGGGATGGGCTCTGAGGCTAAACCCAGTATGGCAAAACTACCAGTTCATACTATCTCTTTCAGATGTCAGGCTAACCTGGAGGACTTGGCCTTATGCAGAGATTACCAGATCCCATCTGCTAGCAGTGCTGAAGGATGGGAAACATAAAAAAAAGCTGAAGGCCTGGTTCTTTGCAGCATGAATACCGTTGAGCAGCTGAGGGAAGCAGAGCACTCCCCTGCTGTGAATAGCAGCACTGTGCTCTGCAGCGCCTCGCCTTGCCATGAGTCTTTTATCTGGTGCCAGGTTGTGCTCAAGAGGCTGAATTGTTCTCTCTGCCTTAGTTTTGTTTGAAAAAGTTACTTGGTTCTAGGAGTGCCTGTAGCAAGAAAATCTTTGCGTTGCTGTTAATCAGAATGAAAGAGAAACTTATCTTTGCTGCGGGAAACATGCAGAAGATACTTTACCTCTCCTGAGAATCTGTGTCCCAGGTAAGGTTTTGTTGCCATTTGAGAGGGTCCCTGAATTTCCCTCCACAGAGGATTCAAGTCATAATCCAGTAAAACCCACAGGGGTAGAGAAAGTCTTCCGCAAACCGCACCCCATGGGGCAGCTGGGCAGCATCCCTGCCCAGAGTGCCAGAATGTGCTCTAAAGTGTCCCAGGTGTTCCAGCTGTGGCTTACCATTACCTGGAGGGGGCTCTTGTCCTCAGGCTACCCACCATGGCCAGGAGCTCATCTCAAAAGGCCCATGTGCTGCGGCGATCCGGATGCCAGAGTCTGCTGTGCAAGCCTAAGTCATCTCAGGTCAGCGGGAAGCTGTGCCTGGACAGCCGTCCCCTGACTGCTCGCCTCTGCCCCGGCTCACTCTGCACCAGGCAGCTGGCTCCGAGACGGAGCCGGCGGAACGATTCACCAAGGATAACATTCATTGAAAATGTAGCCCTTTGTTTGCTTAATGAGTCACTGAGATGAAGCAATTTATTATTTTTTTTTTTCCCTCCAAAAGAATGCATTATTTATAACTTGTTTGTGCATTGTTTGGGTGAATGATTTGCAACCTATTTGTTACTGCTCTGCCCCTGTGCTGTGCCCAGTCTCTGGTGTTTGGCTTGGTATTGGCAAGGCTTCTGAGTCCTGACTGGCTAACAAACTTTTACAACAGAAGCTTAACGAACAGGAAGCGATGAATTTAAAGCTTTCAGCTAAATAAATACTTATGAGGAGATTTGTGAAGCTTTGGGGATGCCGAACTGTCTACCCATCATCTGAGCACTCTCAATTCCAAGCAGCAATGCAACCTTAGGAAACAGGACTCCAAATAAATGCCTGTACTTCACACTTATTCCCCAGACACTTTCTTAATCAATTACTCTCCGCTTTGACTATATTCACATCTGCTCTGTTTTTCCTGCTAAGTAGTTTCTCACAGTATGAATAAAGTTTAGTCTTAGAGCTAACTATCATTTCAAACACTTTCTGATTTTTCTGCAGATTTCTCTCTTTGAATGACATCAGTGCATCAGCTCATGTTTTTCAAGACCAAAATAGACACATTGTAAAGCAGCACATACTAAATAAAAGCAAGCACAATAAAAAATAATGCATATTAATAGTCAATTTATGAATAAAAACCATGTTGAACACTTTATGGAAATAAACCATGTCATATCTGGATTGTAAGTGCATCCTCTTTTTACCGAAAAAACAAATGGTAACGATTCGCATAATGACTTAATCGTGAATATTCTCTTTGCAGATACTTCCCTACATATGCAGTAAAGTAACTACATCTTTATATACAGCTATTTTAGAGTACTGTACTGACCTTTCTACCCCTGGCAGCAGACAGAGACTGCAGAAATTCTTTGTTTCGTTCCCCAGACTGTTGATCAATACAGATTATTTGACATCTGCTACATGGACCCATAACCTGAAATTTTAGTTAAAGAAGGTTCACAAATGTATATCAAAGCAGTACAACACAGAACAGTACAAGCTTCTGACCACCATAATAACTTAAACACATATCTTTCACATACCTTTCCTGTGTTCTTTTATGCTTTCATTATGTAAGAGATCAGGCCTATTCACCTAATGCAGTAGGTACATTTTCAAAGGGTCTACTTGTGAAGGTCTCACTGAATTCTTAATTCACTTTTTTCTTTTATATTTTAAAGGAAAATTTTCCCAGAGACAGAATCTGAGAAATACCCAACATTTACATATTTGTATTTCCTGATGGCTTCATTTCATCTACGGGCTGGCAGGGGTACTTGCCCAAAGGAGAATGGAATACAAAAGTAAGCCAGCACCTCAGGATTTAACCCAGGGAGGATTTTCTTGTGTTAGTTTCAGTGCAGCTGAAATGCACAATACCATTCTTATATGTATGTCACTTGTAGATAATCAGAATACAAAATATGAATTTTCACATACATAATCGTATTTTCACTTTACATAATCGTAAGGAATAATGAAATCCTCTAGTCTAACATCATATGTAATACAGAGCATGGATCTTAAAGTTAATTCTTGTTTAAACTAGGGAGTGTTTTTAGGGAAAAAAGCCCTGCAACAAATTTCTTCTTAAAACGCTAAAATGAAGAAGGAAGACATATTGCATATTATTTCACTTAATACTGCATCCCTAACTTTAGCTTAGCTGTACATTATAGAAACTGTTCTTACAGTATCCCAATATTCTACTTTTGTGAAATGTGTCATAAATTTCAAATTGGGCAAATAATTACACCTTCCACTGCAAACATTTTTATATGCTGACCTGAAATGCTATTTTCATTTTTTTAAGATACATCTACTATTGCTTGTACAACTCTTCAGCATAACCCTCAAAACCATACATTTGGCTCAGTTTTTTCAGAAGGTGATTTTCCACAGCTTTAATATTTTATTAAAAGAACAAGAAAACAAGTCAGAGAAGGAAATATCTTTTCCTGCTTTGCTTCTTTCAACAGCTTCTTCTACCATTTTCCTGGCATTGAGTACCATTAACATAATTTCTACTGTTACTACATCAGTATCTGAATAAGGACCTAGCAGAGACTGGAAAAGACAATGCAAGTTGCATAAGCCTTTTTTGGCTTGAAATCCTAAAGTATTTCAATGCCAGAAACAGGAGTGAGTTTTTATTTTTCAGTATCTTCCACAACAGGATCCCGAGCTGAGTTCCCTAGTGCAACTCTAGCCTCCAGCAAGCCATACACCAAGGATTTTGTCCTTTGTGTTCCTCATCTCTTACCTAAAGAAATTTTTCCTCAATTTTCTGTAACTCCTATTACAGCTTACTGATCAAAGTACACATAAGAAGAGAGCAGAAGAGTCATATTTTCCACCCTTACTGAAAAAATTACCGCTCCGTTTCTTACAGTATGCTGACCAGAAAGAAACAGGAGTGATGTCTATCACAGCTTCTAGATTTGACCTTAGCACTTCTGTTACACCTTCATTATCATCCCTATGAAAACAAAGAATAAGCCACTTTCATATCCCAGGCAACACATTTTCAAATATGTATTTCATATCTAAGAACCAGACAAATCTAACAGAACATGTAACACGTCCATCATTCCCTTAGGTTTCATGTGGTAGCTTCTTCATGTATCCTTTTCTGTTCTTCTCAAAAGAATATATTTGCCAACAAAGTCTGACTCTTCAGCACTTTCCTTACAGTAAAAGTACATTATATTGTTAGATATGATACAAAGCGTAACATATGAAAAAACCCTAGCAGGCTAGACTTAGAAACATGTCTTGAATGGAGATTAAGACTCATTGTATACAACAGAGGGCAATAGACAGTGATTGTTCACTTGTATTCATGTCCAATCTTTTGGCAATCAGTTGCTTGATGTGCAGTAATCCGAGGTTACATTCGGACTATTATGCTTAACAGCAACCGGTATTCTCTCATGACATGCTGTCTAAATATATGCAGCAAACTCTGCCTCAGAACATTTGTTATTGTTCTGCTCAGTTGGATAGAGGTGGGAAATTTTATTAATTATGAAATTAAAAAAAAAAAGCTGTGGAGAAATATGTCAAAACCTCTTGGTTATATTGAAGCATGTTTGTCACAGGTCACAGCATCGGTTTTTTTACACACTTCATAAATTTCATCTGCACAAACTGTGCTGCCCATGTTCCAGTCAAAGCCTTGAAAAAATTGGCTCTGTCTCCAGGGGTCAAAATACTTTGTGATAGACTAGGACAGGAGAGATTTCGCACCTGGAATCGCAGAGCACCTATTGAAATCTCAGCCCACTCTTCTTCTTCAAAGGACTCTGGTGCACTGATGACAATGTTGGCACGGAAACGTCGGATTAATTCCTCTATTTCCAATGGCTCTTCCAATCTGTCTCACAGAGTTGACAGAGAAAAAGAAAAAATAAGGTTTGTTAACTAGCTCTGCACTAGATGTTTGTGATGTAAGAATCTAGTGGCTAATAAGATTCAGCAAAAGTTTCTCCAGAACAACCTGGACTGAGTTCTATTACAGAGGCTATGAAAAAGGCACAAGGTGTTTAATTATAATTTGCAATCCTTCGATTATAATTTGTAATCCTCTAGGTGGCTTCTTCAGAGGTGTAACCTGGAACTGTAGGTATGAATGTACATAGAGAGGTGACTGTGAGAAAGTTCCTTATTAGTTATCACATTTAAGGCTAACGGTAACAAATGAAAAGATCTTTGGAGTTAGCAATCATTTGACTTGTTAAATGCTTCTAAAAAGAAGGCAAATAGAAACTTATTCTGCACATGCTGCAATGGCAAAAGGGACAAAACCAGCAGATGCTGAAGGTGAAAAAGGCCAGTAAAGACATTTTACGAGAGAATGTATTCATCATATTATTATTATTTGCCTTTGGGATGCAGCAGATTGCACCAAATGATAGGTGTTTTGAAAAAAATTAATCTCTGTGTGGTGATATCTCCACCTCTTTACAAGCATTTGAACTGCCAGAGTGTAGATTTGTGTCAGTGCGGAGAACATATATGAGGCAGACAGAGCAGCAGACTGCATACAAATATCAGAAATCTGGCTGCACCCTTGAATTGTTATCCTTTACTCTTCTTCCAAAGGAGAACCCAACCAGTACCAGGAAAAAAAGACAGGCCTAAAATTTGCAAGAGAGTTCTCTCCGTGCTGTTGTTAGTGAGATGTTGAAGAACACTTTTTTTTGCCTTAGTGATTATGGACATGAACAATTCTTGATACTCCATCAGCTGTGGTCTGACAACTTTGGGATATGACATCCTACAGAAGAGGCAGAAACCTGAGTAAGTAGTGAAGAGAGAAGTTTTACAGTTTAAAATGTGTTTTAATTAAAATTAAGAAAAACATGCAAAATCAAAGTACAGGGAAAACTGTTCACATCAAGCAGTCTTGCCAGAAGAGGCTTGTTAGATGAAAAAAAGATCTTGATTTTATTTAAAGTAGTCTGAATGATCTTCTTTAGCAGACAAATGTGCATAAGGATAAACTGTCAGTGCAGACTTTCAGTCCAACCACACAAACCCAGCTCCATCAAGCCTTTGCTGTTCACAAGGGCTCCAGCAGCCTGGGGGTAGAAAGTGGGATGGGAAGCTGCAGGGCTACAGGTTTTCCCTTGAGATCCTACAGGCAATCCCATGGCTGAAACACGATTCGTAATGACTGCAGGAGATAGGAGCCAACAGAAGGTGTAGACTATGTTGATGCTCAAACAGACAAGGAGGAAAATAGCAGTCAGTCATGAACAAGTTCAGTTACGCTGTTGTGCTTCCTAGCTCTGCCGTGGGCTCTTGGAGATGGGGTGCTGTGTAGCCTCTAGTTTTGAATGCATTTTGTGACATGTAAGTGCTTGCTACACCAATCGGTACTGGTGGGGGCATGAAGAGCCCCAAGTAACCTCAGAGCTGGGCCTGCAGCGTCCTGAACCAGCTGCTGAAAACTGCTTTGATTTTCTACTATTTATCCTTTGCTGCTGATCTTCAAAGACTGCAATGCCCCTGCTCTCTACCTTCGACCTGCTCAGGCTCACCTCCAAAATACTTCACCTCTCCTGCACCTATCCTCATCACTCAGAACTGCTTCTAATTACTTGGTAGCATGTACTGAGCAAACGGCCATTATTTCCCCTCCCTCAAAACGTGTGTTGGATGGAGTGACAGATACCTTCATACTGCAAATCTCAATAAGGATCTGTTGTGAAAATTAGTGTAAAAGCCAGCCTAGGTAGTGTGGACTATTCACAGTAGTGGGCCCTGCAATCCAGAACACATTATATATATTTATCAGGCAAACTTGAAAACGAATATTTGCATCTTCAGGGGCGTATTTCTAACAAGAACATCTGAGCATAAGGCCAAGCCATGAGGATTTTCATGAAGGGGACCTGTAATGGTAATGCCTGAGAGACAGATGTCTCCATGTACATGTAGCTCTCCAACAGTATGTTACATTCTAATTTTTAATTAAATTGCTGTATCTGTTTTAGATCACCTCTGAAGAACCAAGAGCAAACTGGAAGATTAATTTTTACTTACAGAACATACAAGAGAAATTATGAAAAATCAACTGAAGATTGAAATTGTTTTATAAATCTTAACAGGTTTTCGTTAAACAAAAAAGAAACCCACATGCCAATAAGTTAAATAATACTTTCTAAAAAAGAAAACACATTTAATAAAGACCCATATGTGCAGATGCTTGAAAGTACATTGCACTGTTCAATATTTGGAAAGTTCATACAACATGGTTTAGTAACAGTGCAGAATGAGGATGCTGTATATCTATGATGAATTGATTTCCTCAGCACTCTGAGAAAGCACTGCATGGCAAAATAGGGAGGAGTTTCCCACATTTTGCTGCAGAGTGGGAAGCAAGATGCTTCTCAGACACCATGGCAGCTCTAGTCATATCTGGATTTTCTTTTCAGGAAAAGGAGATTACAAGCCTAGTTGTACTGGAAGGTGTAAAATCAGTGAATCACCTGACACTGTATGTTTTACCAAAGTTCCCTGTCCTCCATCATCCTCAGTTGCTGTTCCCTCTGGTCTCATACTCTCCTTCTTTACGCTCAGATCCCATGTCTGGATGGTTCTTCACTGAGTCTTACCATGGAAAAAGCCCAGTCTGAGTCTGAGATGCCTTCAAGAGTTGTTCTCCCAAGGAGTAATAACTCAGCCAGTCAAGCCTCAAAAGAAGGCATTAACTGTCACTGAGAAAGGGGAGTCAAAACAGCTGAGAAACGGACTGATTCAAAACTTTTCCATGCTTTTTTTCCAGAGGGGCACTGCCATGATATCCTAAAATTGCCCAACTGTCTTCTCCTAAAGAAAGAAAACCCTCAGGCAACGCAAGCTCCAGTGGTCTGTAGCGATACTTCATTCAGTCAATGGTTTTAAATACTGAATCTATATATGTATCCTCCTACAGCTATATATATATATATATATGTTTCTCCTCTACTCAAAACAGGAATTTCAATGCAGGGAGCATGTTTGGTGTGTGACTAAGAGGAGGGATGACTCCAAGCAGAAGCAGGGAAGTTTGGTGAAATAGGAAAATGAAGCTCAGAGACAAATGCTGGGGCTGTGGGATGCACTGCTATGATAGAGGCCTTAAGGGCAGATTTTCTGTGGAATTTGAGCCTGTCCTAGTTACATTTAAGAAACAACTTTCTATTGTCAGTATATGAAAATTTAGTTGGTAATGGGTTCCTTATCTTTGAACTGTGGGCTGGCTCAGTGTTTCATTTGCTGCTTCTATCTCCTACTTTTGTACAAGTAAAGCCAAATTCAATTAAGAAATGAAATAAATCCAGTCCTGCAAGTAATTTAAAAATATTTCTGTTGTGAATGTTTGCTCTAAATCTTAATCCTTCCCATAGGAAAGAAATAGGTAAGCAAGCAGCAAGATTTTGTATTTTCACCTGCCAGATTATTTGTGTGGAGAAAACCTAATTATCTTTGTTCTTCCCACATATAGAAGTTGGCTGGTTCCCAACTATCTCCTGCCACCAAATCATTTGACAAGAATTTTGTTCAAGTTTTCCTAAAGATGACTGGCAGACAGATTATGTTCAAACATTTAATCCAAATTTTCAGAAGTCATACAGGAATAAATAATTATAGCAGTTTAGTACCTATATATTTGTTGAATGTTGAATGGCAACTATCTCTAAATTTCTAGATAAAACAGTTATATTGGCATCTTATGGCTAGATTTTGGAAACCAAGACTGCTGAGAGACATTTGGAGACGGAAGAATCTTACCTTGCAGAAACATGTTCTTTCAGCTGCAGAATGCTTGCTACATTTATCAGGAGGTATTGTGCTTCATTCACAAGAGAGAGTGAGATGTTTGTAGCAGATGACAAATCTAAAAAAAAAAAGAGTCCAAGATTCTAAAATGATTGTTAAAAATCAGGAAGATTATACTAGCAATTTCACCTCATCCTTCCTTTGACCTCTAATTTATTCTCATTAAAAAATTATTCACTCAGCTCCAGACACTAAGGAAAGATTCCAAGAATCCCCTCAAATCTGTAAATTATAATAATGCAATGCATTTAGAAACTGAGATAGAGCTGAGATTTTACCAAATTTGTAAAACAATTTACAAGAGCAATATCTATTTTTGATCTCTTTCAATTTGATCCTTTTAATAATGAAATTTAGTCTAAGAATAAATTCTTTGTTTATAGATTTTTCATGGTAATTTTTCAAAATTATTATTGAGTTTCCAGACAAAATCATGGTCATGATAAAAATCCCAAGACTGGTTATCTGTACATTTTCACAAAACGTAACAAGTAGAAGGGCAGCATAAACACAGTTTGGGTAGAAATTAACCCTCTGAAACCTACTAGATCAATATTGAATGACTCTTTCACCCTTTATCAGGGTAATTATATAGTCAGTAAGAAGTCCATGGGCCTGATGCTTACTAAGTGAGAAATCACAATTTTTTAAGAATGAAAACATACCTTTTGTAGTTTTCCGATGAGACCTGTTTGTCATGTCTGAACTTTGTCTTATCAAGCGACATGGATGACCAAGAAACAAAGAGAACCAGCCAGCAATTCCATCTCCACAATCATGTGTTTTTACCCTATTATAAGAAAAGAGGTACTTAGCAAAATTTGATTGCCCAAGCATTAATTTGCAAAACTGAAGATGAATTATGAAATGTTTATTCTGCTTCTTCCAATACAAAATATAGAATTTGTATTCTCTGATAAGTGATAAAAAAGAGATGTGAAGCTCTGCATAATTTTATCTCCCAATTTCCTCAACTGTACTCTGTGTCTTGAATTTAATATTCATGAGATCTAATTTAGTTTTATACAGAAAATTACTATAGAATAAAGGAATTGTAACACTCGAGACACTGATTCTGAAGTACAGTAACTGGTAGCTTGTATTACAATATTACAATACAGTGTTACGAAAAAGTTAGTCTCTGGTCTGTGCTTTTTAGTAAAACAGAGAGGATTAATCTGAGTTGAATTTAAGATTTCCCCACTGTGCCACACTGTGTGTAATTTTTAATGATCTCACCACGTAGAATGATGTTAATTTCCTAATTTAATTCATGTTAGTACAGACCCTCCACATAAAAGCATGGCTCCACTAGCAGAGCCCAGGTATTTCTCAATCTAAAGACTAGTAAACTGTCTAGTGAGTTCTGCAAGGCTGGCAATAGATTTGCCTTCTTTACCTGGATGTAATCTCTCCTAGAAGGATTTTGAGATCACCTCTCTTGGTTCAGGAAGGGCACAGATCAGACCACTGGGAAGCGATCCTATTTGCCATCAGATTTCACAGCCCTGAGTAATCTTAACTTCAATCTTAAAGTAATTATCTGGGTTCTCCTCACAGATAACTGAAAGAAGTAAGTAGTTCCCATCTATATTAGACCTCAGGATGTGACGACTCTTACTCTGAGAGTGTTTAACTCTCTTTATTGACTACAAAAGTAGATTTGACTGACATCTAATATTTATATGGCATAAACAGATAAGAGGAATGCAAATTCCTGTGCCAGTCTAGGCAGGATTCTTGAAGTAAGGAAAGTGAGGTAGCAGTGGTCCTCTGCTCACCTTTTTGTCCTATCCAGTCAAAGAAATTGATTTGCATGGAGACCACTTGCTCTGTGAAATAAGAAAACAGATCCTCATAGCAGAAGATGCTAAGCCCTAGGATAGAGAGACATGGCTTGGCTTTACGAAATGCTCTGTAGGTTCAGCTGAGTTACACAGGTAGAAAACCAGGACAAGTGAAATGAAAGAGATTTGATCCTGCAGGGATAAGGTATCTCTTCAGTGGTTGTTCTGAATTTTGATTGTGGTGCAGCTCTGTATCCTCTCCCCACTCTGAGACTGGATGGATGCCAACTACAGCTGCATTTAGCCAGTGATGTCCTAGAGCTGAAATGAACCTCTGGTATTATGTGGCAAGAAACAATGGACAAAAGGCGAGACTCCACATGGATTCTATAGTCTGAGCTGAGCAGTTCTGGTGTTCTTGCTGGTCGCTCTGTTAGGGAGAAAGCTGCTAAAGAGAAGGCATGAATCTTTCTTGGTAACAGTACAGGTGAAACAAATTACCCAAATATTTTTTGCCCCTCAGAGGTGCTAGGGGTATTTAAATTTTCTCCTGAGCCAATGACCTCTAGCAGCCTGCTAAAGCTTAATACTGTATAAATCAGGATCAAAGTTTTGCCCTCTTTTTTATTTGCTTACCATTTTGAGTCTCAATGGCTGAGTTAGGCACACAGAGCATTCTTTGTCTTTCATTAAATGTCACTGTGTAGTTTTTGTATTCCAAGACTGCTATGTTTTCAAATTGCTTTCCCTTATCGCCAGACCATTTTCTGAGCAAGTACCATCACCTCTTCAAGGTCTTATTCAAAGTCTTTCTGTTGTAGCTCAATTCTACTCATTTTCTGCTTTATGTTTATTTTTGTTGAGTATTACTTTATATCTATCAGCATTAAATTTCATTTGGCATATGTCAGGCAATTTATAAAGGAGGGCCTAGTTCTCTCAGTTTTTACTTGACGTTTGCCTTGAGTTCCCCACTCATTATGTCATTCAGCTTCAGTGTGTTACAGCTGGTCCCTCTAGCTAGGTAATTTATAGAAGAAGAAACAAGGACAGCTGAAGTCTGAATATTGATTCCAAGGGATAAAATACATACATTTATGTGCAACAGGTTCAGTTCACCTTGTTTTTAACTACCTTTGTCTTCTTCTACCACTGATACCCTTCCTTTGATCTCTTTCATACTGTGGTCTGTCAAGAGGAGGCTGTGTCCCTGCTATTTCAGTAGAGCAATAACCTTGAGCATTTAGGGTCTTCTACAACATCAATAACCTTAACATCACTAGCTTCTACTTGCTTCTGTCCACTGTTAGATATAGTAGAAAGCCATGTCCCTCTGATGTGAGCAGCACTTGCCCATGGACAGCCCCTGCTGAGATGAAGGCTAACACTGATGAATTGCTTCACATGGGAAACTTGGGCTCATTAAACTTTCGTGGCTGCTCTGAAATGAAACTTTCTCATGTGACTGCTTGCAGATTCTACATCATGTGCTATGCTCAGCCATCTCTGTAAATTCAGAGTGACCACCTAAGCCAACTGAACTGGATGAAATCACAGCACCAAAGAGCAGAATTAGTAAGTGGAAAATGCCTTCAGTGGAGGTTTCTTTTGAATAAAAGCCTTTTAACAAAGACTTTTGGTCCCATTGCTCACCTCAGACACTTGGCAGAAAAGACCCCGGGCCACAAATCACTTGTCCTACTGTAAACCACTGTTTTTCCACTTTTTGGCCCCAGAGGCTCCCCTGCTCCCTGGCATCGGCGCTGTTGCATCTCTGAGCAGTCTGGGAGCCTCATCAACGTTGTCCACTCATTCTGCCTTACTTCCTGCCCTGTTTATTTGCTAATTACAGTCCATTCTGTGCAATTTGTCTTGCACCTCCTCCTTTGTCATTCCATCCTTTTCTTCCTCCTCAGAATTCTAAGCAGTTTCCCATGAAAATTTCCTGTTTCATATATTAAAAATTACAGAGTCAGTGACATGAAAGACAAGCTACAATAAATAGTATGGCAGCCAATTATATGCACACAGAGAGAAAGATAACCTAGGCTATTTTACAGCCTGTAATAGATGGGCTAACCATGGGGAGGCTAAGGATGAGTCAACACTAAGGGAAGTGGGACAGATGGTTTAAACATATGACTCTTCGGATAATTCCACTACCCGAGGAAAATACACTTCTGAGAAAAAGATCATCTTTATCATCTGAATAGGTACTAGAAAAGAAGGAGAAGATAATTTCCTGCATGGCTCCATGGGGAAAATATCCAGGTCTTCTGCTGGTTTCTTTATGTGTTACCCTCAGACAAGTAAATGTAGAGGGTTAGAAAGAACTAGTATACCTTGGTTAAAAAAAGATGTAAATCTGTAAGTAGATCTTTTAGTTGGACTTACCAAGAAACTGTAGTAGATAATGCAAATATACTTTAGGAAGGCACTTGATACACTGCCACTCAGAAAACTTAATGAGACTGGGAAGTACTTAGAAAATATGATGGATAAACACTTAAGTTCACTGATAGGAAATTAATTTATGCATAATGTTGTATTTCACTGAAGTGGTATGTCTCTTGATTAGAGTTACTGTTATTTCACATACTCACCTGCAATCTTCCCAAGATTGTTAAGGGGACATTGATCAACATAGGTGGTCAAAACAAAATTAAAAAGGGTTGTAAATATGGAAAGCTGTTTATATCCTCGGTGGGTTCTAGCAATTTTGAATCCACACAGCATGAAATGTGCAAAGTTGCCAGCATCATTACTGTCAAATGAAGGAACTGAATTCTAGAGTCCTGCTGAGGCCCCCACTTGGCATTTGGAAGTAACCGGGGACACCTTTCCTCTTTCTCATCCTTGCAGCAAGTAAAACAAAGATCTCCCTTATTCAAGTGAGTGCCAAATTATCACAGTCTCTTGTACTGTCCTTCCCTACCTTTTTAAATTTTATTTTTTGGTGTTTTCTACCAGCCATGCTGGGCATGTCAAATTACCTGTCTAAATCTGTCTTCTCTTGGTCCACTAAATCATTAATTGCTTTCCCTCCCCCCCTTTTTTTAATGACTTCTGTGTGTCCATCCAGTCATGTCCTGAGTGTCATTGCAGTGATTTTCAGCTTTGATTCCTCTCTGCTTTTACTCACCTGTGTGAACAGACTTTACTCTCACAGGTAACAGCCTCTTTTCCGGTATTTTCTTCTAGTGATACAGATATTGGGTCCATGCCTAGATGAGCAGAGAGTAAACCATGTTTAAAAAAACCACATTTATGCAGAAACATAGCGTCATTAAAAAATTTTTACCTTTGCACCTGCTTGCAATCACAGCAGCCTCTCAAATTCGTGTGACAAAAATCTTTCCCTTTTGCTAGAATTATATTCTCTGCCTGCAGGTGGCTCCAAATGATAATGCAAAGAGAAAAGGCTACAGATGACCTTCGTACCCGAAACACATTAAGGAATATACAATTTCAGCTTTGAGTAATTTCATTCTCTGTGTATCTCAGGCAACAAAACTGACAGAGAATTACTGCCTCAGTCATGGTTTCTGTCGAAAGGATGAGTTTATCACTGTTGTGCTCCCTCCAGCAAATCAGGAGATGAGGTTAATCGCTGTTGGTTTGGGGTTTTTTTGGAATGGTGGGATGGAGTGATCAGAAAGATGAAAGATGAAGGGGGGTTGAAAAAATAAGCACAGGCTGTTCAAGGAGAGAAATATAATGTGTCATAAACCGACAATAATTTAAAGATAAAATGTATGGAAACCACTAATGAATTATTCCCATCTATCCATCTCAAAGTTTAAACTAGATGAAGAATCTCTGGTAATGATCTGTGTTAACAGGTTCTTCCATACTTATCTTTAACAGAACAAGCCAAAGAGATGGGAAGGCTACTGTGGCTTACTAGTACTAAAAGCAAAGCTGTACTATTTTCCTTTCTGTTAATTGAAAGCAATAATCTGAAACAACGAACAAAGGGTTTTACTGTGTGGCTGCAATGAATCCAACTCTTTTCCATTATACTGCCACATAAACCAGCAAAGACTGATCTCCTGTACTCCAGCTTTATATCAGCATGTTTCAATTTCACTCATTACTTCCTGTGTATATTACTGGAATGCAAATGAGAATCAAGCTCTACCAGCTCTGTGATATGGTGAAATCAAATTGTTTTATTCTCTTCTGAAAAATAAAGAAATGTAGTTCAGATTCACTATATCCCAACTGTTAGCTCTGTTCCACCTGAGTTTTCAGTACAGAAAGATGTCTACTCCTTTTTTAGCTAATGATGTTAGTATGCTTCAGAAGCAACGACAGAGGAGGAGAAGCTAGGTTCACTTAGGAAAATAAAGCATGTGTAATAAATGCATTGAACTTGCTTTCAGCAACCTGAAAAAGAAGCCGATGTTATCATCTTATAAACGAGAACTAATGCTCTTGTACTTTGAGAAAGTTAATCATTAACATCATTCCCTCTGGAAAAGAACAGTTTGAAAGGTTTCATCCTGTATGCATCCTCAGCTGTTACGTCTTTCAGGAATACTTTCTAAGCAAGGCATGCTCACAAAATTTCTTAAAATAGAGTTTCAGGGCTTTAAAAAGCCCTACTTTTATACACCAGCAAGTGTATCACATTTTTATTGAACAGTACACATTTTACAGTGATGTTTAGGTCAGTTAAACATTGTTAATTACAATTTTATTCTATCTTAAGGCAAAAAAATAAAGCAGAATATTGCCAGTTACTAAAATGTAAAAGCTGTCATTCTCCATGGTCATTTGCTTGATAATAAAATTCACAGATGTGCTCACAGTATTAATATAAAAAAAATTATTCTTGTCTTTATAGCTCCTATTTTCAGTCAATGAGAAAAATTAGAGGTCTGTTATTTCAATAGACTGAAATATAAACTATTCATGTATATTCTTTCATCAGTGTATGCACTTAATTCCCATTATTTTTATTGGCAGTAACATTTATTTGAAGGCACAATAAACTCCATAAAGTGTAATTAGTTGCTCAGTTTTGCTAGCATCTTTCTACTCCAATATTTTAAAGGGCCTCCACAGTACTCAAAATTTCTCCCTCTGTTCAGTGGCAAAGTAATGCCCAACTTGCCAAAGTAGTGCTGTTTGTTAGCTAAAATGGAAAGAGAGAAATTAGTCTTCTACAGAAATGTATTCTCAGATAAATTCTGTTTGGCTTACTTTTATGTCAGTCAGGAACAAGACCAGTGTAATCTGTGCTCCCATGTATTTGATGGAGCAGCACAAGAAGATCTCCCTTGATTCCCACTCAGGTAATACGGCTTCTAGAAATAAGGGAACTTGCTCCTGTCCACCTTTAAACTGCTGAGAGCCTAACCATTAACTGGTTCAGTCAAGATACAAGAAGTTGTCTTTCTCCACAGAGGCTTATTCAAAGATACACCGATTTTCTCAGAATGAGTCCTGTGATAGCAAGGGTTAGTTACACTCTTCACATCAAAAAGAATAGGAAATGCCTGTTAACATCTACATAGCCAAGAAAATAATTTTGACAAAATTCCGAAAAGCAGTTTCTCAAAATTAAAATCTCACTTGTCTACCAAAGTCAAGTATGGCCAATGAGGGACCAAGCACAAGCCCTTCCTCTCCCTCTGCTCTCACTTATCCCCTTACCCAGGCATTAGGGGAATACCTGGAGCTCCCCAGCTGCCATGCAAGCCAAATAATTTTGTAGGCATGCCAGGGAAGGATCCTAAGCTTTTGAGCAGTTTTGGCCTTGTCTGATGTCCTTGCTACACACAGACATGGCAGCATCACACAGCTGGCTCAGACAGTGGGTCTGCCCATCCAAGGCTGGTTGTTAGATGGGCTACGGAGACACGCTGCACCCAGGGGTTAAAGAAAGAACATGAAGTGGTGCCTCAGCACACAGAGGAGTCAGCAAAACTTATTAGAGTAGTTACTGTCATACTAAATCATGCTGACAGTTTTATTTTGTTGGACAGAGAAGACAGAGAATATTAAACCATATTGAAATAAAATAGCCATAAACGAATTTTCCACTAATGAAAAGTTCTAGAGGGAGAGGAGAGCATGTGCCTGGAGGGGGAGAGAGAAGAGACTCATTATGTTTTAAAAGTGGTACAGCTAAAGTCTTCTCCATAAACTAAAGGTGTAACAGCAAAATGTTATTTAAGAATGCTGCATAATTCAGCTATGTGGGATTCGCCCCACTGGGTTTTAGGCACTTACCAGGGGCACCTAATCCAGCAGCACGCTTGCCTTAGGCTCTCTCTATTGGAGAGAGAAACCTCCAGACAGCAAAGCACGCTCTAGCTGGAGATCATTGCCACAGCCTGCTCTCACAATGAGACTATCACAGATGACAGCAGAGAAACTGGTAGAGAAAGCAGAGTGGTTACAGCCTCCTTGCAGAGGAGCAGGAGGAAGGCAGCTAGCTTGACTGCAGTTGTCACCCGGCCAGCAGGGAGCTGCTGGGTTTTCACATTCAGCAGAGCAAGAGGTGCAGTAAAGGTTTGCCTCTCTTTTTTTCACCACTGTTGCCTCCCGCACCCACTCCTCACCACCAGAAATGTCCCCATCACACTGAGAAGAACAGAGGGACTGCACGGGGAGTGGGAGTAGGAGGACACGAAACTGCTCTTGGAAAGACGCATGCTACTGTAGCTGAGGAAAGGCAATTTGGGTGGGAGGCATCCAGTGGGAGAAAGAAACTTGCAAAGCAACAAAGCTGGAAGAGCCCTGGAGGTGACTATAGTCAGCAGGCTATGTGCTACAAATCTGAAATACCACAAGCCTCAGATGGAGGCCAGTGAAGGCTCAGAGCTGCACAACAACCAGTCTGGTTCATCAGAAGGCTACTGCTCCTCACTGCACTGACTGCTGCTCCAGCTACACATGTGGCATTCAGCTTCAGGTCCTACATTAGCAACAAACTACTGACCAGCTGGAGAGAGTAGTGACAAAAGCAACAGTGATTAACATGGGATTTTCAAGGAAAGAGTCAACTTACTAAATTAAATTTGTCTGCCACAAAATGATTTAAGTGGGAGATATAACAATGACCTATGTATGTGAAAGGATAAAAGAAAAAATTAAAAATTTAACATCAACAAATAAATCATGCATTTAGACTGCAGGTAAGAGGAAAGAAAACAGAATAAATATTGGAACAACTTCCTACAGATTTATCTGCTTAGTCTTACCCTGTCAATTCGTATGTATACCCATCACTGTGCTATCTTGTGAGCAGCAACCTTTGGAATAGTCTCCCCAAGCAAATGAGAGCCATTATCTCAAGCATTAAAAAAATACGACAGACTGCAAGTACACTAAGAGAGTGAAAAATAGCAGGACTATTATAAAAAGAGGGCCCAGACCTCCTTATGGGATAAGATTTTTGCTATCTAGAGTCATTACACAAAGAATAAAATGACTCCACGCTTACATGCTGGCTGTACTATAAATAAATGCCAACCATGTTTCTGTTAGAGCACTCGGGAGATCTGATCAGTCACGCTGGGGCGGAAAAGTGATCCATAGACTTGGTTTCTAGATGGAAATGGTTCTCACTTTCGTAGAAAAAAAGGTGAATGACAGTGAAAACTCCAAGAATGACATAAAGTAAAATGTAGGATTTAAAGGTGAATTTCACCCTGGCACTAACTACGGCAGGAGATTGTAAATCTCAGTGAGAAATGGGCTCCTTGACTGTCATTTTTGTCTGAGAAAACTTCCTGACTCTCTGAAGTATGTCAGTGTGGGTATTATTGACAGGCACACATACTAATGCATATGCACTTGTCTGAACGAAGTGGTATTAGGAAGGAAAAAAATTAAGGACACACTTAGAAGAGCAGAACAAAGCAATCAAAAGGCGCAACAGAGCTGAATCTCTGAAAATGTGAAGGATAAGTGGAGAAGATTTGAATAAGACTTCACATTGTGCCTGCGAGCAAGAGGTACCAGCAGAAAGGAAGAGAGATGGAAAAGAACTGAATTTTTAGCAATAGTTCTGAAGCACTTGTTAATTTAAAAGTTGTGAGAGAAGGCTGCCTATGCAACTGTACTACAAAAATCTGAGGTGCAAGGTGCTACACAAAGAATTGACATGAATTAACCATACCTTTTCAAAGCAAGATTATAAAGGGAAGAGTGGAAAATAGCAGCATTTGTGCCAATGAGCCAGTCTGGAATCCCTAAGAAGAGACTAGATTGTGTTTGGGATCTGAAACACACACAAAAATCACACAAGGCTAGTGGAAGCACCCAAATGTACATTTGACAAATATATTCCAGACAAAAGAAATCAACTGGTCAGACTTAAATTTATGGAGAGTACTCAGACAGCTGGAGAGGACAACAGCTGTAATGCACAAACAGAATGGAGACTGTAGTTACAGATCCACACATATGGATTTCTAACAAAGGGTAAAAAATCTGAATACTGATTCCCTTGTTTTGCTCTAGCTGCTGAAAATGCTGGCGCATTTATTATTAATGGTTAAGACATACAGGCTGAGTAAATGTTAGACCCAAGGGAAATCATGAACACCATTCAGACACATGCAAACTTGGCATTAATAATGACTTTTGTGGAATACAAACCTGTTCCAGTGTTCAGTGCTAACAGCACTGTTAGCAAAATAAATAACTTGCACCCCCAAGTAGCAAAGGGCTTTCCATAAGATTTTTTCTTTTTTTAATCCTCAGCAGAGAATAAAAAGGGTTTTGATAAGTCCAGAGAAGCCCAAACATCATGAAATATTTGCCTGCTGGTGCAAGTATTTAACTGAGCTAAATAAAGTCTGGTCCTTATTTTAATTCATGCTGATTTCCACTGAAGACTCTACACTTCTAGTCCCACAGCTGGAAGGAGGAGGAGAGCTATAAAATGGTAAGGTCTTTGGCCAGGCTGTTTGATGTTAGACTCCTATTCCTTTACCTCTGCAGCAATAACAGTCCCTTCAGGCTGATGGACTTCATGATGTGGAGAGATAGTCAGTAAATTTCCACATCTGTCAATTCCTTACTCCTTCCTGGAGCATCCACTTAACAATTGCATGTAGGGAGTCACTGTCTACTCTCTGCCTACAAGCTAGGAAGCTACCCAGGGCTGTATATTACAGCCTAGGCTTTCTTTGCCCACAGCTGGTAGCAGAATTTGTCCCTGAAGTCAGTAAGCATACACAGCATTCAGTACTTTGGTGGGAGCATGCGGGTGTCTGTCTAGAAGTTTGACACGAGCAGTGAAGGTGAAAAAAAGATATTGGTTACTAACCTTCTGCCTGGATGACCATAATGTTTTTCTTCAGATCAATCGAGGGATTTACAAGACACAACCTTGGTTCTTGCTTCTGAGTTATGCAGACTCCGTTCTGGTTTACAACCATCCAGTTACGGTCATACAGCAAACCCTGGTTTCCCACTGGCCATTCTGTAACCTGGAAAAGCATCAGGAAGGAATACCAAGGTTTAGAAAATGCTATCTGAATTAACAGATTCATGCTGAAAAGAGAGGGAAAAGGAACCGTTAAAGAAATACTTTGAAATCAGGAAAACTTGTGCAAGCTGAGAAACTTTAATTGCAAATCAAAGATAAAGATAACACTGCACAAGGCTGACAAAACAAAATGGAATTACTATATTTTGTTACATATTATCATACACTTTGGTTTAACAGAGCTATGAGAATAAATAACCTCTGAAACACTCAGAGCTGCTTTCACTTTTATACTCACCCATTTTCAGCACCTTCCCCCCCCTCCCCCCAATTTTCTCTTCACTTACAAATCATGGACATTTAATAGGAGTTGTATGAATTAAGACAAACCCAAACAGACCAAAAGGAAGAAAAATGTGAACTTCAAAATTCTGAAAAAACTTCCATATTTTTCATAAAACTGGAACAAGTCTGTCAGTTAATCCATTTGAGAAAACCTCCACCATTGGGGTTTCTGGTTTGGCTAGGAGCATAATGTTTCTCCAGATCCCCTTACAACAAAACACATTGTCTTCTTTGCTATTTGTTCTTCCATTACTTCTATAACACTCTTTACATTCAATAGCCCATACAAGCATATTGTCCTTGCTTTCATGTATATTTTTCTGGTGAAAAGAACATCTGTTACTGATGCTACACAGATGGTAATCTTGAAATCCAAAAAGAGAGCAATTTTAGTAATGCCTTTGGGTGATATTAATAACTGCTTTCTCCTTCGGAATGTTAAAATATTAATACCATTTTTTTTAACATAAAGCAGGGCATTTAAACATATTGTTTCGACTCATGTATGCTTTCTAGTCACAGCTGAGTACGGAGAAAAGTTAACTACAATTGAACTTTGTTGAATTCTTGCAGAGAAGCTTAGTGCAGCTCACATGAATTAACAGGCCAAAGACTAGCAAAAAGTATTAAGAAAAAGATATGTCAGGCACAGCCTGATGCTCTGAAGAAAAGCATGGCTGGAAGCTGTCATTAGATTAATTAAAAATCACATTCTTGTTTAGCATGCGCTCTATCCAAAACCCTGCAGAACCACAGTATCCTATTCTTATAAACTTTTCCAGGTTTTATAAGAGCCTGCAGCAGTAGACTGACACTGGCAGCCTGACTAGAGAAAGCTGAAGGCAGGCACTCTGAAACTGAAAACTTAAAGCATTAAAGCTGAACTCTAAATAATTTGGCCACAATGCTATCAACTGTATTAAATACAGAAAATGCATGGAAAAATAAGAAATATATTTTATCAACCTTCTCAATTTATAATATTTGGCAGTTTTTTAAGCTAGTGTGGATGAAAAATTCAGTCAAAAATGGAAACTTTAGGTCTGACAGTGTCATCTGAAACTGTGTTGTCCAAGCACCTCAAACTGCCAGTACCTAAATGATGTGAACATTTGCTCTGTCTTTCTAGGAGAGGAATCACAGCCCAAATACAGCAATAACAGCTGAAGAACAAACTTTTATCCTTGCTGGAAATTATTCCTGGGAGAGGTCAGTATTTTTTGTCATCCTGTATAATTAAATTATAAAATGCATTTGAACAGCTGGTGATCATCTGAGAGCTGCGAGAATTTCCTGCTAACAAATCTCCCTTCCAAAACAGAAGATCACTAATTGGTAACATATCCTCCTATGGATCCAACAGATCTTTACAGAATTTGCAAATCATAATGAACAGAATAAACTAAAAGAACAGAAAACAGAAAAAGAGCATAAAGACAATGATTCCTAGCTCCCTATTGTAACATTTAGTTGTTTTGTTTCCACTTCAGGACAGCAATCTTATTCCGGAAATAGCTTAAGTGTTTGCTTACCCTTCACTGAAGGTAAGAGGTCTTATGAGCAAAACAACTTCTCTTTAATCAGAGTTTCAGCTAGTGCTTACATGTAGATAGGCATTGTTGGGAAAGCTCTGCTGACTAGGTAGCAGATAACTAGAAATAATGCACACTTTCCATTCAAAATACCCCTGGAAGGTACAGAATAACGGCAAGTCACTCAATGCTTGAAATGCTGGGGTTTCAACCCCAAGCCCCAAATTAAGGTTGACATGTGGGTGATTCCCACAGCCCTTCACAAAGGGGGGGTGAGTTTGCCTTTAGGCTTCCCTCCAGGGTGTGGCCGGCCTGGCAGACAGAGCCATTGGGTAAATGAGCCCCAGGTGTCTGCAGTAAGTAACCAAAGGTCAGGTGTGCCACTTGGGGATAAAAGCTGGGACCCCTTGCAGGCAGGGGCAGTGTCTGTCTGTGAGGTGGATGTACTTTGCAGAGTTTCCTGCTGGGGAAGGATCTTCTGCCTTCCCTGGGACTGGGCTCCAGCCAGGTCTGGCTGTTGTAAATGTGGGCTGTGTAGAGATTCAGTATGTGGATTCCTTGGTTTTATGTATTTGGTTTGTTGACTTGGTTGTCTCCTGTCCCTTCTATGGGAGACTGAATTTCACCATTTATTCCACCCATTGTTGGTTGTGCGGGGTCATTATTGGGGTCAGTGGGATTGATGTTGATTATGTATAATCTGACTGACTTGTTTGTACCCCCAGTGCTCACCCATGTACTGACCCTTTTGTACCAAACACAATTTGGTTATTGGTTTGTCTCTGTGCTGGCTGTGTCCTTTATGCTAGGCCAAATAATTGGCAAAACAATGTTCCACTCTGAGATGCAGCACATGGCTATGGGTCCTCAGCCTATTTTTCTCCTTCCTCTGGGTATTTGCCATTGTAACAAGAATCATACATACACCTGAGTTCCTGTCCTGTCAGGTATGTCCCCTGTACACTGTCAAGTGCCCTACTTCCTCTGCAGTTTTTGGCTTACTGTATTGCACATATTGCTAGAACACCAATAAATAAAGTTGCAACAACAAAAAAACTATGTCCCCTGCCTTAGACAGAATCACAGACAAGCATGAAACAGTCAGAACTGGTTTGTTGCTAATACTGATACTGGAGATGAACATGAAAAAACATATACATTTCTACTCCTAGTACTTAGGCATGTGACCTGTGCAGACTGTCTCCTGCCATTATTGCAGAGGCTGAAGGGGTTGTTAAATTATTAAAATGATTGATTTTAATCTCACAATTGCTTGCCCTTGTTCTTGAGGGTGACTTTAACTTCCCAGATATCTGCTGGAAATACAACACAGCAGAACGTGACCAGTCCCAGAGATTCCTAGAATGTGTGGAAGACAACTTCCTGACGCAGCTGGTGAGTTAACTGACCAGAGAAGGTGCCCTGCTGGATCTTCTCTTTGTGAACAGAGAAGGACTGGTGGATGACATGGAGGTTGGAGGTCGACTAGGGCACAGCGATCATGAAATACTAGAGTTCTCTATTCTTAGAGAGGTCAGGAGAGAGCTAAGCAGGACTGACATCCTGGACTTCAGAAGGGATGACTTTGTCTTGTTTGGGCACCTGCTTGAAAGGATCCCCTGGGAGACTCTCCTGAAGGGTATAGGGGCCCAGGAAGGCGGGGCGCTCTCTAAGAAGGAAGTGTTAATGGCTCAGGAGCAGGCGGTCCCCAGGTGCTCTAAGAGAAGCCGACGCCAGAGAAGACCACCCTGGCTGAACAGGGAGCTTTGGCTGGAACTCAGGGAGAAAAGGAGAGTTTACAGCCTTTGGAAGAAGGGGCTAGCCACTCACAGTGATTACAGAGAGGCTGTGAGGCTATGCAGGCTGGAAATCAGAAGGGCTAAAGCCCAACTGGAAATTAATTTGGCCTCTGCAATCAAGGATAACAAGAAAAGTTTCTATAAGTATGTCAGTAGCAAAAGAAAGTCCAGGGAGAGTCTCCATCCCCTGCTAGATGCAGGAGGAAATTTGGTAACAAGTGATGAGGAGAAGGCTGAGGTGCTTAATGCCTTCTTTGCCTCAGTCTTTAATAGCAAGGTTAGTTGTATTGATGAAATCCAGCCTCCACACCCAGAATACAGAGACTGGGAGAACGACCCCCCTGCAATCCAGGAGACAGTCAGTGACCAACTGCATCACATAGACATACACAAGTCTATGGGACCAGATGGGATACACCCGAGAGTGCTGAAGGAGCTGGCTGGGGTGCTCGCCAGGCCACTTTCTATCATTTACCAGCAGTCCTGGCTGACCGGGGAGGTCCCGACTGATTGGAAATTGGCCAACATGACGCCCATCTATAAGAAGGGTTGGAAGAATGATCTGGGAAATTACAGGCCTGTCAGCTTGACTTCGGTGCCCAGGAAGCTGATGGAGCAGCTCAATCCTAAACACCATCATGCAACACATGAGGGACAACCAGATGCTCAGGCCCAGTCAGCATGGGTTTATGAAAGGCAGGTCCTGCCTGACAAACCTGATCTCCTTCTATGACAGAGCAACCTGCTTATTGGATGGGGGAAAGGCTGTGGATGTCATTTACCTTGAGTTTAGCAAGGCTTTTTGACACCATTTCCCACAACATTCTCCTGGCAAAAATGACTGCTCGAGGTTTGGACAATTGCACCCTTCATTGAGTTAAAAACTGGCTGGACGACCGGGCCCAGAGAGTTGTGGTAAACTGAGCTAAATCCGGTTGGCAGCCGGTCACGAGTGGTGTCCCCAAGGGCTTGGTTTTGGGGTCACTCCTGTTTAACATCTTTACTGATGATCTAGACAAGGGGATCGAGGGCACCCTCAGTCAGTTTGCAGATGACACCAAGTTGGGTGGGAGTGTTGATCTGCTCGAGGGTAGGGAGGCTCTGCAGAGAGACCTGGACAGGCTGGAGCCATGGGCTGAGGCCAACTGGAGGAGTTTCAATAAGGTCAAATGCCGGGGGCTGCCCTTGGGCCACAACAACCCCCAGTAGCGCTACAGGCTTGGGGAGGAGTGGCTGGAGAGCTGCCAGTCAGAGAGGGACCTGGGGGGGTTGATTGACAGCTGGCTGAACAGGAGCCAGCAGTGTGCCCAGGTGGCCAAGAAGGCCAATGGCATCCTGGCTTGTGTCAGCAATAGCGTGGCCAGCAGGGACAGGGAAGAGATCTTACCCCTGTACTCGGCACTGGTGAGGCCGCCCCTCGATTCCTGTGTTCAGTTTTGGGCCCCTCACTCCAAAAAGGACATTGAATGACTCGAGCGTGTCCAGAGAAGGGCAACGAAGCTGGTGCAGGGTCTGGAGCACAGGTCGTACGAGGAGTGGCTGAGGGAACTGGGGGTGTTTAGTCTGGAGAAGAGGAGGCTGAGGGGAGACCTCATCGCCCTCTGCAGCTACCTGAAAGGAGGTTGCAGAGAGCTGGGGATGAGCCTCTTTAGCCTAGTAGAAAGCGACAGGACAAGAGAGAATGGCCTCAAGTTGCGCCAGGGAAAGTTCAGATGATATTAGGAAGCATTTCTTTACAGAACGGGTTGTTAGGTGTTGAAATGGGCTGCCCAGGGAGGTGGTGGAGTCCCCATCCCTGGAGGTGTTCAGGAGTCGGGTTGATTAAGAGCTTAAGGATATGCTGTAGGTGGGAACTGTGCTAGGCGAACGGTTGGACTAGATGATCTCCAGAGTCCTTTCCAACCTAGATGATTCTGTGATTCTGTGAAAGCAACTGAATTAGTGCAGTTCAAGCAAATTCTGTCTGCTCTGCTTTCATGTGAGACATGAGAAGAGAGGTTTGATTTGGCTCCCTCGGATTACATCTGAGATGTCTGCCCAAGGCTAGCAGAAATGATCCAGGCTGCAAAGATCCACATCCTGGTGGATCAGCAGCCGGAGGTCAGTTAGGTCATCAAATGTCACTAAATACCTATATTCAGGCAACCAATACAGTGAAACAAAGCAACCAGTGATGCTTACTGCAAAGTAAAACAGGTTAGTGTACACTGCAGTAAGCAATACTGTATTACATAGCTTCTAACTTGATTCCCTGAAGTTGTCTGGCCATCTCTGACTACTGAGACAAATTAGAAGGGGGAGGACAGAAAGAAATCAGGGACACCATGATTTTACTGATAGATGCTAGCATACACCATCATTCCCAGCATGGAAGTGGGCTAATCATCCAACACAAGGTCATCTCTACCTGTCATAAGTAAGGATCATTGCATAGTACAGCCAGTACCTAGTATTGTCCTGTCTGCTTTAGTTCATTTTTCTTCTTGTAATGTAAAAATATTCTTTGCAAAAATGTGGGTGTTTTTTTTTTTTTTTTAGAACTTTCTTTAAAACATTTTGGGCATCATTTTTCCATAGTTTACAGTAATGTAATCGTGAGGGCTAACACAATTTTCAAACACATTAAAGGAATCACTGAATAGGTTTTAAATTATGCAAGTTTAAAAATGTTAGTGGTCTTACATATAATTTATCCACTGATCACTAGAAATCTGCATTGTATTTTAAATTAAGAGCTATTTTGTCTTCTGTGTTGAGATGCTATTTTTATACTCTGACATCTACTGCACGAATAATAAAGTTATTAATGTTTAAAGTCCTAACCTTTTTCACTGGGCACACTGTATTATGTGATTATGCAAAATTCATTGACATGAGAGATGTCCATGTTTAAAAATGCATGTTTAAACACATTTTTATGTTGGAAAAGAAGAAAAAAATGATCTGGGATAGAGCTTACTCTTCTTCTATGCTTTTCTGCCCATTTAATAAAATAATTGTAGGGAAAAGAAAAAACATTTAAGAAGTTGAGTTAGAATATTCTGCTCTCTGCTTCCTGCGTCATGTGTACAAACCACATGGAACAACAATGAACAGAAACCGTCCCATGGCCAGGAACATTTTATAAAAGGCACAAGCTGGAGGAACTAACTGACCTGCAGTGAGTTGATGAACTTCATGCCAAGCTTCATCCTCTCAGCTACCAAAGCACTCTGCACTCCCATTCTCTCTGGAGGTCAAACAACTCCCATGCTAAAACACTTAGAATACAGCAGAAAAATCAGAGTTTAGGAGGAGAAAATTATGTGACTATAAAGAGGAGATGAAACAGCTGTGAGTTTGTCCTCCCTCCACTAATCAAATCATCTATCCTGCAACCAGTAATTCAGCAGGCAGACTTCACTGGCAGAGAGGCTGAGCCCTGCACACACAGTTAGCTGGAATTTTCCACTGCACATATTATTTTAGGAAAATTCAAGCAATCATGTACTTACAATAAACCCCTTTTACTACACATGCTAAAGGTCTGACCTGGCCAGCTGAAGGCCTGCACTTGAACTTACAAATCTATGAGATTCTGATCTCAAGTATCTAAGTACATGATGAGGCAATTTATTGATTCCCAATATCTAAACCACTTCCACTTTCCACATCAACTAGCTTAGACCTACCTTATAACTGACAAAAAAGGGGATCAAAGTTTTAATTTTAACTTTAATTTTAATTTTTCTAACTTTCCAACAACTACAAAGCATCTAAAGGTATTTTAGGTTTAAAACATGAAAATAAATTTCAGTTCTTGGCTTCTCACTGAAGACCAAGGAAACTACAAGCTACATGATTATTACTTTAGAAATTTATGAGTTTACTAAACTAAGGAGATAATATAATATTAAGTAAGTGTGAGCTCTGCATGATAAAGACCACTAAGAGACTTGCAAAGGAATACTTTTCTATGGGATTCAATCTTCTCATGATAAAGACTAGAAATGCTAGTATAATCAGTATTTTAAAAGGCAAAATGGTTTTCAGGATTTGATTCCATTTAATTGTGGTAACGTTCCTCTAGCATGGCTTGCTTCAAACTCCCATGCCATGTGGCATGGGTTATTTTCCCCTTTCAAGATGATACAGGCTGGAGTTGCAGTAATGACATACATAGGTTTGTAGAGGGTGATGCACTCTGCAGTTAGTGATGATGTGAGTTCTGGCAGCACTAGCTTTCTAGTCTACTTTTAGCCATTGGGAAGAGAACAAGATAAGGCTTGATTTAGAATGGGATTAACTGTTTTTTACAATTTTTTTGTAAAATTAAAAAAAAAAAAATTGCAGATTTTTACAATGATTGTATTATAAATGGTGGGCTGTAAGTTGCCATTTGTACTTCTTCTATAGTTGGACAATGAGACCAACAAATCCTTCTCAGGCTAGTTATAAATGTATGACAGGTCTAGAAGTGTCACTCACACCTTTGGGAACAAAAACCTGGTGGTTTTGGGAGCAAATGCCTGGTGGACAGGAATATGATCATGAAAACAAACACATTTTCTTTGGGGATTTACTTCAACATTGAAACTAATGAAAATCAATGAATCTTTTGGCTTCATTTCCTGGCCTGACCTCCTTATGCATTGAAAGCCCTTTTTCATTTTATCTATTAGGTCAGCTTCTACTGTTCTTTCACACGTACTCATGTATCTTCTATGAACTAAGTGGAAATGCACAAAAAAATGCTCTTTGAAAAGAGGAGGAGAAAAGTTAAACGCTATTGATAGTGAACTTCCAATCCCTTCCAATACCATATACTAAAGCCAGTATATATTTAACTGCATATTATTCTTTGGCAAAAGAATCTGACAGTGCTTAGCTTACTGGGTTCTAATATGGCTGATACTTTGTTATCAAAAAATATCAAACCAGAATACATTAGACTTCAAAAATTATTCTAGGCATGCAAAATTAAACCTCATTATATAGTTGCAATTTTAATATCTGTATTTTTAAACTATTCAAATCAGCTAGAGTTAGGTGTGCAATCCAAGTTGCTTTTGATTCCTCCCATAGTCAATGGAAAGAGACAGAAATATCTAGGAACAATTCCTTTTTCCTCTTGCAGATGCCTATTTTACAATAAAATAAATTAACAGGTATCCAACTCTCACCGCTTACAGAATACTTTGGAGGGGTAAGTTGAGGTAAGATGAACCCTGCTTTCATGCTGGGTCCATTAACACATGCCTGGCACAAGAAGTATGTATGAGGAATAGGGATTTTCCACCTCCATATAAAAATGCAGTTTTCTCTGTCAGGGAGTACCAGGTTTATACGAATTTATCACCTAGATTCGTTTCCCCTCACAGAGCTTGAAAAGAAGAAAACTGGCTCAGCTTGTGGGGAAACATAAGCTGTCTTTCATGCTGAGGTACGTTTTACCTGCTCCTGGGCACAATCACTTCAAAGCCTTCCTAGACTGAATGTTGTGGTATGTATAATATCTCACAACACCAGCCTGCACGTTAAAAATAGAATTTAACCCCAAAGGGGCCTGAATACTGCTACAACATATTTCAGCAGCTTCTGTAGTGGGCCTCTGTAATACAGCTATAATAACTGAAGCACTGAAACAAAGGTTAAAACATTTTCACACAAAATGTGGCATTACTTTGATTTTCTAAACAGCTTGATTTAGTGGGAGGTTAATAAGGTGTGGAAATTGTTTATTCAGGTCTCATTTAATGCTCAAAATTGTGTCAGTGAATTAAAGCCATCATAAGCCAAAACAAAATTAAAAATACAGATGTTTTGTTGATCATTTAACAGTCTTTAACTCCCCAGCCTCTTTTTGCATTAAGAAAAAAAATCACAATCAAGTCAGTTGAGATGCCGTATTTTAAATGCAGGTGATTTGTCACTGGATCCGACCCCAATTTTCACTCAGATGCGAGACAGTGACCTACGACAACAAGTTTTCATAGGGAAAGTTATACTGATATTGACATTCATTAAATCACTTTCCAGTATGGTTCTAAGCAGAGTCACATTCTAGGTCATGTGTGGGCCATACACCTATTTCATCATGCATTATTAAAAAAAAAAAGTCACAGCTAAGGTGCCGATATTATTAACTTGGTAAAAAAGCAATTAAAATCTTCAAAGAGTGAACTTTCAAATAGCGCAGCAACACTTAAATGTCATATTTCTGTTGCAAATGTATTTTTAATGATAACATTTCTTTGTAATGTAAATCAGCCTCCTCTCAATTATAACATGTTAATCAAGTTATTTCTCAATTGCTGCCTACCCATCAATGCCTCCAAGTCCATCACATGTCATTCTGTAAAAGCATACTAATTACTTGATTATATTTTAGTCGAGTTTTGCAAATCCAACTATTTTCTTCAAGACTGCATATTATGTGCAGATTTGTCTGTTGGCAGGGAGGGGAGAGCAGAAGACACATTTGCATCCTGCAACTTCATTCTAATTGAAAATCCCTCAGAGTACCTTAGCATGCAGTATTTGATCCCAGAAACTGGAGAAAAGGAAAAATGGGTGCCCACGTACTACTTCCTAATATCTCATGCACATACTACTCCTGGTTGACATGTTTGAGAGGGGTAAGGAAAAACACAAGGTTGATATGAATATTTAAGAATGATTCAAAGCGTATACCTCAAATGCAGAGCAGGATTTGATTGGGTAGACGTAAATGTTGGTGACAGTGATGGGCTTGCCACCTCTTCTACATGTTGGTACTGCAGTCTCAGAAACAGCTGCCCTTATGCTTTCCGCCTCAGCCTCTGGTGGCTGCCAGTTGACAGTCATCTTTGTCACAGACGAATTATTCCTGAGTTCTCTGTCTGAGATGTGTGGTATTGGAGACAATTTATCTGCATTGTTAAAGGAAGGGTGGTCATCTGGGACAGACTCTGTTGTCAGCTTTGTAACAGAGGACTGGAAGGGAATCTCGGTGTCTGACGTGGAGACCCTGGTGGCTATGATGAATTTCAAAAAAGTCTGTGCATCTTCAAAAGAAGACATGTAGCCAAAGGATATTCTCACAGAACCAGTGGGACGTCCATCAACTTGGTCTACATCATCTCCACAGACATGGCCAGCCTAATTTGAAATAGGAAGAAAACCAGAGAGCTATTATGACAAACTTTGTTTTATTTGCCTCTAATTTTACATAGTTATTAACAAGTCTCTTAATTCTAACCTGAAAAACTGTTCTCAGAAGTATCATTCAAAACTCATGAGTACAAAGCTAAAATGGGGAAAAAAATCCCAACTATTTTATTAATTACTCAAGCTGGGAAGAAGATAATTTTGAGATGCTTGTCCTGTTCTACCCTAAGGCAAGAGAGACTTCTCAAAAACATGTCGAGAAGCAAAAAAAGTCTGTATGTCCCAGGATGGCCTGTTAGGTAGGACAGTCTCCAGGTATATTCCAGTCTCATCTGCATAGTCCACTGCGATTTAAGATGGGATATTACATTCAGATGAGTGAACAAACCATGAGACTGCTGATTTTTCTGGGGCAGTTTTCTTGATATTTTCTGTCAGAAATTTGATTTTATACTATTAATGGCTTATTCATGGCTTGTGTTAAATAGTCCAGTGGAGAGCTATACATCTGAGAACTGGTCTGGGATTTTAGCAAAGCAGAGACTTGAATCTAGAGCTCCAACATCCAAAGTGACTTCCCTCATCATCAGGATATGCAGTAAATCTCTCTTGCTGATCCACTCAACATACTACTTTCAGGATGGAAGGAACCAGCCTTCCCCTAACATTTCTTCCTTTGAAGAACACAGATTGCCACTCATGAAAAATCTTTGCTGAGAAACGCTTCAGATACCCTAACAGTCACCTCCACATAAATACCCCTTCATTTGATATGTCTTTCATAGAGCATTCTCTGGAAAACTCTCCCTTAGAGCAGAAGTTTCTCCTTCAGTAAGTGAGTCAGTGAATGCTGCCACTCACCCACAGTGAGATAAGCCAGAGACCCTCTTTGTTCATCCATCTAACATTATCTCACCAATGGACACAAGATTTAGTCCTAAGTCAGCATTCTTATTCCTGAAAGTGCAGCAGCTGTTTTCTTTTTTCTTCTCAGAATTTAATTTATTTACGCATTTCTGTTACATGAAAATGTAAGTGTGAATAGATTATTTACATGAGGGCTTTTTTAAGCAAGAAATGTCACAGTTCAGTGAACACAGATGTCATTTATGCAAGGAGAAATTAAAAAAAACCCCAAACCACCTCTATGACAAAGCATGCAATACAGTAGTAAATATTTTAATGCAGCATGATGTAGTTTTTATCCCTGACAATAGAGCAGAAGCAACATTTGCAAAATTAGGTTGCATCTGTTCATATACATATAACCCTTCTGCCAAGTACTGATTGATTGACTGAAGAGAGAGGTGCCTGCTTTGCAAGTAAGTAAACGAGTTTCTACTAACATCCTAAGAAAACTAACCACACTTCTTCAGGGACCCTTTAGGACAGAAAGTCCTCCCTTACAGGTATTTTATACAATGAAATCTTCATCAGGGAAGGAAGAATACAGTCAGCACCCTGAGAAAAGGCAACAGCAAAGCATATGTGCAAATAATGTGATAAAATATGCTTTTCCCTACATGTTAATGTTGTCAATAACTCATCCTTCTCAGTCTTTCTCATTCTTCTCAAAGGACTGATGAGAATGTCACAAGATAATGACTGCTTGACTGCACCACCTTGGGCAGATTGGGCATACCATTTTGGGCAGATTAAGTGGCTCTTTATAAGTTTGGGTTTGGCCTATCACCATTGAAATGTTCAGCTTTATTAACATGATACAAACCTATAAGAGCCACCCACTCCTTAGAAAAATCCTCCTTATGTAAAGAGATCCAAGAGCATTGTAGCTGGTCATTTGGCATTTTGCATTTTATCAGAAAGGTGGACCTTTTTTTCCTTTCTCAGCGTATCTTGGGGAACGTGCTCCCCCTCAAAAATTCAAGCATCACTCACCTGCTTTTAGACAGATTATGCATGACGAGGCTATGGACATGGAGCTTTCCATGGTAAATCAAAGCAACATTTTGCCGAGGAAGGTATAAAGAGCTCTTCCCCCTTTAAGAATTTGTGCTATCAATCTTGCACATAAATGTGTTTGCAAAAGTTATCTAAATGACTCTGTGAAATTTTAAGTGAGCTATAATATCAATACAGCCATTATAATTTTTTATCTTTTGCAGAATACGATTAATAAAATTTTGGATTGTTCTGTATTAATTTACTGTAATCTCAAACACCGAAAAATATGCAGGCTTGAAGCCTCCTCCACTTCATTGTAATACATTCTGCTACACATCTTTTAATGTCAATTTGTGGAAAATATTAGTCATCTAGAAAACAGTCTTTACATTCATGTTCTAACAATCTAACACACCAGTAATCTAGGTAGATATAATCTAGTCTCATTCACTCTCTGAGATTCACCGTGTATTCTCATTTATAGTTTCTTGCCCAATTTTTGCATGCCTTTTAAACTGTAAGCACCAAAGCAACAGATCTATAACACTTCAACATTATTAAGTATCATTAAGGATACTTAAGGAACAATACGAGATGAATTGTCCAGGAACTTCCATTCTGTGGGAAGTTTGGATTTCATGTAACTCCAAATCAGAACAAGAAGTCACAAGTTTGTATTTTCCAATGAAATATAAACAAGCAACACATACTGCTTTGGGTCCATCAAATGATTTTGTTTCGACAGCCCATTTCAATGTATTGAATTTCAGTTAATTTAGTTCTTTAACATGGCAATTGACTTGAAAGGTCAGGGAAAGCAAATCAGATTTACCTTCATTCTTAAAGTCTCAGAGACTCAAAACCACCTACTTTAGCTTTTAACTAATTAGGGATTTTTTTTGATACAGAGACAGATTTTCTTTTCCCCTTCAAATCTCCTATCCTTAGGGAATTCAGAACTGATAGCCAGAAGATGTCACCTGGGTCACTGATCCTAGGTATTTTCCACAGGTAATAATATATCTTGTAATCTCATCCAGAAACTAACCTGAAGGTTCCTTTGGATGTCCTCATTGCTTATACCCAAATGCAACTGGCAGGCTCCTGTATTACAGAAGCAACCTGTGCGGACATGTATGTTGTAAAGGCTGGCCATCTTGTCCACCTTCCCAGTTCAGCAGGAGATAAGACATAGGAGAAGAACAAAAAATTGACATTTCAATGTTGTGGTAAATGACATACAATGTTTTAAAGGTACAATTCAATTGAAGGTAAATTACATCTCTAAATTATTAACAACTTACTGTAACTTCTAGAATTCCCATATATATTTAGAATTTTCCAGCCTTGTTATTCAGCTGAAAGAAAACAACGGAGGAAGCAGAAACGCTTATCTTGGCATTGAGAGATGGTGCACACAACACACACGCAGACACACGCACACACAGAGCATACCAGTTCAGGTCCTGATCCTGTTAATGACAGTACGTGTGCTTAATTTTAAACCTGTGAACACATTCATTCACATCAGTAGTGCTAATTACCAGCCTGCAGTCGTGTCATTCAGTGTCTCAGCAGAATCGTCACCTACAACTGCATCTGCAGAGATTGAAGAGAGGCCTGGGGCACCTCTTCAGCTAGCTAAAGAAAACCTTGTTTTCCAAGGATCTGAAACTGCAAGTCCTCATTACAGAAACAGACTGTATCTGTGGGATTTTGGCACACAAGTGCTTGAAGAATCAGTCCTTCAGTAAGCAATAATATCTGACAGGGCAGGGACTAACTAGAATACCTCCTTGAGCCTTCTACATATGACCACTCAGTCCACCAACTCTCTGGTGGACTTTTTCCTCGTGCTTTGCTGTGCTGTTCTGTGTTATACTATTTCTTTACTATCCACTAAATAATGAATGGGCAAAAATACAGTACTTGATGACAAACTGGCATAAATAAATTATGTGAAGGAATGAAAAAGATGTGCAAAAAGAACAGAAGCACATGTCTATATGTGCCTTGGAAGGAGATACATATATGCATGCACTGGCAGGATGGCACTGGCAGGACAGCACTGCAGAGAAGAGGTATGGATTGTCAGGGTTTCAGAGCACAGCTAAGAAACAATGGAAGCACACCATGGGGATCCTCTTAGCACAGCTAAGAAACCACAGAAGCACACTGCAGGGATCTGAAACTGCTTTATGTTGATTTCAAAAAGCAACAACAGCAGCTGGTAAGGTTAGCTGAGCAGATACAGCTATGGGCAATTATTTTCTTGACAAAAAATGATGAACATTCTTGGTCAGGACCGGGAAAAAGGACAGTCAGATTGTCAGAAAGGTAGTATGAAACCTGGCACATCCCATCTCTACCACAGACTTCCAGAACAACCTCACACAAGCTGCATTAAACTCTTTGTGCTTTTGCTCCTCTTCTGCAAAATGGAGAGCCTAGAGCTCTGATAATAATCACGCTGCAGAGTGAGAGGACCCCACCACGCCAGTGACACAATTCCCCTTGCAGGGTGCTCAGGCTTAGCTATAAGCAGAGAAACAGCTAAACCTGAATATGCAGGAATAGAACTCCTGACCATCTCAAACTAACCACTTCCCAAACTGTGAGCTCATGCTTTATCTGCCTGAGGTATCAGTGTAAACATTCAGCCTAGCTTTTCTAGCTGGCTTAATCTCTGTTAGTGCTTTTTTCTTTTCTTTTTTTTTTTTTTTTTTAACATAAATTCTCTTTCTATAGGATAATAGCCCAATATACGTAGCAAATAATTTCTGTCATAATTCAGCCTATCTTCTGTCTCCTATTTTCTGAAATCATCAATTTTCCAATGTCAGTCTATCTTCTGACACCTCAGAGTTTGTGTGAGATACCAAGCACCTTTAACTTCACTATCTCAGCACTTTGAAAAACAGAGGGCTCTCTGTTACAACTGACTCCAGGCTGAAATAATTAAACCTAAATAGTGTTTAGCTCTGCTAAAAGAAGTTCAAACTGTTTTATGGTTTGGGGTTTTTTTTGGTCATGTATGGAGCACAAGGTACTTGACAAAAAAAGGTGCTGTATACACAGATGAAATACTCAACATTATAGTGCACAAGTTCTCAAGTACACACTTAAATATCTCCTGCCCAAATAGTTCAGTTCAAAATGGTTCAGTTCTCAAATGGAGGTACAATCAAAATAACTCCATATATCCAGACTGGGAAAGCAGAGAATAGAATCAGTCCCGAGATCCCTATTCACGATTAATGCCTTGGAAAATATCCTGTGTTCAAAGCATGTTTCTCAAATCAAAGTTATAGTAAAAGGCATCTGTTGAGAAAGACTGTTGTGGTGTCATTAGCTTTGTTTTGTCAGAAGACTTCAATCTGAGAACAGTGGCATTTTCTTGACTTCTTTTTTCATTTAGATGAGAAAAGTTGTCATCCTGGCATAACACGGTTTGTCATGGTGCTAGTGACTCGTGGGTGGATCTATCATTCCGTTAATGATGTCAAGCAAGGCAAAAATCATGACAAATACTTCACTACTGAATTCGTACAGTGTTTGGGCTTATTTGCTCAGTATACAGAAAGCTTTAACATACATAATCTTCTTATTATCTTTTGAAGAAACATTGCTGGGGCAGCCTTGCTTATCAAAGTGTATGTGGTGTAATCAGGTTTCCATAACCCAAATTCAAGGAATTGCTAGCATGAATTGCTGGAACTGTCAGTGTTAGGTTAATGGTTGGACTGGATGATCTTCAAGGTCTTTTCCAACCTAGACAATTCTGTGATTCTGTGAGTTAATTAAGTTTGTCAAATAAATTATTATTTGACACCCATCTATAAGAAGGGTCAGAAGGATGATCCAGGAAATTACAGGCCTGTCAGCTTAACTTTGGTGCCCAAGAAACTGATGAAGCAGCTCATCCTGAGTACCATCATACACCATGTGCAGGACAACCAGATGCTCAGGCCCAGTCAGCATGGGTTTATGAAAGGCAGGTCCTGCTTGACAAACCTGATCTCCTATGACAAGGTGACCAGATTATTGGATGAGGGAAAGGCTATGGATGTAATTTACCTTGACTTCAGCAAGGCCCCTGACACCGTTTCCCACAGTGTTCTGGTGAAACTGGCTTATTCTGGCTTGGATGGGCACACGCTTTGCTGGGTAAGAAACTGTCTGGATGCCAGGCCCAGAGAGTTGTGGTGAACGGAGTTAAATCCAGTTGGCAGCCGGTCATGAGTGGTGTCCCCCAGGGCTCGGTTTTGGGGTCACTCCTGTTTAACATCTTTACTGATGATCTAGACAAGGGGATTGAGTGCACCCTCAGTCAGTTTGCAGATGACACCAAGTTGGGTGGGAGTGTTGATCTGCTCGAGGGTAGGGAGGCTCTGCAGAGAGACCTGGACAGGCTGGAGCCATGGGCTGAGGCCAACTGGAGGAGTTTCCATAAGGCCAAATGCCGGGGGCTGCCCTTGGGCCACAACAACCCCCAGCAGCGCTACAGGCTTGGGGAGGAGTGGCTGGAGAGCTGCCAGTCAGAGGGGACCTGGGGGTGCTGATTGACAGCCGGCTGAACAGGAGCCAGCAGTGTGCCCAGGGGACAAGAAGGCCAATGGCATCCTGGCTTGTGTCAGCAATAGCGTGGCCAGCAGGGACAGGGAAGGGATCTGACCCCTGTCCTCGGCACTGGTGAGGCCGCACCTCGATTCCTGTGTTCAGTTTTGGGCCCCTCACTCCAAAAAGGACATTGAATGACTCGAGCGTGTCCAGAGAAGGGCAACGAAGCTGGTGCAGGGTCTGGAGCACAGGTCGTACGAGGAGCGGCTGAGAGAACTGGGGGTGTTTAGTCTGGAGCAGAGGAGGCTGAGGGGAGACCTCATCGCCCTCTGCAGCTACCTGAAAGGAGGTTGCAGAGAGCTGGGGATGAGCCTCTTTGTTATAACCAAGTAATAAGTGACAAGACAAGAGGGAATGGCCTCAAGTTGCACCAGGGAAGGTTTAGACTGGATATTAGGAAGCATTTCTTTACAGAATGGGTTGTTAGGCATTGGAATGGGCTGCCCAGGGAGGTGGTGGAGTCCCCATCCCTGGAGGTGTTTAAGAGTCGGGTCGACATAGCGCTGAGGGATATGGTGTAGTTGGGAACTGTCAGTGTTAGGTTAATGGTTGGACTGAATGATCTTTAAGGTCTTTTCCAACCTTGATGATTCTGTGATTCTGTGAAAATTGTTCTTTAATGAACAGTAATACCATTCTAGCCGTGTGACCCAATGCCTTTCTCCAATAACACTTTAAATTGTGATATATATTAATCTGTAGAGTAGGCAAAGATTATTGATACAAAAAAATGTATGAACATTACAGGAACATAGGCAACTGTGGTTCAGAAGGAAAAATATAAGTTATCCATAGCTTTAGCGTTAATCGCACTCTGTTATCACCAGTGTGGCGATGCACACAGGTCTTGAGAATGTGATGTACACTTTTCAATGCAAACAATGACAAAATGTAAAGAAACAGTAAGAGCAGCACTGCAAATCTACCTGTCCCTTGCATTCATGATTGACTTTCCCTTGGACATTTACTTTAATTTCTTCTTGTTTAGTTTAACCCTAGTAATACCCTACTTGAAGACTTAATTTAATCTCTCTCTGCAGTGCTAGCACACAGCAAAACAAATAGAACACAAAACATCTGTTACAGTTATTTTGATGAAGAAAATCTTATTTAAATAAAGCACATCTTTAAAATTGCCATAAGGAGCAATAATGGTATGGAGCTCAGGGTTATGAAATACAGAATGCTGCTTGCAGCTCTGTCTGTAACAGCAGCAGCTGACTTTCTGGAGCCAGGAATGTGTTCATCAATGAAGGCAGATAAGCATGAATGGTACTAATGGTAAGTACATATCTTATGTACTCAGATTGTCAGTTTTGGTGATTCCCTGGGTCTGATATTTGGAACTATTGTGCCTTGGTCTTTCAGAGCTTAAAGACTACAGTTAAACTGAAGAACACATGCAGAATTCTTGCAGCATTTTTACTGATTTCAGTCAGCAAGGACATGGTAATTAAGTCATCACAACATCTTGGGGTCCTGTCTGTCCCTTAGCGCCCCTTTGCATAAATTACTTTTTGTGAAGCTCTTTACTGTGGGCCAAGCCCTGCAGGTTGCTTCACACCCCAACACTTTTGATGTCAGACTGTCTTGATTTTTGACAAGAAAAAGGTGCATTTCACACTTCCAGGCTGTGATATTCAAGTTTAATAAACACACATGAATGAAGTTAATCTAAATTAATTTTAAAATGAGTCCTTTTTTTTTTTTTTTTTCCTGAGACAATTTCTATTTTAATCACAGTTGTCTTCCTCAGTGACCCTTCCTGTAGTGTTGCCAGGTTGACCAAATGCTCACAGTTAGGGTTTTTTTCATAGTGCTCTACCTGATAATTATAAGAATTTTTATTTATTGTTTTTATATACAAAATATTGAGGTAGACCGTTTTATTTCTCCTGTCTTTAATGCATTACCCTACAATATTCCCCCTTGGATATCTGGTATATTAGTTCACACTCAGGAGCTGGAGAGCTCCAAAAAGAAATTTGATTCTGGTGTGTTCTGATTTCCTGTTCTCTGTCACACAGCTGCATGGCTAACTTTTCTGCACATTTGCTAAACGTTTCACTTCTGCTATTCATTTATTTCAGGGCCTCTGTGGTGGTCATCTGAAAGGTGTAAACTTTTCTCTCACTTCAGGCTCTACTGAACTAAATCTGAGAATGATGCTTACTGTAGGTAGACATATACTAAGTGATAGTAAATATTAACAAATAGCAGATAGTTCTGCATTATTTCTAATCAACTAGGTCTAAGATTTTCACTAAGAATTATGGATTTTTTTAGGAAGCCCTGCTGAAGTCATTCCCATAGGATCCAATTCTGTAGCTCTTATTCAAGCAAGTACTTCTTATTTGTGCAAGTTATTTTACTGAGTATCACAAGAATGATTCACATGAATAAAGGAACTTTTTATAATAGATCATGAAGTGTCCTGAAAAAACCAAAATCATGTAAGTCGATACTGGCAGGCACTGTCCTTCAGGAATTGGGATTGGGACTTCTCATTCTACTCTCTACAGTGCTCAAACTTCAGAGCAGTTTTTCTGTCTGACGGATTTGCTCATTACAGGAATTTCACTGCACACCACTGATGGCTGGTTATAAAACAGGCTTCATGACACTGTTCTCCACATCCTCTGGTAAATTAATTCACTGATTCATGGCATGGAATTGGAGAGAAAGTAAGCTAGCTCTTTCTGTCATCCAGCATCTGACTGTGAAATGATGTTGCTGATGCAAATGCATACTTAATCTTGTTTAATACAATTTAATAAGAAGTAGGTCAAGAAAAAAAAAAAAATCAGCACTTGTTTCCAAATCATTTAGTAGGAGGAAAAAAGCATTTTAACTGAGTTACATATACTTAAACTAGTTTCCTGCAAGAGAGGCATTTTTTCCCATCCCAGGGAAAGAAATTCTGCCTGGGTAGGTTCCCACAGTATTGAAGAATCTTATCCTCTCCTCCTTACTGCATCTCTAGTTGTTGACAATGGTTTAAACTGATTGGAGCAAGGATGTAAATCTCTCTTCAGTCTACACCTATTCATCACTCACTCTAAACAAAACCACTTCGGTAAAAGGCAGTGAAGTATTAGACAGAGATACTGAAACTTACTGAAACTGCCAAAGTCAGTGTCCTGATAGTGGAAACGCTATCTTAGCAGGAACTTTACAGTCGATGTGGTAATTTTCTCTGCTGGGTCCAAAGACAGTCAAATATCAGCTAAGATTGGATGGTAGAAAAGCAGGCTGGAAACATAAGTCAGAATATGTGGGTTGCTATTCTGCAGGAACTCTCACTTAGAAGATGTCACATAAATAGCAATGTTCTTCATGCTTAAAGAGTAACAATAATTTTACATCTCTGTGATCCAGAAGCTAGAACACTGGGGATGGGGTGGTTGTAAGGAAGAAATGAAACACAGTCTTGATTGTTAATGGGCGACCTCACATTTTTTCAACTGCTTTTTTCTTCTCTGTAGTACACGGGGTGAATTAGGGTATGATCTTACTTGGATTGTACATAAACTTTGCGAGTCCAAGATCCAGGTATTTGGAACTGGTTACACCTTGGTGTAACACCTTGGTTTTCTTTGATGTGGCATCTCAGAGGCCACAGGTCCCTCCAACCAATGTAATTTTCTCTTAACTTTTTCTTCTTATTTTTTTAAACTTCATTCAATGACAATGAAAATCTGGTTTGATAAAACAACATCAGGGAAAGGATAGATTCCAGGAAAAAAAAGCAGATCAAAGGAACCCAAAGCCCTCTGTGGCTTCCTAACCCTGACTTCAACAGAGCATTCCCTTGAGAGTCATAGGAAAAGTGTCTCTGCATCCTATTGTGCATCCCCAGCTATTTCGTAGGCCAAAGGCTTTGGGTCAAACTGCTACTAGTCAGAGAAGTGGAAACCAGGTGCAAACAATGTAGAAGACTAAGCTCTAACACATAAGAGGAAGGGATAAAGGGGAATATAGCAGACTAATACAAGTGGAAACAATGCTTAGAAATAAAAAGGTGCAGTGCATGATACTGAATGTCTAGTTACATAGATTTAATTCATGCCCCAGTCAAAACCCTCTCCACCTTTTCCTCATTCTCTTAAATCACTTAAATCCTCCTTTGTCTGTATTTATCCCCAGAAAATGGGAATAATAGGACACAGGGAGGTTGTAGGGTTAAAATGACATGATGGACTGTGTTGAAATATTAATTACATCCATACAGGGTCCTATACAGGATTTGTATGTTGGGCAGGAAGATGCAAGCAAAGTAATAGAGAAGGTGGAGCCAGGGTCTCTTTGTCTTTGAAGGATTTAGATGGTGGATTGAAACTGGACACTGCATGGGTTCAAAGGCAGCTGATCTGCTTTTACCAAGATCAAGAAAAAAGGAATCCAGCAGAGGCTGTCAAAAGTGCAGTCCTTTTGCTGCTACCATGTGGTTTCTTTTCACATTACTCCCCTGTGTAACAAGGTCTGTAGTTTAGAGCCACAGTTTGGCCCTGTTACTAAACAGAAAATATTTAGCCTCTCTCATTCATCTGAGATTCTTTCATCTGAACAACTACAAGTATCTTTCTTTTATCTCCTTTCCAGTTTCCTTAGCAACATGCAAGGACACTCCAGAGAAGTAGTGTCAGGCAACACCTTCAGTCTAGGCTTTCATGAAGTTTTCTAACCTTGACCAGCTCTGATGAACAGTTTAATAGAAGGCAATTTCAAGCATACTGTCATCTCACATGCATCTTTGTTCCCCCTGCAGTGAGATACTACAGAAAGTAACTCAGTCTGCACTCTGCCACTATTTCCTCAGCTAGAAGAGAGATTCGTTACCTGCTAACTAGGTTTGCAGTTATCACACTGAGTGTCTCAAGTACAGCATCTCCTTACGCTCAGTGAGTAATCCCCTACCTAGAGAGCCCCTTGCTGTGGGGGCTGTCTCTGAATGCCCACTTCCACGTAACCAAATGTAAACAGATACAGATTGTAATGGCATTTCTTGCCAGTTTGAAGCAATAAGGTGCTATTTATTGGCAAACCAGTGTGGTTTGCTGCATTGCTGCTATTTCCCTGCTTACCAGACATTCACAGTGCAACTGGAAACTAATTGGAACCAAGGAAATTAGTGGACATTCAACAGGAATCTTCACAACAATCTTTTTCTCCTTGTAATCCTGTTTGCATTCTATTGTGCTGGTCCATCTGCCATCCCTGGCTTCCTGAAATCAATGGCTAAATCTATAGCTAAAATCAATAGTGAGCAATCACCCTGGCAATTTTTAGGTAGCTGTTGGGAAGATGGCCAAAAATTCCATTAGGCATGTTAAGAACATTTTTCTTTCCCTGAGTCATCAACATTAATATAATGAGTGGATATGCTTCTAAAAGCATTAGTGTAACTAACTCAAAGTTGTTTGACCATCTTTGCACAGACATTCTTAGGTGGAATTAACAAATGCTGAATTTCCATTTTCTCTGGCCCAGATGAAAAAATGCTGCACTTATCCATCTGCAAAACTGAATGATTGTTTTACACAGAAGTAAGAAGTAACAGATGGAAAAAACATAGAAGGATTACAGTTTGAAGAACAACAAAGATCTCCTGCTTAATATCTTGATATGAAGATTTATTTCACATAGATTAAATAAAGTAAAATTTATCCCTCATTGTTGCTTAACAGCAACCCACTTTCTCCTGTAGGGACATGGTATGAATTTCGAGACAAGTACTGATAGCTACCATCAGGCTCCAGTCAGTAGTCTGATCAAATTGACCTGGTAACAGCTTCCTGTGCATGTGAAATGCTATAGCTCCTTTTTTTTTTCCCACTCTTCTAATTCTCATGTTGTTACTGCTCTAATTCTGTACCTATATACCAACGCACTAGCTAATCTACCAGTGAAACAGAGGGTACCATGTAAGACACAAACAGCAATTATTTCAAGAAATCTACCCACTTCAGGTACTGCATAGTCTCTTTTATCATGTAATGATAAGTAGTGATATGAATATGTATTCAACCAGCTGTGTGTATATACAAATGTATTCGCCACTTGATATCTGAAGATTTGCCAGTATTTAACATTTTCTCTCCACTCCTGTGAGGTTTGAGTAAGTGGGGAAGACAGACATTGAATGCCTCAAGGTGACCCTGAAAGACTACAGCAGAAGGAGGGGATTTCACCTACCCATTGCCAGGTCCTGGCTACTGATCTAGGTCCAGCTAAGCAATTCATTAAGACATTTCTAAAGAAAAAGGAAGCTCTTAAAAGCTAAAGTGAAACTAAAGCAAAGAAAGTGTATTTGCAGTATGAAGGTGCTCCCAGAACTGGCTATCACCATTTTATATACCTCGAGCGATTAGTTTTAAGTGCATTTTCCATCCTGCCTCACACCATTTTGTCCCATGTTATACTTCTGTTTGCAGACCTGTCCAAATGCAAACAGACAGAATAACTTCTAGATGCTTATACTGCTTTGTCTCTTCTCTGGACACACCTTGCCCATACAACACTGTTTCTGACTGCTTGTTCAACTCTCCTCTGCCTCTGGTATCTGGAATCTCCTTTTTTTCTGCTTTCCTGCCCAAATTGGTGTCTTTTTCTTTGCCCAATCCATGTAATAATGGACTTTGACTGCACTGCGTGAAATTTAGGTTAATCATTAGGAAATATTTTGTAGTAGTGAATATAGCTAAGTTTCAGGATAAACCACCTCCAGAGGCTGCAGAAAGGTTCAGGTAAAGATGATCCTATCTTGGCATACTGATGAAAGGTAACCTCTTATAGTCCCTGCAATCCTAAAATCTATTTTTTCCCCTTCATATCTTCTCAAGCCACAGGGAAGAATTTGGCTTGGCTGCTAAGCTGCTTACAAGACAATTCACTGTCATAGAATGCTTTGGACACAGAAGGATAAATGGGGTTTAAAAAACCCCAAAATTTCTTTTGTTTCTTGGCAGAGTCTCATTCTGGTTTTGTCCTCTTCTTATACCACTAGCATGTGAACAACTGGCAGAAAGAGGTTACCAGGGTAGAGAAGGTGCCATGGTGAGATCCTGAGTGGCTATTCTTACATCTAAGTGATTCTGATGGAAGACCCTGGTCTTCACTTCAGAATGATAGAAAGTAAAGGCGGGAAAGGAAAAAAACACAAGTGGGTCATTGAGTTTATCCTTACATTAACTCAAGGGAGGTTGAGATAAAAGGAAAGTGCATGAGACTGAGCAGATGTCATAATGAGCAGTCATCAAATTGCATTACAGATTTGTGCTGAGGGGATACACACTGGAAGTTATCTACTGAGAGGTGTTGAGAGTTTTTTTATTGAAAAATGGATGAAGAAAGGTAAGTTCAAAGTCTATAGCTTCCTTCACTCTATCTGGGTTGATGAGAGTGAGCCAGGACATGCTAATGTAGGCTCCTAGACAAAACTGATCATAATCTATCTGAGCAGGGTTCTCAATCTTGAGAGGCAGAACTCATCCATATGCAACACTGCAGAAGAGCCTTCCTTAGGCAAACCAAAATGTTTACATTCTCTATCTTTGGCAACTGATGCTTGTTATAGCAGTTTGTCTATCACACACAAGTGTGAAGTGGCAGGCAAGAAGGCTGAGACTGCTAATGGACTGATGCTCGTTCCCTTCCTGACAGGGTTTTTAGGAGGCGTGGCAAGCATATATGGATACCAGAGGAACTTTTGCAGGTGAGACAATCACAGCAAGCTAATTCTGTTTAGCTTCAGGCTCCAGGAAAAAAAAGCAATGTGAAAAAGCAGGGTGGGAAAGGGAGCTGGTAATCCACAGCTGAAATGATGGCCATTTTTCAAAAGATAGCTGTGATGGTTTGCTGACTTCTTTAAGCCCATGTCACACAGGAGGAAAAAAATATTGTCTCAGAAGATGAGAGTGAAAAAAGAAGGAGTTTGATAAGGAAAGTGCTTTTTTTTTTTTTTTTCACTGGGGGCAGGAAACACTGAACTAAAAGATGTGACTGTGTAAGAACTCTTCAGTGCATACCATTTAACAAATGTTTCAGGTGAAATTCCATCTGCCCATCTCTGCCTCTTACCGCTTTCACCTCTTCCAGCTTCCAAACAGACTTTGCAGAATAAAATATGAAAGGATTATAAAATTACTCTGCAATTATCTACTGAATGTACAAAGAACATTTCACAGGTCCTCTCCCTATCAGAACAAAGAGGAAAACTTAAAATAATGTTAGCACAGAAGATCCCTCATAGCAGAGATAGTGATTAAAAAAAAAAAATCTTCAAATGGAAGAGAACATAAAACTTTGCACTTCACCCTGATTTGGAAGAAATCCACTTGTTATGTCTGTATGACTGTTGTTTCAAATGAATGTTGTTCTCTTTCAGCTGTTCCATCTCCTCTTTGGTGTTCAAAGCAGGGAACCTCATAGACTTGTATGCAAGGTTTTGATAAAAAAAGATGGCAAAGATGCAGACTGAAGCTGAGTCATTGCTGTCAAACAGTTTTTCAGAGATTGGAAGGACTTGGGGATGTATAAATACATGACATTCATATACGCTGAAGACTTCAGATACTGACTGTTAATAAATGAGCTAATGGTGATTCTCTGTGTGAAAAGACTGCAGTATTAGCTCAGCACTGAGCATATATGTAATGTCATGTTTTTCATGACATCACAACCCCCCTTTAATATTTAGGGATAATTGCTTCTTTTTCTGGTAGCCTCACAAGAAAGCAGAAGATTGACAGCTTGCTGCATTAATGTCAGTTCTGCTGCTTCCATCTTGCACCACTGACATAGCAGAGGTCCTTTATCTCTACCCCTGTACTTTCTCACCTTTCAAAATCACCAGCCTGTCATCTGTCCACACTTCATTAATAGCAAAAACTATAATGCTGGAGAATTATCCATTCTTAACTAGACAAGTATATATGAAAAAGCTGTTTGGCATAAAGGCCATCTTTATGTCCTGGACCTGTCAAGTACTCATCATAGTTTAACCCCTGTTCATAACCAGGACATTTTGGTGCTGCAGTGTAAAAAACCTACATAACATAGAATGACAGACAGACTACCACAGAGGACAGGCAGGTTGTGTGAAAAGAATACAGGCATCATCCCAAGTAATTTCAAGAACAAATTACTACCAACGGTAGTATACAAGACAGCTTTACTGAAGGAAAAAATTTTCATGGGAAGTATTTGGTGCAGCTCAAAGGAGGAAATTTAATGTAGTTTTAGTGCCCAAAGACAAGAGGTTTATGGATATTTCAAAACTGTAGTAGTTTTATCCCTAGATAAAGAAATGTTTCATGAAAAATCTGAAAAACCAAGGCTTTTGGATGACTATTGGTGTTTGGAGCCTGAAAGTCCCTCTTCTTTAATTGTTTTAATTACCATTTAAACCAGTAATTAAACTGTCAATTAAATGATACATATAGTATACAAAGCAAGTTTATTCCAAATGTAATACTCTAAACCAGTGATACCCTTCAAGAATCACAAAGAAACATTTAAATGAAAAAGCAATAGCCTTTTAAAATCCTTAATTATTTGATTCCCACCTTATCACTTCCTAACATCCACGTGTCCTATATAATATATATTGGGACAGAAGGTTGTCAAAAACGCTGCCATCTTTGAGAGTGCAATCATAGTATGGTTTCATTTGTGTGTCTCACTTTAATGAAGTGCCTTCATTTGATCTTGAGTGCTACAATGAAGGTTTTATTCAACGATGAACCTGAGACTGTGGCTATTCCCTACTGGTGCAATTGACCCCATGTATGTAATTCTAGAATGTTTGTGTTTCGTGGCACAATATTATTCTCTCTGGTAATTAAACTCTGATAACAGTCAGAAATGGATTTCAATAATAGAAGCAGGTAAGAACAGCTTTCCTACCAAATGCTACACAGATGAAAGACATCATTTTTTCTCTGCTTTCATATTTCAGTGGCAGTGTTAAATGTCATGTATTTCACTACACGCCTTTCACATCCTAAATATCTTGGACTTAGTTCAGAGTTTTGAATATCATGTAAATTATGTAAATCTTGAAGCTTAAATGTAAGCTTGGTATCCTCTGAAGACACTGTCTACTTATGAAGTCCTTCTTGCCAATCTCAAATGTTCTGAATAAACTGCTCCAAACCTCGTCATAATATTTTCTCTGGAATCAGTTAGTCAGATTGTCCTTTCTAGGCTAGCAAATGCTAATGTCCAGCCACACTGTGCTCTCTAATAGGCAATGGGCACATAACAATTACCTGTCAAAAAGACAAATAGAACTTGTTGGATGCCTGGTTATAAGTAATTAATTATAGATGGGATATCATCCATAAAGGAGTAGGGCATTCTGTCATTTCTCTTTTAATATACTAGCAGAAATACAACCTGAATCATTCACTGGTGTCCACTAGTAGTAGGTGTATCAGATAGAAATGTCATCCAATTTTCTCTTCATTAAAAATTCCCCAAAATGTTTTCTGGGAGAATTCTGAAACTGTATTCTCCTAAATCCACTAGACTGCATTTGGAGATTGACCAGCGAATTCACATGAATGTGCAGATCACAGACACGATCAAACTAGAGGACACTGTTTCATGTCTGAACCATTCATGGAAGTACTGGATTTAACTTCGATTTGAATAAACTAATCTAATTCTAGACATGCATACAGGTATGAAGATGAGATTATATTGTCAATTTGATGAAGCTCAGTCTCTGTTGTATGTATTTTCTTTTTAGTCATAAAGAAGAAGCAAACATTTTTCTCCCCCATAACTGCTATAAGATGTCTATGAAAGAATTTCATGCCATAAAGAAGCCAATTATATATATATATCACATGTATTACAGCTTTGGAAAGAATAGTGCTGTTGCTTGTTAATTTCTAAAAGTCATTAAATTGCACATTATTTTAATTAAACAAAGTAATCTAACAGGCACTGCAGATGTGACTGGTATGCATTTGAAAACTTTATAGTTCTTCATTCTACATACTCATGCCAGAAATGACAAGAACCTGGTGAATAGCACAGTCCAGATGATACAGATCCAATAAAGAAGCTTTTTATGAGCAGCCACTGCAGCAAACAGGCACAATGGAGGCATCAGACTACTAAATATTTTTTTCTTTGAGTTTAAAAAGGTGAAACAGACAAGAGCCATTTTTACTAAGAAACTGTCAAAATCATAAATGCAAATAAAGGTTTTGGTTTTAACCAATGGACAGAAGCAACATCAGTGTGTTTGCAGAGTGTTTTGCCAATCCAACTGTGTTAACATCTCCAGTCTTTTCTGAACACTGCCACACATGTTCAAGACTGTATAAATGGCTAATTCACTCCTAAAATGTGTAATTCTTTGAAATGAAACGTGGTAAATATTTGAGACTATTTGGTCACACAGTCCAAAAAAAGACATATGGGAAGAAGAGCTTCTCCAGTACTATACATTTGCTGTTCCCCTGTTCAACAGTGTGGTAAGTGCTTTAAAAAAAAATTGTAAAATTCCATATTGATTACAAAGTAACTGCTTCACTTCCGTTGTCTCTTGTGTATATATGGATCTTCTCTTGTATTCTCACAGACATGTCTCTGCATTCCCCTCATTACTTGTTTTTATGCCTCTGTTAGAGGAGTGTTGAGGAACGCCTTTTACAGCGCTCCTGCTCTCTCCCTCATGGTTCAGAATTACCATCTTCCAAGAACAATGTGGCTCTGCCACTACTGCTGGCAGAGGGAGGTAGCTGCTGAGAAAGATGGTGCCAGTTACTGATGGCTTTTAAAAATATCACGGTCATACACTTGAACTTGACGTGGTCTTACTCAATTATCAGACAACAAACCCCAGAAGAATTAAGCAAAACTAGAGCACTGTGTTTTTTCTGACTTCCACTGATGAGCAAGTGACCTTATGACATTACCCTATGTTACCCACTGCCTACACAGTGCACAGTCATACATCATTACCTCTCTACTGAAGGCAGAAAAGTTTAACAGTTTCATCTTAGAGATACTCAGTATAGCTAATGGATAAAGGCTAGAGAAAGCTGTTGAGAAAGATAGCATTTAAGGATTTTTTGACCTTCAATCTCACTCCTTACACCAATCATTCAACTTTATCCAGTGCTTCCTCAGGAATATTACAAGAATGTAACTATTAGAACTGAAGGGAAAAGACAACTTCTCTTTCATGGGTGACTGCAGTATTTTGGGATCTGATTTTGTTTCTATGTCAAAGCTCCAAGGCCGTCTCTTATATCAGCTTTTGTAGACGTGCTCTTCAATTCCCAGTGCTGAGTACTCTAGAGAAGTCAACAAGAAACCCAACTCCCTAGTCAATGCATCCTGTTAAAACAGCCCACTTTCAAACTTCCTACATGTAGAGTATTAAATCTGTAAGATACTGGCTTTGGCTATTAAGTACTTTGCATTGTGCTAGCACTATTTATTGGATTCTCCTTATACTACTTTAAAAATGGTGTCTGTATATTGTGCACACCTATGAGGAAACAAACGCAAAACCTCAGAGGGGACTACTATGGACAAAATATTTCATTTAGGATAAAGAACTAATTGTGAATATGCTTAAAATAGAAACATGACACTCAGTTAAGGCAAGGGAAAAATCATACCTGTGAAAAGCCGATCACTTCTCCATTTTCATCGAGCACATTAAAATTAATGATTGGGCCCTGGACATCAGGATTGCTGAAATCTGTATCGCTGTAAATACGTACTACAGGAGCCCCATTGGCATATTTTAAGGTAGACAGCACAGTATATGTGTAGTGAGCTAATGCAAAGGTATGCTCTTTTATTTTCTCCATTCCACCTACAAAAGAAAAGTACATGTGCATGTCAGATTCCTTATTTTTATGGAAATGTAAAAAAAGAACGATTTTTCAGAATGGTGTAGCTGTGAGGTAACTAGCACAAAATTGGTAGTTTTGGGGTCCTTTAAATTAATATATAATTTGCAAATGTTTCTTTCCTCATACAAAAGCTTCAGAAGTACTGTTGCACCAAGGATTTATCTACAATTAATGTACTGTAGAAATCTAAAGTTACACTGAAGTGGATTCACATGCACTACAACATTGATAGTTCCAGTCTATACATATCACTAAGATGTTCTAACACAATTAATTTGAAAAGCAAGTTTTGCTCCAGATCTGGCTCATGTGAATGAGGCATCAATCCTAAAAGAACATAGAAAGCAAATTTTTATGTTTAAGATAAAAATAATAAAATTCTAAATGTAATGACAAAATACAAATGTGAGCCTACGAGGAATTTACTTGAATAATGAAAAAATACTCTTTCAAGCCAGCGATTCTTTCTGTAGAAGAAAAAGAAAGAGGATATTGCAAACACTTCACTGACTACACCCATGATGCGATCTATTTGCTCCAAAGAAGCTTTGCGGAGTTTTCCCAGAACTTGACCTGGAAAAAGCATAAAGAGGAAATATGTTGTCTACCTTTGCTTTTGCCTTTTTTTTTTTTTTTTTTTTTTTTAACTGAGGAGTTTTGACAGGAGAATTGCAGAGATTTCCTGACAGATGGAGACCTCTTCTACATCTCTGCTTTCTGAGAGGAGGTCTTTGTTAGATGTCCCTATTGAAATGGCTTCTCATTCTTGTGCTCAGCGGATATGCCACAGGATGATATACCATGGTCACCCATGGCATCGGGGATATTTTGATTCTCTGCAGGAAGCTAGAACATAAGCTTCAGATACAAAACCAGCCATTTCAGCCAAAGGAGAACATATGTAGTCTGAAGATGTAGGTTGTGATACTCACTGGGATAAACTGCTGACAAGAGACAAGTAACTGGGCATGACAATTAATATGGTATGAGAAAAGAAATAACCCTAACCCTAATGAAACAGTAATTTATGACATGAAACAAGAAAAGTACAAGTAATCTTCAAATTAGAAACTGAAAACCTATAAATTTGTATCTTTATGGAAGACAATTACAAGATAACAGTACGGTCTCAGAGTATTGTAAGAAAGACAGAGAGATACCTGAAGGCTGACAATTGTTTAAGCCCAATCAAACCTTCACTGAAGACAAGCTTGAGTTTTGGCTGAAAATCCAAAGTAGTTTCTATTATGCATACTATGCATAGCACTATGGTGGGCTTACATCATGTGGAAAAAAAAGGAAATAATTATTTCCTCAAAGGCCTCTTGAAGTAGAACAGTATTTTTCTGCCTGGGTTTTAGACCCAGAGTATTTTCTGTAATGTTAAGTATCTTATTTGAGGTACATGAGCATTTCTGTAACTAAAAAGATGTTTGACATTTTCCTTAACTCTTTTTTTTTTTTTTTTTAACTGCATAACTATGAATCTCACACTCACTTCTGTGCATACCATTTTTACATCTGAGTATCTGGAAACTTCTACAGTCTGATATAAGCACCCTTGGACAGAAATCTTGTAATCTGCTTGTAGACTTTTGTGTTTTTACTCATAAAAAGACTGTGTCATTTATTAATATCTATAAAGGAAAAAAAATAGGGTATATTTCTTCTGACATACAGAAGAATTACAGCAACTTCTCTTATTTCACTTTGCTTCAAGTTTCTATATTACGTGCTATCTCCTTTAGATAAGCTAGGAGAGCAAACAGTAAAAGCACAGAATAGATTAGATAAAAGGTAGAAGTACATTTTTTGGCACTACAGAATAATAAAGAGGAATAAGATATTTAATGAGATACTAACACACAAAGCACTTTCAAGGAATGTTGCCAGAAGCTAATCAGTAAAATTTCTAGATGTTAGCCACAGTAAACTTGGCAAGCATCTCCAGAACATTTTGGTCTGAAAGACAATTTGTATTTTCAGAGTCTTTGAGAATAAAAGATTAGCGAGTCAGAGATATCCTAGTCATTGTTTGGTAGAAGTTGAGAGTCTTGAAATAGTAAAAAAAAAAAAAAAGTTATTTCTCAGCATTTGCCAGAAAGAAGTTGTCTTAAGAGAACTGACTGCCTTGTCAGCTTCTGAGACGTCTGTAATCTCCTGATTCAGAGCTTTTCCAAATTGGCAGGAATCTTTTAATGGAAGATTAAACTACTGTCCTTGTGTCTTGTTGAAGAAACCTCTTATGCAGAAATTTCAGTCTCTCATTCACAGCAATCATCCTGCTATCATTTCTATATTGTCTTCAGCCATTCTCTCTTAAAGTTGCTTAATCACATTTCCTTGTTCATTGGGGAGAAGCTGATGAGCCTCTTAATTATTTATTCTGACAAATCCAAATGCAATAGCATGCAGTTGCGTTGTTGCCCTGTAATTGGAGAGATGAAGCCGTGTTGCCAGGGTCCCATATTTTTAAGTAGCAGAATAGGTTGTGATTAGGTCTGATGTCACAGAAAACCTTGTGAAACAACTGCAGGCAATCTGAAATTTGTTCTGATAGAAAAAGAGGTATAGACAGAAAATAGTTGTGATTTATTTTTATTTTGCTAAACAAAACTATCTATGCTGTACCCTGCATAAATCTAGTGCTTACCTCATCTCCCTCTCCCCACCAGGGAAAAAAATATGAAGAAGAGAAAATAAAACCCAGAACAAATCTTTGGTCTGTAACATGATCTGAGTACTTGCATTATTGCATCCAGCTTCATATTTGGGGTAACAAAACTCATTGCTTGACTGAGACTAAGGTAAAGGAGAAGGTATTTGTCTATATTATGGTTGACTTCATATTTATTAGGTTACTGCATTCCTGCATTTTATCTTCTCTCTATATACTGGGTCTTATGCCCAGTTCCTTAATTATGAGTATGTGGAGACTCTTCCCTAGATGCCTGCTGGGGATAAAAGAAGTAGCACACCTTAAGCCTTTTGAAAGACACACAGCTTGGAAAAATCATCAGTACTTCATGTTGAGAAAGTGCTGGGAAGGAATCAAGTGTCCCTCTCACTTTATGGATTTTATTCCTTATCACTGCATTGTTTCATTAAGGTGAATTGCACCTAGTTGCTCCTAGAAATTATTTTAAAATGAAGAACAATTTATGTGTTCTTTAATTGGGATCAGAATGAATCTGATGTAGTCTAAATGACACCAGATGAAGTCTATCAAATACAGTGAATGGTATTAATGTGTGTAGGAACACATTCAGCACTCATTAATGACTGACTGCTTCCTATGGTAGAAATGTAAAGACATCCCTGTTAAAAGGGAAACTCCTGCATTTATGTGTATTAATATGCCTCTTATTACTTTGTCTTCATGTGTGTGTTTTAATTTTACATTAAGCCAGACATGATCATTTAATTAATCCTTCTTCCCAATAGCACCTCATTTTTCACACTATTTGTTGCCACAATGAATACCATATATTCTTGCAGTGGCAAAGTTATCAAGCAGAAGAGATTGACAAAGAAATCTTGTGGTTTTGTGTACAAACCTCCTTGCCAAAGTACTCTAGTAAACCTGTAGAGATGCTGTTAAACCTCACATTGCTGATGTATGTTTGCACACTACAGCATCCTGTCAGGTTAGCACCATCTCAGACCTACCATTCCATCTTATACTTCAGTTCGGATACTATTATGGAAACTGATACTGTTCCAGTACGGAAAATTCCGAGTACCAGTGCACTGGATAACACACAGATAAATTTACAATGTCTGCTCTTCCACAGGAATTGCATGAGTGCATATGCCTATCCACAGAGACTGTGGGACAGTTCCGTCATCTGGAAGAGACGGGTAAGTTCTCCCATTTACAAGAGGGCTCAAACTATGTGCATTCATTCAAACTACGCACAATTGTCACCATGGCACTGTAAATCCACTGTTTGGCTTGCCTGGTCATAACCTCTTGTATTTGTATTACCTCTGATTTACTACCTGCTTGTTAAAATACAGCATGATTTTATTTTTACAGTGGAATTTTATCTAATCAGAGAAAAATGAGATACACAGATGTCCAATAAGTATTCAGTATGGAATGATTTTGAGTTAGTATAGACCTGGTTTTGCATTATGTAAATAGCAAACATGTAATAGCATACAATCTTCTCTCTGAAAGAGGCAGAATTTCAGTAGCTCAGATGTTCAAATGTTAGTTCTTCTTGAGAGAACTGTAGACAGATAGGTGTATGTCAATATCTATTAAAGATTTTGAATAAAGAGATTAAGGTAAAGCAGAAACTGAAATTGAGCCTCTAGAATGAAAGCTGTGGTGCTTAAGGTTTTCAGGATGTACTCAGAAACCTGTGATCTACATTCTTATCTCTCTTATTATAAGAAATTAAATACTAGAGATAAGGAAGAAGAGAGCCATAAATCAAATATACAGTTATTGTTCTAACTTGCTGTGAAAAAAAAACCAAAAATTGAGGTTTAAGTGAACAAATTCTCTGTTACACCAGTAAATCTAAACTCACATATATCTTTGGATAAGAAAAAGATCAATGTGATTCATTATTCTTCAGCATTACCTAACTGATAGCAAGGAAGCAGAGAGCTGATGATCTGAAATCTCAGCAAACCAATCAGCGGGGAGTGAAACCAAGATGTAGCCACCTTCTAATAAATCCCAAACAAGACAGATCGCCATGTGGGACCTGTGAGTCAATGTGCTAATGAAGCCATGGAACCTGTAAATCCTGTCAAACATTTGGAGTCCTTCCTTCACTTCCTCCAAGAAGCGTACATTAAGATTCATTTCTGAGCTTTTTTTGGTGTTCTTTTATGCATAGAACTGAGTGTCTCTGACTGAAGTCTGCCACCTACTTAGTGTTACTCTCCAGAAGAACACCTTTTGAGGATGAACTTGGTAATGGTCGCTTCATATATCTCCTTTGCAAATATGAGTGCTTTGGCCTAAAACCACATTAAACAATATATTCTAATCACTGCTACTTTTTTTTTTTAGCAATCCTGCCTCAAACAAACCACTGCAAACGTGAAAATGAAACATTCAGATGATGATCCAATCCCCTGTCACCAGAGTGCAACCCTGAAATGTTACAAATACAATACTAGAAAAACAAGCAATAAGAAGAAAATGTAATCAACTTAATAAGAAACTTTGATCACTCGTCCTCTGGTAGAGGTCCTACATTCATTGATAAAAATACTGAATATACACATTCCTGGTGTGGTTTTTTTCCCCTAAATTAGGAGAAGAACTGTCCTAAGTCAGAACAAATCTAGCTACTGCCTGTCTTCCAGAGTGAGAAGTAGAGGAAAAAAATATATGAGAAAAAGTATGTAACTTTTAAGCAGCTACAACTGGTAATTTAAAGATTCAATAAACAGAATATAAATTAAAAATACATGAAAATGAGCTTACTGGTTGGCTAAGAGCAAGTAAGCATTACTTTTAAAAACAGAACTAAGGGTATATGAGCCTCTCATGGAACTTAGGCATTAAAATTAATACATTAACATTTGCTTAGAGTCAACAGAAAGGAGCTCTTCTAATGTAATAGCATTCCAATACTGGTCATAACTGTTAGCAAATCTAGTTCATTAAAACTCAAAATAAAAAACACTGTAAGTGGTTTATCAGCAAATTCATGAAACCATCCATCATCCACACTCAGAAAATGCATAAGGCATGGACAGATTGCAAATCCCTTATTCACATTGTCTCACATAAACAGTCCAATCAACTTGATCTATAAAGCACATATAATAAAAACTGATTTGGGGAACACAAAATGGGGTTGACCCTTTCTGCAACTGAGGTGACTGCATTTGTGAGCAAGGAGGGAAAAATCTGCGTCCCCAGATGTCATCTGTACTTCCAAAAAAATACTATCTTGCCATGCAGAGATTAGAACAGGCTTCTTTCTGAAGTTAAGATGTAACAAAAATTACAGAAAAAGGAAATTTCAGTTATGAAATCATGTAGATTTTTTTTGTTGTTGAAAAGTACATAGTTTTGTTTGAAAGCACATAATCAAGCTGCAAGAATCCATCTCACAAGATCAGTATCCAGGCTGAAACTTCAGATGGACTAAAATGGAGAGCCGTGTTACACTCAACACTACTAAATCCATGCAGAATTCAATGGGTAATAGGGAGACCTTTTACTCTCTCAACACTAATTCTTTGCATAATAGCTTAAAGCCTTTTATTCTCCTCATTCTCCCACACCATCTCAATAGTTTAAGACTGTGGGAAGCAACTGCTTAATCCTCTATTCAGAATGTCATACCGAAACCAAACATGAAACACATATTCGGTGTTTATCTTAATGAACAGAAGGCTCTTTGATGCCCCATCTCCCACTCCTTTAGAGCAGTTGATTCAAGCTCTGTTTTCAGACAGTGAAGGAAGTTAGATGTCTTTGTTCTGAATAAAACATGCCGCACATTCTGAAAGAAGCAGGTCCTAATTTTCAAACATCATAATGAAGAATACTTTGCCTTTTTTTTTTTTTTTTTTTTTAATTTCTCAGGAGTAGTATAAGAAGGGGAAGTTGTACGTGCCAGCTGGCTGACTCACTTTTAGTATAACTATTTTAATTACAGGTACAATTCAATTTCAGTTAACTGCTTGTTAGACTGAAAACTATCTAAGAATTCAAATAAGCTCCAGGTAAGATACATTTAATTTACTGTGTGCTATTGTTATGAGATTTCTTTGTTCAGCCAGGGTAGGGTGTGTGTGTCTGTCCACCCTTTTTTGTCTTCCATGAGCCCAAGCCGTACTCTCAGCAGAGGAAATAATTTCAGGATGACTTTTCAAACCATAAAACCAGCAACATAAAAGGTGAATGGGGAGGCTTTCTTAAAAAGGCAGAGTGTTTTGCACACCTCATGGAAGTAGCATTCAAACTGCATCTCCAGAGTGCTGGATGACGTGAGCCCACAGAGGTTTCTGCGAGAACAACAGAATCATCCCTGGAAGTACGTATTTATGTGATACTTGCATTTTACCTCTAAAGGCTTTATCTCCCAAGGTTTTTCTCAGCCCAACAGAACAACTTCTGCTTATGATTGTGTCATCTTAAGGACTAAATGCAAGAGAAGCTTGTACTATAAAAGCACATGAATTCTCCTGGTAGCTGTTAGAAACCTGAATGCAACATAGAGGCCTGTTTTTCTGCTTTAGTATAAAAGTGGCTCTCTTTTGTTTAATGGAGCCTGCTATGCACAATTCCTTGAAGTCATCATGTGAAAGCTTTACTACTGCTTGTTTCCTGGTATTTTTAACTTTCAGTAACTAGACTGCTAATACGAGGCAGTGCATGAAACTCTTTCTTCGTCTCAAACCTACAGTCATAGGGATTTAGAAAAGGTAAGATAGGGCAGTAAGTCTTACGTTTTCAAGTCAATAAGACTAATTCAGCACTGACTTTGTATAAACATTTATTTATTTACTTTCTTATTGGAGTCAGGAACAACAGTCTGATCACCTTAACATAGTAAGAGGAAAACCCTTCTCATCTTCTGCCTAGCCAGAGACATTGGTTTTATCCGGTCTGCAGTTAAGTACAATTCTTCCCTCAAGTAACTTCTGTAGGATCCAGTCACCAGTACTACTTGACTGTCTCATGGCTTTCTAATGGCTCTGCAGTTTTGTGGGTTGTTTTTGTTTTCCCCTGAGGGGAGCTGCAGACCAATGGAGACAAACAACTTGCACCAAAAATAAGCTGAATGTAAAGATAAATCCAAATGTGTTTTTCACAGGAGGAAATCTCTCCCTCAGCATCAAGAGAACCCTTTAAAATGTTCTGTAATCCCAGACAGCTTCTTTCTCCCTAAAATGACAGGTCCCACTCTAAAGCCTTGTTAGGAAATAAATCAGTTCTGTTTCAAAGCTCACCATGCCTGCATTAGGTGAAGAGGAATGGGTAATCATGTGCTCAAACCTCTCATTTCAGTACCTACTGGTTTGACTCTACCTTCCTACAGGTTTTACATTAGCAATCCTTTTAACATAGCATTTCTGGAAACTCTTTGTCAGTGAAACACTTTGGTGCCCAAGGCAGCATATCAGTTTGCAGTCCAGGTTTTCTCTGTCTGATAATATTGGCTGGACACCTTTACTCTTTTTCTATGACAATCACTGAACCAGGGCTGTGGCTGCCAGTGTATGTAGTAGTGGGGATGCTCTATGTCTGCTCTTACACAGTCTTTGTACCAGACTCTAAGGCTCCACAGAACTTGCCCATCACAGCACTACAGGAAATACCACGTTTGTTTGATTAAACCAAGAAATACAATACACGAAAAGTTTCCAGACAACAAATTCTAAGGCATGATGTTGACTAGTGATGGGACAAGGAAAAAAACACACTCAATTTTTCCATTCTGTATCTGCAACATTCAGGAATATTGAAAGTTGGTAAAATAAGTTCTAGCAATTATTATTAAAAGAACAATATTCTCCTTAGTGAAATTTTGGATTTATTGATATTCATAATTTTCTGATAGCCAGAAAGGAGGCTTTGCTGTTTGTTTTGCATTCTCAAACTAGGTCAGAGATGGGTAATGTTATTATAATAATGGCTACCATGGAAGGAACAGTGTCATTCATGAAACTGAGGTAATAAAGCAGCTACAATGAATTAAAAAAAAAAAACACTTTCAGATTTCCTCAATCTGATGCCTTAATCATAAGGAAGCATGCAGTCAATATTGAAAAGCACTTTGAAAAGCACATTCTTGGACCTCATTTTAAACATCTACATTAACACCACAAGAGAGACCTTTAGCTAAACATTTCAGGAACCCCTGAATTTAATTTTTTACTGCCATTTTTATTGACCCTGATCCAAAGTCACAGCATTAACTCTGCTTTACCTCACTCACTGTTCTTGTGAAGACCAAAGGGTGACCCACTGACACACTTTCCTTCATGTGGTCATCTTTTCTGCCTGGATGTGGCAGGGTCAGGTCTTGAAGTTCATTGGCAAGGTCTGTGAGTCAGTGAGGTGTGTGAACACACATAAAATTTCACAGATAGTGAAAGGAAAAGCTGAGAGCAAAAAATGGCTAATTTGCCACAATGCTGCACAGGTTTGAGCAATGATGTTACAGTCCCAGTCCCACTTCAAGAGTTTGTTCAATAAAACTGAGATGCCAGTACTTAAAATACAGTACAGTTCTTAAAGTACAGCCATTGCTGTGGGACACCCAGCAATAACCTCTGTAAAACGGTATCAGTGTTTTTATAAGCAGAATGTCCTGCAGTGTTGTCTATCACAAACTAACTTTTGGCAGGTTGTCATTACATTGCTCATTTCTATAAGCTTCTGAAATCCACTGCACCTAAAATATTGTGTGCTCTCCAAGTCATGGGGATAATAAGTAATAAGATATTGTGGTGGATAAAGACTGTGAATTTATTAATCTGTAATTTTGTAAGGTCAGGATTGGTATTTTATTCAATTGCAAGTCCAGTGTGCAGATCTACTTAACAGAAGACTAGCAGAGAAAACCAAGGTAGAAAATATGAGTATTATAATTTATTCTAGTTTTTGATTCCTTCTAAAGACTGTAGGTAGTGTGCTTCAGAAAGCATTAACCACTTGGCATTACATCAGCTTCAATAAGATGTAACACCATAAATCAGTCAGAATCTGTACTTCAGATTCAGTTCAGAAGAGGTGAAGTATTTCAAGACATGAGCAATTCTTATGTGTACCACTTGCTGTCTCATGCTGTAAATCAAGATCTACAGTAAATTACAGAACAGTCTCTGAAGATAGACAAATTTAAAAGAAAACACTGATCGGAGCAAGGCATTGGTGAAGGATGAATGCTACCAACACAGAGAAGAGCCACTGTCAGGGAAGAGAAGCGAGGCAGCATGCACTTAGGAGTCCTGGCCTTTTCCCATGGCAACACATTACACCTGAGCTCTGCAGAAGTGAGGGGAAAAGAGTAGGGGCTGCTGCTGTTGTGCCAAATGAGGGACTTTGCACTTAAGGTGTAAACACAAAGATTAAAAATGGCTTAAAAAAATAATTTTCCCTATGATTTCCATTTCAGATATTTTTAACAATAACAAGGCTTTTGCAAGGAAGGTCCAGTTCAAGGCACTGTTCACAAACTTCCCTTTTCAGGTGAGGAAGAGAAGGCAAGATGTCAGAGGTTTCCTTCCCACCAAGTAGGGATGAAGCTACAACACTCGAGGGGTGTGGGTGCCCAGATTCACTTATGTCTTCCCTTGAGGAGCTTCAGACTAGTTTGTCACCAGACATAACAAGAAAACAATACATTTCACTTCCCTGGTTTCTTTGGAACCCTCAATTTTTTGCAAGCTTTTTCTTACATCTTGACACAATATCACTAAAGTGATACTGGTTACCACTAGACTGTTCTGAAATCCATATTTTAAGATGTGAAAGAACAGTATTGGGGCTAATGAAGGAAAAAAATCAGAAATACAGGGGGTTTTGTGTTTTCTGGTTATTTACTATTATCTGCCATGCACTTCATTTCTTTGATGCAGCATATTTGCCAAAGATATCTAGAGTGCAGAAACATTTTTTTTAATTATTTGATAAATGGAAATATTCAGAATATATTGGGTGCTTTACCAAAGAACAAAGAAATTTAAGGAATAAGTACATAGATAATCCTTGTTAATTTCTTTTTCATTCTTGCTCCACCAACAAAAAGTGCAGTCTTGCTACTAAAAATGAAAAGTATGGCCATGAAAAGAGCTTCATATTTAAAGCACCATGAAATAAAAATCTTTAGAAACTAGTAACAGTACACTGAGTGCTATTAGTATCGGCGAAGAAAGTTGACACAAGCTTAGCTGCATGACCTTTTGCTACACAGAGATGCTGCACAACAGGAAATATACAAATTCCATAATATGAAGCAAAGAATTCTCTTTTATTACCTTAGCCTCAAGTAACAAAAACTTGTTGTTGAAATACATTCATCTAATAGTCTTCCTTTTTTTTCCACCTTGAAAGATGATTATTTAGTCTATTTTTTTAATTGAGTTTATGCAACAGATAACCTCTTCTGAATTGAACTAACCAGAATGGCTTTCAGGCTGCCCAGCATTCTAATATATCTAGAATCAGCCTCTCTGGTCTGAGCAGATATTTGGTGGTCTTAAATCTCTAGGAGATGATCTTACAGGAACTACATCACTGTACTGTGGCACTTCACGAGAGGTACAAGACAGAGAGATAATTCAAAACAGCAGCTAACTTCAGACCAATTAGGACTGCAGTGATTAATCAAACTGTTCAAACATTTTACTGCAAACCCAAGAGGAAAACTTTGATAATTAAGAAGTGTGAATTTAAATGCATGGCAATGCATTTAAGGGCTGCATGTATCAAACATTTATGTGGGTGGATTTCATGCAACATATTCATTTAACTGCCTGAAACTCTTCTGCTGTCTTGCATATGGTGGGATATGGGTGAAAGCAGTATGCAAATGATCAGTTCTGTTTCATTTTATCAGAACAATAACATTCCCACAACATTTTGTGGGTTCCCACCTACAAAGTCTTTTACTGGTACTCAGTGGCATTTTTCCAAGGACCTCCTCAATAATTTTTAGGAGTTCAAGAACATCTTAAGTGTTTATTATAATGGTTTGAACTTATTGAGCAGTTTTCAACAGGGAAAGTTTACTAAATCAGTGAGACCAAAAGGCAACTACTAGCACATGAACCTTGGTATGTCATTCTATTTTAGGGTATCCTAAAGCAACACCATGATCAGATGAATTGTTTATCAGATAATGTTAGCCTGGATGGTGGTATGGCTTCTCTACCCCTTTCCCTTTTATTATAATTCCCATTATGACTCTCATCAGAGAGCTCTTTCAGATGAGAAGACATCAGTACAACTACAAAGAGAGATCAGAAAGATGCAGGATGAGATGGGCTTTTGTGGCCATGGCAGGCAGTGAACTTGAACTCCGTAGGAGACAGAGTGGTACTGACAGCAACAGCACGTTCTTTTTCAGCAAGTTGAGTACTGTGTTCTATCTTTTTTTAAAAAAATTTTCTTCCTACCTATTCTAATATCAGCCTCCACATAGTGTGAGAAGTGATAGAAAACCTACATTTTGCTCTTAACAGAGACTCTAGTGTCCCAGAGAGTTCTAGTCTCTTACATGCAACTCAAGACAGGATTAAAACACCCCATGCAAAGCTGGAGAACAAATAGATAAATACATAGATAAGTAAATAAATGTTGGCTTAAGTACTTCTTTCTTTCTGTGTCTCTGAACACACAACAAGTAAATTGATTAATACCTTCAAGTTATGATGAATCCCATGATTTTTTGTGTAGAAGTGGTGAGGTTGGAACACTTCACTTGTCTTGAAGACAGAACAGAAAAGGAAAAAGGAAGGTATTATAAATTGAAGGGTCAGAAACATTGTAATTTTATGGTCCTGCTCAGACTTGGCTCACCTGTAAGGTCAAACCAATCAAGCTTTCTTTTTGAGGCCTTGACAACACAAGTCTTGCCAAATGTATTCATTACAGCCCTTCCCTTTTTTCTTTCTTTATCGGAATGATGCTGTCAAGTTTAGTATGGGATCTACTATAAAAGCTTAGATCCACCTCTATCAGAGCAGATAACAAGATATGTTGGTAACAAGACAGCTTGTTGATTATTTCTAACTAAATGTTGAACTTTAAAGGCTCACTTTGTTCAACAGCCAGAGACAGCAACCGCAGTCTTTATTTTCTCCTGCAACCCACCAAACTTGGACTCAACTCATACCATACTTTCTTGTAGCATATGATGAGCTCTGTCATGAAGGATTAATCTGTTTCTCACATCTTATCCGGCTTTTTCTCTTCCCTCATTTCCACATCTCTTTATGGATAATATTCACTGAACTTGGGTACGTGCAATATGTTTGTAATTTTACCTGGAGATATTCTGCAAAAGAGAAGTTAAACACATCACTATACTGCTCTGCTATTTTTGCTTTTTGACTACACTAGTATTAGCTTCCTCCACAGATTTTGCCTCTTGATCTATATGCAGGGAAAAGACGAAGGCATGTGTCGGGGCATCAGGCAGTTTAACGTCAGTTGCTTGTAAGCCAGGTTAATGAGTAATGTATTCAGAGCCTATTAAAGCCAGCAGGATCCTCTGCAGCTGTAAAGCTCTCCTGCCACAATCAGAAAACATCTTTTCATATCCTATGTGCTGCTGAGATGCAGGCCCACCTTTGCAAGACATTTTGAAATTCCTCCATGCTAACTGAATGTGCCCCATCAGATTTTAGTTCTTTATTTTTTGTATTTTGTTGTGCAGCAGAGACAGTGAGTATTTGACCCAAAGACAGAGGCCAGATCAGCCTGTTTCACACAGCTGCTTGTTGAGCGGACATTTATTTAAAACTCTTCCTGTCAGAACAGAATGATCTATTAGTACCACAAAATGGCACAACGCCCAGATACAGATTTTGAGAATTTCTGCTTTCATGAACAGGAAGACATTTTCAAGACTAATTTATGAAATGGAGAGCAAAATATATCTTCAAAACCTCTTAACACAGCCATAAAAATATACTGCTTTTAAACACCCATGATGTTATTCAATCAATGGATTGGTATTACTGCTCTCAATTTATAAATTCCAATTTATAAAATGCTTAGCCTCCTTTTTACTACCCTTAGTTTACCCCTTTCTTGTTCTCATGCTCCCCCTTTTATTAATCTCCAGCTTCTATAGATTATTAAAGAAAATCAGGAATGTTCTCTGGCAGTTACACTGAATTGTATTTTAAATAATGTACTCACTTTTCCCCTTGGAGCTGAGAGTCAGCTATTCAGAACTTGGAACAATGTAAGGGCACGTCCATTTGTAAAAACAATGATATCAAATATGCTAAAATTGTAAAATGTGTCATTAATTATTTTCGGACAGAAATTTATCCATTACTGTTATACAGAATTCTCACTTTTAGTTAATGGTAGTTGGAAAATGGTATTCCGCTTATTAAGATACTGACAGTGGTATTTTCCAAAACTCATATCAGGAAGAAAGCAGAAATACCCAGATCTGCCAGCAAATAAAACCTCAAAGAAATGTTTGTTTCAAAGACATTCAAATATTTCATTTACATGCAAACCTTTTGTGAATACTGAAACACAGGATGTATTAAGTAAATACATTTAAAATACAATGAAATAAATACTAGGTACTATATCTAGATAGCCTGATAGAATAATTTTACAGTTTCTGCTGTAAAATGTTATATCAAAATAAACATATTTCAGTAAGACAGGTGTCCACCCAGACAACTGTGAAAATTATAACCGGTTCTAGTCTCTTTCTCCCTCCCAGTCCATTTGCTTATTCAAAAGATTGAGCAAATCAAAGGGGGAAAAGCTGATTTATGATTATTGTTACTTTTATATTTAGTAACCATTATTTTAGGAAAAAGAGGATTGGAATATGAGACACAATTAATCCTCAGACATCCACAATACCACTTCCCCCCTTTTTGTTTAATCTTCTATTTCAAGAAGATGCCCAGGCCATATAAAATATTTTCCAAAAATAACTCGTTTGTTTTTATAATATTTTTCTCTTTATCTTTTTTTGCCTTTTTTTTAAGGACTCTTGTGTTTATTAAGGGATCTACTCTTGTCTTTGTGTCTATGATAAATCCAACTAATTCTTGGAAAGAAAAGTAGCAGCCCTAAATGAAAACCAGAAACAAAAAGTAATCTGATGGCTAGTCTTTATACATCCACTCCCATGCAGAAATACACTAATTGTGATCAATAAGATACCGTTTGTCAAAAACATGTAATGTAACTCCTAAGGAAGTCCTAATAAGTAAAAAATGGAAAAAAGTTTTCTTAGTGAGATTTAGTGAAGGAAGACTCATCTAGCAATCACTTTCTGGTTTGTGGATTAAGAGGGGAGCTGCCACAGCCAGAGAGGTTTTATATTTTATCCTGACACTTTTCAGAAGTACAACTTTGTGTTGAGTTTCTCCCTCTGCTAGGCCTCCTTCCCTCCCTCCCTCTCAAGCATTTGCACATTTTTCTCCATCAGTTCTGTTCTCATAGAGTTGTTCTTCTCCAGACCTTTCATGTACCAGCAGTGGTGAGGCTACTTGCTTCTGTTGTAAATTCACATTATGTGAATAATATCCACAGAATCATCCTTCCTCTGAACCTCAGAAGCAGACATTCTTTGCACAAATACAATCAAAACCAAAGTTGAAGACCTCATAAATCAAGTTCAAATTGTAACTTCCAATACATATATATCTTCTTGTAGTAGGACCAGAAATACTGAAGAAGTCCCTCCTAAGTCCCTTGGTCAACACCCGGAACATAAGTGTTACAGTGAAATGCATGTACCTTCATTTTTTTCCCTTTAAATATTCAAAAACTTGCTTGAAGGATGGACAATGAAGTATTATTTACCACACGTAGTCCAAATAAAATTCTGTTCTATAAAATAAATCAATCAAGACTGGCTTTCAAGCAGACAGATGATACAAATAATGAATATTGGGGTTTAAAAAAATCACATTGTCAAGTTCTTTTCTATAAGCACAAGGACAAGAAATGTATTATTGTTAACATAATAAAATTAAGTATCATTTATACTCACAAGAGTCTAGGCATTTGCTATTTAAGAAAGATATCACTTAGCATAAGACTATGAGAACAGTGGAAGAGTTAGAAATGCTAGGCATCAGTCTGTAGCTTACTGTACCTGGCTTGCCCCATACTTTTTAGAATGGAAGTTCCTCCAAATAAAGATCACAGTCTTTTTAAAAGCAAACCAAAGCCATACTGAGATCTCATTTAAAGTGGTATCAACCTAGGAAAAATCCATCAATCAAATTTAATGTTACCCCTATTTTCTGTTGCATTCATAAAAAATTCTTAACATACACAGAACTACTCTAAATCTACTCAAAATGCAGGCTGTTTATTTTCTAAATTATTTATACAGATTTGGTTGTATTCTTTGAGTAGGTCTCCCATAACTCTATTTACTATTTATTGCATGGGCTTTGTTCTTTTTACATTGCTAAAGTTGTGCATTTTCATAATGCAGAAACTTTCAAGTGGCAAGGTGATTCATAGACTACTTGGAATGTTACTTTTTAGATGCTTATCTTGGTGAGGAATAAACAGGAATGAGAAATAATATCCCAAATCTGTAATATTTTCAGAATCTTCCAGCTGATCTTTTTGTTTACCAATATGTGATCACACTGCCTCTGGGAATGGATGCAAAGTAAGAGGGGACAATTTCTCTAAAAAAAAAAAAAAAAAAAAGGATTTTTCCAGAATAGTTGTGCAAGAGATGAAATAAATACCAATGTTTTGGCAGAACTCATAAATTTTAGTCCTCAGGGCTTGCTGTTACTTCTTGCCTTCTGCTTTCTGAATATTGATAGCTTATGTTTTCAAGCTTTTGCATGAAATAATGAGCTAGAAAACAAACTCTTTTTTTAAGAAGGATGTTCTTAGTCACATGACTATAAAATGAAGATTTAAGGAAAGTGTTAATTATGTCAGACTTGTGAAAAAAATCTGAACTGCTGAGATCACTGAACCTGCACTCATTTTGAAAGCATTCTTAAACTGTTGATCTATTACTTCAAATGGGTAAAGATATACATTTCATATCTTGTGCTCTATTAATCCTATAAACTAAGCCTAAACTGAGTAGCACAAAAGTACTCCCAATAAACAAACACAAACAGTGTTTCAGAGTATGAGGAATCAAATGGGCCTTGTCAAACACTTGGGGATTCAACAGATCAGAACTATAAGATGTGAAAGGAAGGAGTGAAGGGACAGTCCCACAAGACGTGGCAGTTAGCCAGACTTAACCTAGGTGCTCTAGAAGCACACTGTGAAACAGGCACTGCCCACAAACACGCAGCATTCGGATAAGCTGCACAAATATAAGGGTTTTTTAGCTGCAAAACAGTTGCTCTTAGGCTCCTAATATCACAACTGTGAATCTGTATATTTATGACTATTCTGCAACATTAACCCAACTAAAAAACCCAACCCAAGAACACACACTCCCAAGTGGCTTCCAGCCTGCAACAGTTCACTGGTCATGCCCTCGCTGGCTATAAGCTCTCCTTACACAGGAAGCCCCAAATGCCAGCAAGAGTCATGCATGGCCTCCTGCGATGGGACCGGCCAGAAGCTCCAACCTGGCACAGCTTACCCAGCTACCCTGGCACGACTGTTTCACTGGCCTGCATGGAGGCTCCTTGCAGAGCGGCCAATCTGACCCGGTGTTTGCGTTGCCCTTGCTTTATTCCCGGGACAGTTCACAGGTTGAAGGTGACAACTCTATTTTGGTCCCTGCGTAACAGTATAAGGTCTCTCAAACCAGAATACTTAGATGTTGCAAGCAGTTTCCTATATAAATGTGAAAACAGAACTGGAAGGAAGGAGAGACTTCTGGCTCTTTTCTGTATTAGAGAGAAGGTGTGACAATAAGCAAGTGCCCAAATACATGTTTTAAACCTCTTTAAATTCTTCCATGAATATTATGAAATACATAACAGCAATAAATTTTTTAAAATATGGCACTGAAGTAACAAAAAGTAGTATTTTTCTTAAGATATAAAGCATTACATTTTACAAGATAGTTTCCAATTTCTACATCCAAACAATACTACTTTCAAGTTGAGAATATTTGCACCAAATTTCCTCTGAACCTCCCTTAGAACAATTGCAGTGAATCAAACCACAGTGAAACTTTATGTCTTCCTATCCAGGCACACAGCTCCCACTGAATGCCGTAGGAATTGGACATGCTCAGAGACAGGCCATACTCAGCTTCTTCAGCTTGACTATGATCACAGCTGCATTGTGTATCTTGGACAAGCATGAAAATCTCAAAGAGAGCAAGGCTTCTTTTGCATGGGCTCTAATTTCCATGACTCACAGGTAGATCAGCTTCCTTCTGCTTCTTCAAAGAGTGCAAGCTCCATAGCTTCCCATTTTTTGTCTGCTCATTTGTGTGGTTACACATCTGTTAAACTGTTTCTGAAACCAAAGGCATTCAATGCCTAAAATTAATATTATTCATGATTAATAAATATAAGAATGCAGGTTTTCAATACAAAAAAAGCGCCTTTTTATAAGGTGCTCAAAATAAGGGTGGTAAAAGCCTTTTATAAAAGAAGTTAGACAGCAGCAGCCGAGTTTCTCAGCAGCCAAGTCACACAGCTGCTGTACACCACTGCAAAAAGCTCATCTTCCTTGGCTTCAGTCCTCAGAAACGTTTCACCAGAAGAATGTATTGAAAAAAGTGGACCAGAAAAAAGGTCCACTCCTTTTTGAAAGCCATTAGATCTGTATCAGGTAATATGATACTCTGCACTTCTAAAAGTAGTTGGCAGCATGATTTCCTATTCAAGACAGCATTATCTCTCATACCGTGACAGTGACAAATATTGAACTTTGGTACTTTTGCTGGATCGTGGGCTGGAAACTACCATTTTTTCTTTTCTAGTTAGAAAAAAAAAAAACAGGCGTTCAAAAGAAATAATGTTATAAAAAGAGAGAGAAGGGCTGAAGTGTCCCACAGACTGTATCTGAAGAAAAGCTTTCTTGTGTTGACTAGCAAACAGAGAAGTAGTGCTGAAAAGAGAAATTAAACATTTATGAGTAGAAGATGAATGAGCTTTTAAAAATTTATACTAAAGCTGTGCCATTTGTCAGGGTTTGAAGGAATCCTGAGAATGAGAGCTTCGGGGCTTTGAGTAGCTTATTATATAGGTTTCCCCCTGCCCTGATTCTTGGGACAGCTTATATTTTGTAGCTAGCTTTCTTCAGACAGTTTTGTTGAGGACTTGGTCCTTCTGCTTAGAAAGATTTTATTCCAACACTGTTGCAGGTGGTCCACACTTAAAAATATTAGCTCTGATTTATATTTTTACCACAAATATTTTGCCAATATTTTATACTTTTCTGTAATAAAACAGACAATTTAGTCTGATTAACTGAGTGGCTGCAATACAAAAAATGAATTCAAATAAAAAAGTTTGCAGGTAGCTAATCTGAGATAAAATACAGTTTTAAATTTCAGAGGATATTTTTATTATCTCTAAGCAGGTGACAGCTACTGCCAGGTATAAGAACTATCTTTCCTCCTCGACTCCAGCCTTCAGTCTTCTTTAACTTTTCTAAGCTTTGAAATGAAGATGTTCTTAATACCAGAGAAAGAGGCTTTGCATATGAAACGAATTATTAAACTCACATGAGATGCATCCATTTTGGAGATGAGGGATTGCATGAAAGAAAGATACACTGTGATCTTTTCCTTCTTGTCACTTTCATATTAAAACAAATGCTGTATCATTATTGGGAAGGGTTTGTCCAAGGTCACTCAATTGTTCAGCATTTATAAGCTGGCAGCCCATCACAGGCAGAAGCGGCATGTATAATCATTATTGATGCTGGCAGTCTCCACCCTTGCTAATGCTACTTGTTCTGTCATCCAGTCCCTGGCTTGTCGCGGGCAAACGTAATTATTCTTTGAGCTGTTCCTCAGATCTGCAGTTGAAGAGAGCTGTTTGATGCTAGACCACAACTAAGTACCAAATGGTGTCATGCCTATTACAGAACATGCAAGTCAACAACTACTGTTTAATTAGGCTTAAATCCTCCCATCCAAGGCACAACATGAACACCAAGCCACGTGCTGGGGATCTCTGAAGGGAAGTACCTCGCCTCCTCCCATGTGTGAAATGGCTGAAGGGCTGCCTTCTAGATGCTGTTGTAGCCCCCAAAGAGGGGTCCCTCTTGGATGGTGTTGGTCACATCTTCATGATACAAGTGAATGATTCAATTGCTCAAGTTCTGCTGTTACTGAGGCAGAACTACACAAGTTACAGGATTTCCTGGCTCTAGAGGCCTGCAAAAAATTCCCTCTGCTCTACAAACACAAAAAACATTTTCTCCCCATTTTCTTTATTATTCCTCTTCAAAATTTGTAGTTGTAACTGAAGCTGCCAAAACTTGACACTATTTAAATGAGAACTGGATTTACTAACATGAGACCAGGTATTGGAGTTTTCACCCCAAAACATTAAGTAACTTTTAAAACATGAACATTTTGGAGATGAAAAAGAATTCTGTTTAAAAGACTCACAACATTACATTGACCAATCACATTGGTCAAAATATGTATCAATTAGTATGTCCAAAAACAGGAGAAGAAAACAAATGTTTCACAATCTGCAAAGCCCTGAAGAAGTTTTGCCTAGGCTTTCAGTAACAATTATATCATTCTCTACTTTTAAGGGATTTCATCCCTGTATGAAAAACAACTTCCTGATGTTAATTTGAAATTAGTTAATTTGAATATATTTAGATATTTATTTAGATTTTACTACTCAAATATTCCAGTGATGTATGTTTAAATACTATTTTTAAAATTACAGCACGCTCTTTCAGTTGATGTGTAGCTCACTGAATGTGCCAAATTGACAAATACACCTGGAATGCCATACACATTATATATACAGAGATCAAAGTATGCACTTCTGATGTCTGCTACAAACTGCAGTTCTAACAAAAAAATCCCATAAAGAAAAGTCTTCTCCGTGATGTTAGTAGAAGACACAGACGCCATCGACTACTAACTTCTTTCAGCAGCTTGACAATTCAAAATTAGCATTGATTTAAAACTCTCCTTCTGGTAAGGATCAATACATAAAACATATCTCTGTAAGTGTTGTCTACTGAGGAAAACATTAAAAAACAATAATAAAGATGAAAGCACTTGTGAAGAAATGTTGGGCTGCTTTTAGTAAGACACTTCTTTTAAAAAGAATTTGTAAAGGGGGCATATGCATTTTTATGTAGATAACTTCACACTTTGCAGTTATGTTTGTTTTAACATATATGAGTTTTATCTAGTCTGAGCAAAGCTCACTATCCACAGACTTTTCCTTTTCCCCTTTTGTTATGACATACATAACTTTTTAGTTCGATGTATAAGCAGGTGTATTTTCCAGAAAAAGGTTTAATAAATGTGCCGTAAAATTAAGATATTCTGCTTACAAAATTACTGCATCAACACCACTCCCTTAAATTGCTTGAAAGTAAAAACTTTATTAAGATTTCAGTCCTGGAAATAATTTATTAAATGTCATTAATAGTTATATTCTTGTAAGAGACTCTTTACAGAAAAGCCCAATAAAATCAAATCCATTGGGGTTACTAGCAACCTCTGTGAAAGTCCAGATAGTTTATCAGAGAATTTTTCCTTTTTAGAGGTTGGGGGCTTTTCTTGCTTTTGCATGGGGTTCTATATCCAGCTCATAACTCTCTTCTAATTGCCAGCAAATGGTCAAAAATTAATTAGAAAAGCTTTTATTTTCTATTAAATCCTTGATAGATTTTTCAGGGAGAGCTAAAGACTAAATATTTAATATTAGTTTCAATAACCATTTTTAACTATGCCCATAAAAAGCTTACATGCTCCACTTCTTCCCTTGCTACCATTCCCATGCATGTAGCACAGATTTTTCCCCAAAGGGTACACTGACCTCATGAATCACAAGAATTTCTTGATTCTGTGCTTATGGAAATCAATGAGAATTTTTGTAGTTATTTAAATTAATCTTGAATCAGATACACAGTCTACACACCCGAATGTCCATTTTTTACCCAGCTTTTCAGAAATGCTCCAAATCACAGTTAGGATTAGTCACTGCAAAAATTTGGTTTTAACCTGACAAGAAAAAAAAAAAAATCAATTTCAGGTCAAGCAAAATGTTTCAAGGATCACCACCTTCAAGCTCAAGAATGGTCCATCCCAGCAAGCAGAAAATGAAGCAAAGATAGCAGGAGACTTGCATGGATGAACAAGGAGCTCCTCGCTAAACTAAAACATAAAATTTAGAGAGGTGAAAACAGAGGCATGTGACCCAGGAGCCATGGTCTGAGCATGCAGAGATGTGATTAGGAATTTGGTGAAGGATGTAACGGGTAACAAGGACTTCTACAAGCAGAAGCCCTGGTGAGGAAGGACACAGAAAAGGCCAAAGTCTTCAACACATTCTTTGCCTCAGTCTTTACTGGTGAACTGTGCCTTCAGGAATTCCAGGCCATAAAGCCAGAGGGAAAGCTTAGTCCAAAGAAAAATTACCATCAGTAGAGTAGGATCAAGCTAGGGAACCCTTTAAGTAAACTGGGCATAAACAAGTCCATGGGCCCTGATGGGATGCACCCATGAGTGCTGAGGAGCTGGTTAATGTCACTTGCAAGGCCAGTTCTCATAATCTTTGAAAGATCATAGTGACTGAAAGAAGTGCCAAAAGACTGGAGGAAAGCAAATGTCACTCTTATCTTCAGAAAGGGCAAGAAAGACAATAGAACTACAGGCTGGTTGGCCTCACCTCAGTCCCTGGGAAAGTGATAGAGCAAATGAGTCTGGAAACCATTCCACATGAATGACAAGAAGGTGATGAGGAGGAGTCAGCATGGAAAATTTCCTTACAAAAAGGAAAAATCATGCTTAACCAACCTCACAGCCCTCATTCACCAAACTGGTCTCATTGAAGAAGGGAGAGAAGTGGATGTTGTTTATCTGGACTGTAGTAAGGTTTTTGGCACTGTTTCCTATAACATCCTCACAGACAAGCTGATGAAATGTGGACTAGATAAGTGGACAATAAGGTAGACTGAAAACTGGCTTAACTGCCAGGTTTAGAGGCTTGTGATCAATGGCACAAAGTCCAGCTGGAAGCTAATCATTACCTGTGTACCCCACGTGCTGATACAGAGTCCTCTGCTGCGTAACAACTTAATGATCTGGACAATGGGACAGCATGCACACTTGACAATTTGCAGATGCTATAACATATGATTGTGCTGTCATCCAGAGGGACCTTGACAGGCTGGAGAACTGGAAAGAGGAGCCTCATGAAGATCCACAAAGAGAAATGCAAAGTCCTGCATTTGGGTAGGAATAAACCTGGGCACCAGTACAGGTCTGGGTCTGGCTGGCTGGAAAGCAGCTTTGTAGAAAAGGATTTGGGTGTCTTACTGGAAAACGAGCTGATCACAAGCCAGCAACGTGCCCTTGTGGCAAAGAAGGTAAATGGCATCCTGGGCTGTATTACACTGATGGAGGTGATCCTTCCCCTCTATTTAGCACTGGTGAGGCCACAATTGCAGTACTGTGGTCCAGTTCTGAGCTCCCCAGTACAAGAGATATGGACATACTGGAGTAAGTCTAGCGAAGGGCTACGAAGATGAATAAAGCATCTCTAATATGAAGAGAGGCTGAGAGAGCTGGAACTGTTTAAACCTGGAGAAGAGATGCCTCAGGAGGGATCTTTTCAATATATATAAATACTAGAAAGGAGGGTATAAAGAAGATGAAGCTAGGCTCTTCTCAGTGGTGTCCAGTAACTGGACAAGAGGCAACGGGCATGAAATGAAACACAGGAAACACCACCTAAACATCAGAACAAACTTGCCAGAAAGCCCTCAGCCTTGAGCTAGTAGTACTCTGACTTCATTCCATTCAGCAATGCATTTAGTCCCTACGTGGATCTAGAAAAGACATTACAGACTCACTCATTGATACAAGCAAAAGGGCCTACCTATTTTTGCTGCTAGTTTAGTTTTCAAATGATATATCCATGGAACTTTTATATGGACACAGCTACTAACAGTTTTAATAATCTGTGAGCATCCAGTCTTGATTGAGGGACAAGGAATAGGAAAGAGGATCCTTTGTGGGCACATAAGGACTTCTTACAGGTTTACTGGAAGAAGAAAATAATCTGTGTAAAATACCACCTCATAACAGCATCACATGGTTCTTATGGATTTTCCACATTTTCTGGAAGAATAGCTTCAGTGCACAGTACACTTGGACATCTTGGATCATTATTGCTGAGTTAAAGGGGAAAAAAAGCTTTTCTGGAGGAAAACGCAGCTCAGTTAAAGCCAAGAAAACAAAAATCTGAGACTAATAAAAGTTTTTTCCTTTATAGAGGAATCCTTCCTGTGGTGGACAGAGTAACATATCTATTTTGTAGTAAAACCCTTCTCATAAAGATCTATATGCCATGGATAACTGGACATAAACTTCACTAGCTCCAAGGCTATATAAATTGTAATAAATCCTATATTTCTTCAAAATTATTATACAGATATCCTAATACCATTTTTACTTTTCTTCTTTTACTTCCATATGCCCTAAAATCAGTTACTAAGCACAGGTCATCCAGACTTGGGTTTCACCTGCACCAGCTCCCCAAAACCAACCTGAGGTCTCTTATTTCTATATTGACTTACTGAAATAAGTAATAACATATTCAAAGTATCGTGATACCTCGGCATTAAGCAGGCTCAATTAAGATGTGAATACTGGATTAAACTGCCATATTTATTTGGAGTAGGGTGTTATAATTTACCTGTAACATGATAGTACATTATGGTAAATCCAAAGATTTCTGCTACTGCTATTCAAGTCACACTGAGATACTAAAAATTAAAATTACTGAAAAAAAAGCAGTACATACAGCTACAACAAATTCTCCATAACGGTAGTCTCTGGGGTCCTGGGAAGGGATCCCGAGCTGAATCTCAGCACTTCTCACAGCTTAAAAGTAATGCAGCTGCTGACATCAGACAATGCTAACCAAGTCTGGCATTGCACTCAGGAGCCTCTGCTTGAGGATACCTTCCAAGGTCCTTACAAAATTGAAACGTTTTATTCCATCACCACTGAAAACTGACAGAGTCCACTGAACAATCCACTGATGACAGACTGCTGATGCATATCCCAACAAAATCTTCTCAGTAAAGAACCACATGCACACAAACCAATTCAGAGTGGTCATATACCTCACAGACAATGCTTACTTCCATTCTTTTTTCCCAAACAGGTACGCTTCAGCCCCAGAAATACAAAGGACCCACACAATTATTAAAACCTGACAGTTCATATGCTTTATGCCACCCCTATCTAACCCCTCACAAACACTTACAGATCAAATCCAGGTATCTCAGATTTATTAATTCCCTTTTAAGGATGTAGAGAAAGCAAATGACAAGAGGAGGCAGATGATACTACCACTCAACCAGCTCCTCTGGGGGAAAATAAGACTCACAGCAACTTAGAGAACACTTCTGACTGGTCAGTACAGCTGGAAAAGCTGGGATAAGGAGTTAATAGCAACACTTTTGTCTGACTGCATTGGGCTTGTGTGGCAAGGTTTTGGCAGGGCAGGGGTTACAGGGGTGGCTTCTATAAGAAGCTGCTAGAGGCTTTTCCATGTCCAACAGAGCCAGTGCCAGCCAGTTCCAACACAGACCCACTGCTGGCCAAGGCTGAGCTCAGAGACAGTGGTAGCGCCTCTGGAATAACATGCTTAAGAACAGGGAAAAGCTACTGCATGACAGCAATTGCAGCCGGAGAGAGAAGTGAGAATATGTGAAACAACTCTGTAGACACCAAGGTCAGTGAAGAAAGAGAGGGAGGAGATGCTCCAGGAACTGGAGCGGAGATTCTCTTGCAGCCCGTGGCACAGACCATGATGGGGCAGGCTGTGCCCCTGCACCCACAGACATTAAGGGGGAAGCAGAAATCCACCTGAGGACCCTATGCTGGAGCTGGTGGATGTGCCCAATAGAGTTTGTGACCCTGTGGGAAGCCCACACTGGAACAGGCTCCTGGCAGGACCTGTGGACCCATGGAGAGAGGAGCCCACGCTGGAGCAGGTTTGCTGGCAGGACTTGTGACCCTGTGGGGGACCCATGCTGGACCAGTCTGTTCCGGAAGGATTGCACCCTGTGGGAGAGACCCACACTGGAGCAGTTAATGAAGAGCTGCAGCCTGTGGGAAGGACTCACACTAGAGAAGTTACTGGAGGACTGTCTGCTATGGGAGGGACACCACACTGGAGCAGAAGAGTGTGCAGAGTCCCCCCACTGAGAAGGCAGAAACAACAGGTGATGAACTGACCACAACCCCCATTCCCCATGGCCCTGCACTGTTGGTGGGGAGGAGTTAGAGAAAACCGGGAGTGAAGTTAAGCTTGGAAGAAGGGAGGGATAGGGGGAAGGTGTTTTTAAGATTTGGTTTTATTTCTCATTATACTACTATGATTTGATTGGTAACAAATTAATTTCCCTAAGTTGAGTCTGTTTTGCTTGTGATGGTAGTTGGTGAATGATCTCCCTGTCCTTATCTCAACCACGAGCCTTTTGTTATATTTTCTCTCCCCTGTCCAGCTGAGGAGACGAGTGATAGAGTGGATTTGGTGGGCACCTGGTGTCCAGGCAGTGTCAACCCACTACACAGACACAGGCACATACTGTCCTTCCCTACTCCTGTTTTTTCTCTAGGAGTGTGTAGTGTTACTCTGCCTTTGATGTAGAAGTATCAATGATATTGCCCATCTTTTCATTCTCTTCCCCTTGGCCTCCCAGGCCTCAGTTCCCTTTTAAATATACACCCAGTAGAAGTTTGTAAAAATTGCTCTCAATTCACTTCTGACACAAATATAAATCAAAAAATGAAAAGATAGGCAAAGATTGTTAACAGAGAAGCGAAGCAGTCTCTAAGTGTCTCCTCCATCCCATGCTGTAAAGCAGATACGAATGCTTTCTTTAAATCTCAAGGCATTAACACTGCTTCATAGTCATTCTGCCAGTTTTCATTAATTGCACTTCTATTCCAATCATTTCATAAGCAGACTGTACTCATAATCTGGCTATTTATCCTAATGTTTGATGTTTCTGACTCACATAAATACATTATGTTTGAATGCAGAGAAGTACTTTGCATGACAAATTTGAGATTTCTTGCCGGAAACATTTGACTGAAATTTATTTTTGCTATCCATAGGGAATAAGCTTCTACATTATTTGATTGTTATTCACATTTTGGTAATCGCATTATGAACCTCTACTAAGAAATGAAATGGCAGTATGCCTTCTTTTCCTATAACAGCAAATGTCTCCCTCCCCCTCCCAAAAGCACAGACCTTGAAAAAGCATTAGAAAATTAAAACCCCAACAGAAATAAAATGATGTATCTATGCTTGAATATTCATTAAAACATGACATTGCTTAGTCACTGCTCGCCATTTGGATGATGCATGGTGCTTAGGCAAGCTTAATGTAACAATGGGAATTCAGTCTTGTTTTTACAGGATGGGTGTAAACTTCAGTGGACAGATTCCTAACAGTGCTCAGATGTCGTAATGGTATTAATATTTTTAGGTCAGAAACAACCTTGCATCAGTTGATGATCTAACTTTATATTGTAAATAAGACCACAGAGAAGTAGTAACAGATTTCATTTCTGGGCTTTATTCAGATCTGTCTTGATATTTCTCATTCTACCCAGCAGCTGCTCTACCTACAATGCTTTATACTAAACACCACATGCCTGAGTTGTCTATTGGTTACTTGCCCTTGGCATTGTTTGCCCTTTGTTTCTGTGGTGTTATACTCTTCTCTCCCAGAGACTTCCTCTAGCAGTTCCTGCACTGGCAGAAAATTTACCGCACTTTATCTCATTCTGTATAGCTATTATCAAACATCACAAGCACGAAGAAGGATGACATAAAAATATCTTTGGGCTACTAAAACCCATGAGTCAAATTCATCTCCCGTTTCACCTCACAAATCGCAGCGATCTGTTAATTGTGTCCCCCACTGCTTTTAAATTTTATGAGCACCAAATCACAGCAAGTTTTTTCTCTTGAATTCACTGAAAAAAACCACAACAAAAACCACAACTAAACAAAAAACGCTGCCTCTACTCTTACCCTTTTTAACATCAGTTTTCTAATCTGAATATCTGACGTACTTCCTGCTCCCTGACTGTTTGGCAGCACTCAAGAATCTCCTTTACTTTCTTATTCTGTCCTGAAATTCCCATTGATCATGTTTTCACCAACTAACTAGCAGGAAAGCCCCATTTTCCGTACTTGGAAAAAAATATGAACACAAAGTCATGGTGGAAATGGAAACGCAGGAGAACATACAGCCTCGCACACTAAGCACAGCTGCTCTGCTTAACTAGGTGTGCCTTCACTCAGTATGTGAAGAGAAGGCTGTTGAACTGCACAGCACCATGGGCACCTTTCCCAGCTGTGATGCAATACCTCAGGTTCAGCCCTATCATAGAATAGCATATAGCAGACATAGGCCCCTGTTTTGCCAATTATCAGGGCTAGCATGAAAGACACAGCCAGCATAAAGATGAACCAATAACCAAACTGTATTTGATACAAAAGGGTCAGTACATGGGTGAGCACTGGGGGTACAAACAAGTCAGTCAGATTATACATAATCAACATCAATCCCACTGACCCCAATAATGACCCCGCACAACCAACAATGGGTGGAATAAATGGTGAAATTCAGTCTCCCATAGAAGGGACAGGAGACAACCAAGTCAACAAACCAAATACATAAAACCAAGGAATCCACATACTGAATCTCTACACAGCCCACATTTACAACAGCCAGACCTGGCTGGAGCCCAGTCCCAGGGAAGGCAGAAGATCCTTCCCCAACAGGAAACTCTGCAAAGCACATCCACCTCACAGACAGACACTGCCCCTGCCTGCAAGGGGTCCCAGCTTTTATCCTTAAGTGGGACACCTGACCTTTGGTTACTTACTGCAGACACCTGGGGCTCATTTACCCAATGGCTCTGTCTGCCAGGCCGGCCGCACCCTGGAGGGAAGCCTAAAGGCAAACTCACCCCCCCTTTGTGAAGGGCTGTGGGAATCACCCACATGTCAACCTTAATTTGCGGCTCGGGGTTGAAACCCCAGTATTTTAGCCCCCATAAGACATCACCTCCCAGTAGTCTCTCACATACTGGAACAGAAATAAGTGGGAAGATTGGATGTTTTTTTATTTATACAAATAAATTAGTGGGGGAGGAACACAATGCAAATAATAATTTTGTCCATAAGCTCAACACAGACCTAGCAAATTCAATTTACTAAATATCAGATCTCATCATGAGGTCTACACAAATAATTCCCAGGTAATACCACACAGCAACTGGGCTTGCTTCATAAGTATTTTAGCATATTACCTTGCTTTTTCCTATTCTGTAACTTTCTGTGCTGGATGCAGCCACTGGCCTGATCTTTTCATCCTCTGATTAGCTGGTGACAGATGCTGCTCCCCAGCTCTCTCCAACCACAACTCAGGAAGACAGCCACATACCCTTCTCACAACCCTTTATGTGATACATATGCTTACAACATGACTCGAGATCTTTCATGTTGGAGAGTGAAGTAATTTGAAGGCCTGTCAAAACCAGGACTTTGAAAATCACCCATTATATTTTAGCTTGTTGCAGTGTAAAAGATAAAGCACAGTTGCAAATCACATATAATACTGTTACTGATATAGATATGCTAATTTATAAGAGCAAAAATCTCAGAACATAATGAAAAAGTTATGATTTATTCCAGAAAACACAGAAAGTTGGGTCAAATCCTGCACACTTTCATGAAAACTGTTGCTCAATTAAGGGAGGCTGGTTCAACCTTTTGCATTATCAGTGTATGACAGATGTGCAGAGCTATCTAGTTTGCTCAGCCAATACTTCTGGAAAAGGGTAAAATTCCTTCTAAATTTGTTATCAATGCAATGTCCACTAGTCATGTAGAGCATATTAGTGCTAAAGACAGATAAGTGGCTTAATAATTTAATGAGAGTGATTAATAGAAACATGTCAACCCATTCAACTGGGTAATTATTATCATTGAATTACATTTCTCACAATTAAACTAGCACAATCCAAACATCCACATGAATTACACATATCAAGAAAAAGATATTCTGGCGTTTGAACTTCATTGTTTTCCTTAATAATTGGATGTACCCAGCAGTTCGACTGCCCAGATCAACAGTGCATGTTGGGTAGCTCAAGGCCACCTCATTGATCTTTTCTACGCATGGTAAATCAGTCAGTACAACAGCAGCTTGCAGCCCCCAAATCCTTTTAATGCTTTTGTTCTTATTGAATCAAGTGGCATAAGAACAATTGGATTGTCCTCACAGTTTCTCTTCCTATCTTTCACCCATTTCTTGAACAGTGATTTAATTCCCCTGGTGACTTGCTACTAAGAATAGCAAAGGCCCTGTGGAATAGCAAGAACAGGAGGCACAATGGGAATGCTTTAAACAGGGCAAACACTACAAAACCAAATATATATGTGGTAAAACACAGATTCTGTGTTCTGCTAAGCAGCGTTTTAAATCCACGCAAGCATTTTTTTTTTTTTTGATAAGCAGAGACACATCCCTAAAGGATTATTTTAGTCTATGTTCACGTGAGCACTTTTGTGCTGCTGCTCATCACTAAGCACCCTCCATTTCTGTGGATGTACTTGTGTGATGAGGTAATCAGGACTGCATCACATATTTTGGATTATAAGAAACAACTGATTTATAGGGTGGCATTTGAGTATTTTCCATATTATTCTTCAAGACAGTTCATGCAGCTTCTATTCTTCACCCATCTCACCTTAATATAACATGGAAGACTTTACACCTCAGATACCTTTGGACCTCACTCATGGTTTTTAGATTACATTGACATAAAATTCAAGCCTCTGCTTAGCAGCTTCCGTCAGACTACACAACACACTGGCTATAGAAGAGGCTATAAGCCACAAGTGGCAAACTCTGTTATTGTCACCCATAGCCCTAACAAGGATTGTGAATTCAAGTATTCAGCCACAGCACTTAATAATTTCTATTTATGGAGGCAGATGAAACTTAGGTTACTTGGTTGGGCTGCTAACTGCCAGAGCTCTGAAGTAGGTACACCAACTACTCAGCCTCTAGGCATCAGTTCTGGCCAAGATTTGGGGAGGATATCTGGAAAAAGAAATGTCTTAA